>NC_079194.1:100332451-100664951 GCF_029499605.1 Hyla sarda
CACCAGTCTGTTAGTCTAATTTTTTTTCTTTTTATACACTAACAGACTGGTGTTGCCCCATACTTTTATTTTCAAAAGCCGTAAAAGGAAAAAAAGACCCCCAAAATTTTTCACACAATTTCTCCTGAGTATGGAAATACCCCATATGTGGCCGTAAAATGCTCTGTGGGCGCACAACAAGGCTCAGAAGTGAGAGTGCACTATGTACATTTGAGGTTAGGCCTAGGTGAATGATTTTACAGCGGTTCTGACATAAAATCTAAAAAATTAAATACCGACATGTGACCCCAATTTGGAAACTACACCCCTCACTGAATGTAACATGGGATATAGTGAGCCGTAACACCCACAGGTGTTTGAGGAATTTTCATTAAAGTTGGATGGGAAAAATGAAAAAAAATCACTAAAATGCTGGTGTTTCCCTAAAAAATTTCACAAGGGAAAATAGGAAAAAAGCCCCCCCAAATTTGTAACCCCATTTCTTCTGAGTAAGAAAATACCCCATATGTGGATGTAAAGTGCTCTGCGTACGAACTATAATGCTCAGAAGAGAAGGAGCGCCATTGGGCTTTTGAAGAGAAAATTGGTCCGGAATTGAAGGCCACATGTATTTACCAAGCCCACATAGCGCCAGAACAATGGACCCCCCCCCCCCCCCCCCACATGTGACCTCACATGTAATTTTTCATATGCACAGCCCACTGTTCCAAACATCTGTCAAAAGCCAGTGGGGTATAAATGCTCACTGCACCCCTTATTAAATTCTGAGAGGGGTGTAGTTTCCAAAATGGGGTCACATGTGAGGGGTGCACTGTTCTGGCACCACAGGGGGCTTTGTAAATGCACATGGCCCCTGACTTCCATTCCAAACAAATTCTCTCTCCAAAAGATCAATGGCGCTCCACCTCTTCTGAGAATTGTAGTGCGCCAGCAGAGCACTTGACGTCCACACATGGGGTATTTCCATAAAAATGGGGTTACAAATTTGGGGGGTCATTTTCTCCTATTACCCCTTGTAAAAAAGTAAAATTTGGGGGAAAAAAACTGCATTTTAGTGAAAAAAAAATTTTTTCACCTACACATCCAACTTTAACAAAAAGTCGTCAAACATCTGTAAGGTATTAAGGCTCACTGTACCCCTTGTTACATTCCTTAAGGGGTGTAGTTTCCAAAATAGTATGCTATGTGTTTTTTTTTTTTGTTTCTTTTTTGCTGTTCTGGCACCATAGGGCTTCCTAAATATGACATGCCCCACCCAAAAAAAAAAACACATTTCAGCAAAATTTGCTTTCCAAAAGCCAAATGTGACTCCTTCTCTTCTGAGCAGTGTAGTTTGCCCGGAGAGCATTTTACGTCCTAACATGGGGTATTTCCATACTGAGAAGAGATGGGGTTACAAAGTTTGGGGGGCATTTTCTCCCATTACCCTTTGTAAAAATGGTAAATATAGGAAAAAAACTGCACTTTAGTGAAAAAATATTTTTTTTAATTTGCACATCCGACTTTAACGAAAACTCGTAAAACACCTGTGGGGTGTTAAGGCTCACTGCACCCCTGTTACATGACTTGAGGTGTGTAGTTTCCAAAATGGTATGCCATGTGGGGGTTTTCTGCTGTTCTGGCATCATAGGGGCTTCCTAAATGCGACATGCCCCCCAAAAACCATTTCAGCAAAATTCCCTCTCCAAAATCCCATTGTCACTCCTTCCCTTCTGAGCCCTTTACTGTGCCCGTCAAACACTTGGCATACACATGAGGTAATTTTTCATCAAATTTTTCACCAAGAAATGATGCAAGTATTGACAAAATTGTACCACTAACAAAGTAGAATATGTCACGAAAAAACAATCTCAGAATCAGAATGAAAAGTAAAAGCATCCCAGAGTTATTAATGCTTAAAGTGAAAGTGGTCAGATGTGCAAAAAATGTCTGGGTCCTACAATGAAAATTGGCTGGGTTCTTAAGAGGTTAATAAGGGGTGCCGTGAGCATTTATACCCCACTGGCATTTGACAGATCTTTGGAACAGTAGGCTGTGCAAATGAAAAATAAAATTTTTCATTTTTACGGACAACTGTTCAAAAACTGCTCACTGCACCCCTAATACATTATGTGAGGGGTGTAGATTCCAAAATGGGGTCACATGTGGGGGAGTCCACTATTCTGGCACCATGGGGGCTTTGTAAACGCACAGGGCCTTCAATTCCAGACCAATTCTCTCTTCAAAAGCCCAATGGCTCTCCTTCTCTTCTGAGCATTGTAGTGTGCCCGCAGAGCCCTTTACATCCACATATGGGGAATTTCCATACTCAGAAAAAATGGTGTTACAAATTTTGGGAGGCGTTTTTTCTATTATCCCTTGTGAAAATGAAAAATTTGGGGTAACACCAGCATTTCAGGGAGAGAAAAAAAATGTTTAACTTTCATGTCCAACTTGTGGGTTGTTAAGGTTCACTATACCCCTTGTTACATTCCGTGAGGGGGGTGGTTTCCAAAATGGGGGTGTTTTTTTTTTGCGTTTATGTCAGAACCGCTGTAATGATCAGCCACCTCTGTGCAAATCACCAATTTAGGCCTTAAATGTACATGGCTCTCTCATTGCTGAGCCATGTAGTTCGTCCCTAGAGCATTTTACGTCCAGATATGGGGTATTTCCGTACTCAGAAGAAATTGCGTCAGAAATTTTGGGAGTCTTTTTCTCCTTTTACCTCTTGTGAAAATGAAAAGTATGGAGCAACACCAGCATGTTAGTGTAAACATTTATTTTTTTTAATGCAATTTCAACCCCATATGTGGTACTAAACTGTTGCCTTGAAGTACGACAGGGCTCTGAAGTGAGAGAGAGCCATTTGAGGCCTAAATGAGAAATGTGCAATGGGGGTGGACCCGGATACAAGGATGGGGCTTGTCTCCACCAAAACCGTACAGCAGTGTTGTTGTTTTGCAACAGCCGGAGGCTCAGTTTAGGAAACACTGCCGTGTGAGACGTTTTTCATTTTTATTGGGGGGGGGGGGGGAAGAGACAGGACACATGTAAGGTGGTATATATGTATATGTAGTGTTTTACTTTTTATTATGTGGTAGTGTAGTGTTTTTAGGGTACATTCGCACTGGTGGGGGTTCACAGTGAATTTTCCGCTGGGAGTTTGAGCTGTGGCGGAAAATTTGCCGCAGCTCAAACTTTTTGAAGAAAACCCACTGTAAACCCGCCCGTGTGAATGTACCCTGTACATTCACATGGGGGGGTGGGCGCCCCCAAACCTTCAGCTTTTGCAAAACTACAACTCCCAGCATGTACAGTCTGTCAGTGCATTCTAGGAGTTGTAGTTTTGCAAAAGCTGAAGGCACACGGGTTAGGAAACAGACTCTAGCTCAGTGTTTCCCAACCAGTGTACCTCCAGCTGTTGCAAAACTACAACTGGTGGTCTGATGAAGCGCTGTTAACCAGCGTGAAATAGCTATTACCTGCACTTGGTGGACTGCGTCCATATTTGTCAGTTTCTGCTCCTGTATGTCTTAATAAAGTCAAGAAATATTTTCACATTACCCCGCTGGTGAGTGCCTCCTACATCTTTGCACGTGTTTCTCTATATGAACTTTGCCTTAGAGGATTGAGCACCCGATACGGGA
This sequence comes from Hyla sarda, assembly GCF_029499605.1. Taxonomy (NCBI): domain Eukaryota; kingdom Metazoa; phylum Chordata; class Amphibia; order Anura; family Hylidae; genus Hyla; species Hyla sarda. The sequence continues at coordinate 100,336,081 of NC_079194.1, forward strand.
CATACGTCTGGGGTTTGCAGTTTGATACACCAGCTTTCTACCTGCCAGCATATTGCATGGAGCTGTTTTAATTGGGCCAAGCTGTGCCGGCTTTTCCCACTTCTCTGCTTTTTCAAAACTACAACTCCCAGCATGCCCAGACAGTCAGGGATGCTGGGAGTGTAGTTCTGCAATGTCTGGCCCTTAAGATGTTGCAGAACTACAGCTCCCAGCATGCCTTGACAGTCTGAGCATGCAAGGAGTTGTAGTTATGCAACAACTGGGGAAGAACAGTTTGGAGACCGCTAAGTAGTGGTCTCCAAACTGTAGCCCTTCAAATGTTGCAAAACTACAACTCCAAGCATGCCCAGACTGTCCAGGCATGCTAGTTCTGCAATATATGAAAGGCCAGATATTGCAGAACTACACGCCCAGCATCCCTGACTGTCTGGGCATGCTGGGATTTGTAATTTTCCAACATCTGGAGGGCTACAGTTTGGAGACCACTGTATAGTGGTCTCCAAACTGTGCCACTTCAGATGTTGCCAAACTACAACTCCCAGCATGCCCAGTCAGTGCATGCTGAAAGTTGTAGTTTTGCAACATCTGGAGGTTCACATTTTAGAGACCACTACACAATGGTCTCCAAACTGTGGCCCTCCAGATGTTGCAAAACTACAACTCCCAGCATGCCCAGACAGCCTTTGGCTGTCTGGGCATGCTGGGAGTTGTAGTTTTGCAACTTTTAGAAGGCCACAGTGAAGATCACTTACCGCCTATCTTCACTGCAGCCTCCTCCACCACTGCACTTTCCGGCCACACTCCTCCTGCTGCCGCCGCTGCTCCGATGATGCCGCTGCTGGTCCGGTAAGCCGGCCTTGACCCCCCCCCCCCCTCACCGCACTTATTCCCCCCGCTCTGCCCGGACTTCGATCAGTGGGCAGAGCCGGGGAAATGAACTTTAACCCCCCCCCACTCCCAAACAGTTATACTGACCGACCAATGGCAGGGGACAGGAGGAGGTAGCAACACTGCCACCCCGCTTCTATCCTTTAGCACTCTTATTTTCCAGGCGATCGGGTCATCAGTGACCCGATTGGCTCAGATTCGCTGCAAATCGCCGTTCTGAATTGACCGGCCAACATGGGGGGGGGGGGGGGGGTCTTATAGTAATTTGAACAATTGCAGTAAAATAGAACTACTTTTTGCCATCATAAATGCGACAGCATACAGATAAGAGCAGGGTGGGGAGGGGTTGGAGAACTAGCAGGAGTGATCTATTAGGTGATAACGTCATCCTGAAGTTCACAGGAAGTCAGCTGACCCAGAACTGGCCACTACATCTGACACATTAAACGGGCACTATCAGTAAAACTAATTTTTGCTATTGCACTCCTTATGGTAAATGAAAAAAACATTTCTATGTTTAAAAAAGCTGCCACTAGGTTTCTCCCTAAGTGTCCAGAGCACATTTTCCCCTATCTCTTTCACAGACTTTGGACTCCTGCTTGCCTGGCAGAAGTCCAAAATCAGGAAATCCTGAGGAGGGGGGGGGGGGGCAGCCTTATCCAATCATAGCTCATCTTACACACTGAACTGCTGTGTGTAGCAGAGTGAGGGAGGAAGTTCTCCCCTGTATGGCTTCAGATTATGTCACGCCTGCTAGGTAACGCCCCTTTCCAGTATGTGAATCTGACTGAGCAGAAAATACAGAGCAATATCAAGGTAGAAAACTAAAAAATTATAAAAATAAAGGGCAGGTGGTGGTTTATCATGATGGGGCAGTGAACTGGGAGGATTATAATCATTAGAGGTACCATTTGAGCACTGTGATTTTCTGTGGGTCAGATTTTTGGTGACACTGTTACATAAAAGAAACACATGGATGCAGCTGTGCTGAAATTCAACAGATGTAGGGCTATTAATAGTGAAGAGTAGATGTGCATGATATGGGCATAAAAAATACACAACAAAAATTATTAGAATTTAAAATATGTGAACCAATGAGAAATACGGAATAACTTCAATTAAAGCTCTTATCACCAATTAATTTGTGGTCAATGACAGCCTGCATTCTATTTCAGAACCTCAATTTACCGAAGAGCTCTGTTTATTACAGTGAACCTCTCTGCACATGATCAATATGACAGTGACACAATCTTGCGTTCATAGCTGACACGTAGGGGCAACATTGGACAAATGACAACATTGATCTTCTGCTCTGATTGAAAACTCAGCTTGTACAGTGGAAAATATCAATGTCATAACTATCTCCCTTAACAGGTGTGATTAGGTTATTTGGTCTAAGCCCTTAGGCTCAGGGTACACACAGGGGGAGATTTATCAAAACCTGTGTTGAGGAAGAGTGGTGCAGTTGGCTATAGAAACCAAATAGCTTCTTTCATTTAAAAAAGAGCTCTGAAAAACGAAAGAAGCGATTTCTCTGCACATTTTTTTGACAAAGGTCTCTGGGAGACCTTTTTTGACCACACTGGGGTGGCTGATAAATCAAAACTTTAATTAGGGATTTGAAAAAACATTTTTAAACAATTTTCATATTACTCTATGGTGGAGAAAACAGCGTATTTTTTTGTTTATTCTGAAACCCCAGCATTGATCGATTAAATAAAAATGCTGGAACATTGCTTGAAAGGAGAGATTTAAATACAATTTCAAGCTATACAATGGATTCCTGTGGACAGCGATATCACAGAAATTGTTTGCAGTGATTGACAAAAAGTCTGGATGTAGCCCTAGCCAATACGCTGTGTGTTCAACTACAACACAATATACAGAGGTTTTAGCTCATTGTCAAATATCCTAGCAACAGTAAAATATATGATACAGCTATTGCATTGTATGCCGATTCTTCTAGATTATGAGGAATTCACAGCTGAAGTCCATCTGTCATCTCTGCGTATCAAGGATATGTTTAATTAATGGTCAGAAACAACAGCAACATTTGTACTTCATTTTTCTTTTAGTTCATCAGAGCTCCAGACTATTGGATTATGAGAAGTTCACTTTTTGGTTTGAAGGATTTCCCAATATTAAACTTATCACAAGGACTGCACTTACAGTCTGGGATGATGGAGAAACCTTCTCTCCTCTAGACGTTGAGGATGCCCCCTTGTCATGGTCACCGGCCTAGCTATAAAAAGATCACTAGGAGGATCTCTGTACTGTCCATTCATTTGTACATTGTGATCAGGTGGCCCCTAAGGCTACGTTCACATGATGGAACATAGCAGTAGAGTCCCATTTATTTCAATGGGATTCCGCTGAGCTGTTCACATACCAGAATTTCTCCGCTGGAAACATCTGGCACAGAAATTCAAATTCAGAATTTTTGAGCTGAATTTTTCCTCCAGATTCTGCATGGAAAGGCCACCATGTGAACAGAGTGATAACCTGTCTTGGGACTCTAATCCACCCATTCACTAAATTAACTTTGTCGCCCTCCTCTGTGCCCACTCCAGTTGAGCAATGTCTTTCTTGGTTATGTCGCCAGGGCTGGAACTATGCAGATGAAACTATACCTCCATATGGTGGCCAATGGTCATGCAATGTTGCTTTCCTTTGCACTATTTTTACAAATCACCCCAAACATTCTATTGTCTCTATTATGTTAGTCTATTATGTTGCATTCAATATAATTTCTTATGCTAAAACACCAATGCGAAGCAAAATTGATTTAGCACATTTCGTGTGTTTTTTTTCCTAGTAAAAATGTCCTGCTGTGGGAATATACTTCTCCTTCCCCCTCCCGCATCCTGAAGTTTCTATGATGCAGACACCCTGCTTCTTCCCTACAACTTTTTCTTTTTCAGTAATTCCTTTACATCCTTGAATCCTTGTCTGAATCCTTGTCAGCACATTGATCTTATTAACTACCAATCCGATGATGTCTGGAATATGAATCTCTTATTATGTGAAGACGGCCGGTTTATCATTTACCCTATTAATAGAGAGGCCAACTGCACATGAGGGTTTGTCTTAACACAGGTTTAATGCTTGCCAAATCCAATCCTTGCATCATTCCTCAATGAAGACCATATGGGCTGCAATGGTGATGGATCTTCATTTCAAAGCAGATGGCTCCAGGGCAGACAAGAGAATTTCGCTATTTATTTTAATGCACTTCCACCTGCTGCTTCAGACAGTTAGTTAAAATATATGGCATTTTTAGAGGATGTTTTTAATGTGTTTGAATTCCTGCAGGGAGAAACATTTTAATCGAAGGACACTGTGGCTAATGCCTTTTTTATATGCTAGTAGAGGCTTCCAGTCCACACAAGGATTTTGCATTACCGCGTAATACAAAACTTGCAAAGATCATGTGATACAAATAGTTTGCCTGCCAACAGAGGCAGAACTTGAAGTTCCTGGGATCTCATGCAAAATCTGTAAAATGTCCCCCAAACATTACATTTCATTTATAGTACTGGTGCCAAAGTAATTGTTGAGACACTTCAGTCACCATTAAATACATGGGAATGCAATCTTTGCACCTTTTTAAAATATAATCAATGATGTGATATAACCTAGATGTTGCTCACAAGGATACCCCGAAACAGAGATAACAAAAGTGATATCACAGTACTTGAATAATAAATACAGTGATGTCCCAGTGCAATCATAACACATGCAATGATGTCATAGTGAAGGGATAATAAACAGTTTGATGTGTCAGTATAGACATAATACCTTCAGCAATGTCACAGTATATATCTATAGTAGACACAATGATGTCGCAATACTGCCATAATAAAGACAGTTATGTCACAATACAGGGATAATGCCCAGAGTAAAGTAGCAACACTGGCATACTAGTCACAATGTTGCCACAAAACAGGGAAGATAACCTTAGTGAGGTCACTAAGGCTAGCTTTAACCGATTTGGGGCAGTTAACAGGTTTGGAGTGTGACAATTTTCAAGGTAAAAGACATTAGAATGTCTGGGCCTCCTCCTCTTTTTTATTTCAAACTCTCTAAGAACACTTTTAAAGTTAGAAACGAGAAAATAGTCCACGGCACTCACCAAACCTTTTTTGCAACTTAATTTGCATTTCAAAGTAGACGCATCCAGGAGACTGGGCATGCTAAGAAAACGGCCATTTTCTTTGTGTGTCCAGTCTCATTGGTGTATCTGCTATGAAGCGCAAATGAAGTCACATTTTTTTTATTCAACTGGTGCTAGAAAATTAAACAGATTTGTAAATTACTTCTATTAAAATATCTTAATCCTTCCAGTACTTATCAGCTTCTGTATGCTCCACATGAAGTTCATTTCTGTCTCACCACAGTGCTCTCTGCTGACACCTTTGTCCATGTCAGGAACTGTCCAGAACAGGATAGGTTTGCTTTGGGGATTTTTTCCGGCTCTGGACAGTTCCTGACCTGGGCATAACTTCCTATGGAGCATACAGCAGCTGATAAGTACTGAAGGGATTAAGATTTTTAAATAGAAGTCATTTACAAATCTGTTGATTTAAAAAAAAAAATAATAATAATAATAATAAAAAAAATAAAAAGAAGATTTGTCAGCGGAATACTCCTTTAATGATAAAATAGATGGCTTATCTTCTCATACTTCAGATTATGTGCACATTTAGCCGAATATATTATTGCACTCGGTCAAGTATAATACCTCAACTCTCTTTCAAGGCACAAATATCCAACTCATTAAAACCAAGACAGGCATCTCTTATCGATTCCCATTATTGAATTCTGCATGCTTTAAATATATCCCCTTTTGTTTTTTGCAAAAGGCTTTAGCAATTATTAAATATAACAGCGTGTATGTGGGAGCACGGCCCAGAACTAAAAGGTAGCAATTTGCAAAAGATGCCTGAGTCACCTGTGCAATCATCGCCATCCGGGATGTGTAGAATGAATCAGAAGCTTATTTAATATTTTCAAGTAAGCTGTTACCATTGGGAACAGGGATAAGTTCTTTCATTCTCTCAACAATAACATCAGCAGCTCCCACATCTACTGGAATGTACGGTAGGTGGAAGAAGGTGAATAGCAGGAAAATATAACTGGGATGTATATGGGAACACTTTGCTTTCGTTGAGGTTAAGGCAAGGGCACACCAGAATTAATTCAATGTGAATTTGCAAAGAATAGCATTACCCACGACCAACAATGGATGTACACCCATAGATGAGTCGTAGAATGCAGTGTCAATTAAATTCTATGAAGATCATACCACACGGAGATTTATAAATGAACAGATGTAAAGATTTTTCAAAGACCAAAGTCCTGTTCCAGCATATAAAATTTAATGTAACAGCTCAATATGAATTATAAAGGCGAATGGTTAACTTGGAATGCAATTCTTTGATTTGGAATTGAAGAGCACTTCTACCCAGTGCTCATTGCGACATTGCCCTATCTGCACCATGACTTGGAAAGCAGAATGACTACCTGGTCTGTAAGCTGGGCTTTGCCAAAGTAAATAAGAGGGTACTTGTTGATTGTATTACTATAGGAAGACTTTCTATATTGAAATGTCCTTCCAAGAGGCTGCCAAGTAGCTCCACCATAAGGAGCCAATATATCTTACATGTTGGCATAAAGAGATGAGAATGTAATGTCCTTAAAGAGATTGCCTGAAGACAGAATATTTTTCATATTTTATGGAAAAGAAGAAATCCCGGCACCAGCGACTTGAATGCAAATAAAGGATTTATTTGTAATATAGCATACTACACACGTAACAAGACACGTTTCGGCTTATACAGCCTTTTTCAATCGATATGATTTAAAAAGGCTGTATAAGCCGAAACGCGTCTTGTTACATGTGTAATATACTATATTACAAATAAATCCTTTATTTGCATTCAAGTCGCTGGTGCCAGGATTTATTTCCATTGGTCCATGTGCACATCGCTCCACATCCTGGTGCCGTCCTTTACTACACGGACTCTATTTTTTATATTTGGCTGGGCACACATTAAACATAAAAATTTGTCATATTCACCTTCCGAGATTCCTCACAGCTGCTGCTGCAATGGCTCGCAGTCATTGCTTGTCGCTGCTGCTATCTTGTCCCTTACACATTGTTCCCATTGTTAGCCAGTCACTGACTGAGGCAAGATAACGCTATGGCCAGTTATTGGCTGAGAGGGTAGTTTCTACAGGTATCAAAGGAACCAGTGATCGTGTCACGAGTATGATATACACCGCTCAAGTATATGATCAACATAAGGAAGTTGTCGAGTTCGGGAAACCTATTTAATTCTATACTTAATCTTGAGAGTAGAGAGCGGTAACCAAAAACATGTATCAGGCTTTGGAGGTCCAATCCTTTCCTTTATTAAAAGGGCAACATAATGATTTGAATGGGCAATGCCTATTCCTGAATTTTGCTTTTAACAATTCTACCGGGAAACAGGACACTTAGGGTATGAGGGAATTCTGTGAGGAATTCAGTGTCAGCGTTACATTCATGCAGAGTTTGCAGTCGAAATTAACCCCTTAAATTCAAAGTCCCATTGGCTAATGTTTATTTTTCGTGTGGATTCTGTTGAAATAATGAACATGTTCATTCTTTCTGTGGACTCCAATTCCTTGTGGGAAGTTCTGCTACAGAGTGAATGGAACAGAAGTCTCCTATTGAGGAATGTGTGTAGTGTAGAAGAGGCCTTACTGCAAGGTTGTCTCACAGATTACAGTTGATCTTTGAGGGTTTGAAAAAAGGGACATGTGTGATCAGCTTATTGTCGAGGAAGTAGAGTCTGCCCAAATCGCAGAATCCCTTTAAAAGAACCTCTTTAGTCTAATCATACATTAAGGCCAGAGTTTATGGCCAACAGGTGGTTCAATGTAAATAATAGATACAAAATAGATGAGATAGATAGATGGGATGGAAAAGTAGATGGATATAGAAGTACATTTTCCTCTCTGTGATATAACCACCCCCAGCTAGGTTAGCTGCTGTGCTGTGACTCGAACGTTCGTACGCGGCTCCTGCTGATTGGCTCATTTTACACTCTTTTCTCGCCCCCACAAGCCTTTTGCATTCACGTCTCCAATTTGCGGTTCCTGTAATCAGACAAGAGGCACCTGGCATCTCTCTCCTTGTTGCCATGACAGTAATTTCTTAGATATAATGCCATGTGCACGATGCTCCAGCATTGTAAGCTACCCAGCTACATGACCCTTCTGTTTTAATTATGGAATCTGCCTGAAATGAACAAAATAATGATTTCACACAGGAACTAGTGGAGGAGACACAAAGGGTTGGTGAGAGCTATACATTACCAAAAATAACCCACTGACCGACAAAGGTAATGGTAAAAAACATGTGCCATAAAGGGAGACTCAAATAGGTTGTTTTAACAGAGAAACCCTTGTTAGGTTGTACTTACCTAATCGATGCAGCTCTCTTATTAGCTAAAGGGGATAACTAGATCCAGCCCATCTGCGGTTCCAACATCTACAATCAGAGTGATTACCGGGTACCTGCAATGTGAAGCAGGGTTCCCCAAGGTTCAGAAGGGTTCACCCAATGCTTTATATTTTATTTTTTTAGGATTCTTTATAAGGATATCAAAATAAGCAAACAGAGATTACCTACGCAGAGGGAGTAAAACATAGAATCAATAACAGTAAGAATGAACAAGGCATGTTTGTAGGGAAGATGAGGTAATCGACACAAACCAGTCTAACACAAAGGAATACCCTATCAGGGCATAAATAAGGCCTCCTTCACACATGTGCGTCTTCAGTTTTTTTTTTTTCCCCTCCGTCTGGAGGGAAAATGAAGCCAGAACTGATCCCATTCATTTGAATGGGAGAGCGTCTCAGTTTAGACGCCAGATGATTGGACTCACCAGACTGACAAAGACAGGTGAACACATCTTGCTGTGTTCCCCCATTCAGCGATTACAAACAATGGACACCTGATAATGCACAACTGATGCAAACTGGTGCACTTCTGGAATCAGTTGGTGCATCAGTTGTGTCAATTTTCACCCAGTTTTGCGTCAGAGCCGGAAAACATATATATGTAACTTTAGTCTTACAAAAAAACCTAAAAAAAACTAAATTAAATGGGGATCAGAAGTAAGGGAAGAGAAGAAAGGGAAATAGGCAGGGGTGAGAAGAAAGAAAAACAGAAGTAAGAAAGGGAAAGGAAGAACACCAGGGACAACAGAGGACACACACACAAAACAAGGACTACAAAAGGAGAGGGAGGGATCTCCCCAAGAGACAGGGGAAAATGACTTAGTCACAAAACAAGGTGCAGTATCCAGAGGTCTCCTGAAAGGCAGACAAGTAGAACTAAGTCTTGGTATATCAATCTGTATTGATGGGCATGAGTACTTAGCTCCTCCATGCACTGTATCTCCAGGATCTTTGTGATCCACAACTGTAGAGTGTGTGTGTGGGGGGGGGGGGGGGTTCAAATGCTTCCATAGGGCAGAGTGGAATATTGGAATGATGAGGGAGAAAGAAGGCAGGGGAAAACAGCAAAATATGGTCTCTAAATGAGATATTAACTTCCATACTTCCCTCGAAAAAAGGGGAGAGCAGCGTGCATTAACAGAACACATGTAAAATAAGACCCAGGATGACCGCAATCTCTCCAACAGATAGGCAAGGAAGCTAGGAACATTTATAGAGATGAGTTAGACCCCAACGGAACAGTGCACCCCTCTAAGACTCCAAAAAGGCGATCCCCATGTCCCTTTCCCAGGCTGCTAGGTAGCTAGGCCGAGGGGAGAGTATGAGGGGGGGGGGGGACCCAACAGGGTATACACCCCTGAGAGTGTATGGCAGACCACACCAGAGCCAGAACAGAGCAGCTCTTTCGGACAAAGAGAAAAACTGATGGGAGAGAGAAGTGAAAATGTCGGAGCTGTAGGGCTTGCCAAACCTGACCACACCCCCAAGAAACTTAGTTCCATAGATCCTCTACTGGTAATCAAGAGCCATTGTAGATATAATCCACTGCTCTCATTTTACCAGAATCTGCCAGCCGGTGAAATTCCAGGTCCGTGAATTCAGGAAGATTATGAAGAATAGGTTACATCTGGGAAGGAGAAGGGGCAATGAGTAAACTTTCTAATTTAAAAAAATGAAATCCACACTCTTTCAACACTCCAATCTGAAGAAGCTTCAAAGAGAATAGAATAGAGTAGCAGCTTGTCTTGGAACCAAGTAGATTTTTGACTACCTGAAATTGAGGTGGGCATGTGTGTATTGCCAGAAGCCAACATTAACAAGCAGAGCTGCAGTGTAATGCATGAGGGAAAAAGCAGCAACCTAGCTATGATGAGACATGGAATTGAGCTTAGACTACCAGAGATTTTGATGGGCTTCTGTTTATATTCAGAAACCAAAATGTTAAATGGGTACTCTCATTAAAAAATGTTTTGCTATTGCACACCCTATGGTTAATAAAAAATATTTCTAATATATTTTGTTTTTTAAAAAAAATAACGTTTTCTATGCTTTATTTGTGCTTAAAAAAAGCTCAAGTGCACATTTTCCCCCATATCATACACAGACTTTTGACCGAAGCACAAACACAGGAAATGCAGCCTGGAGTGCTGAGGGGGGGGGGGGGGGGTCCAACCAACAACATATGGCAGTTAAGTGTGAGAGGAGCTATGATTGGATGAGGCTGGACACGCCCCCCTCAGCACTCCAGGCTGCACTTTCTGTGTTTGGGCTTCGGTCCAAAGTCTGTGTATAAGATGGGGAAAAATGTGCTCTTGAGCTTTTTTAAGAACAAATAATACATAGAAAACTTCATTTATTTTAAACAAAGTATATTAGAAATATTTTGTTATTTACCATAAGGAGTGCAATAGCAAAAAATTGTTTTAACGATAGTTACCATTTAAGCATAAAGGACAGAGCAGCATTTTTTCTTATCCGTGCTGAGATACGGAGTGTTTTGACTCAGTGGGCATGTGTCTTTATTCAGAAGTTGAAGTGTAAAGCATAATGTACATATCATCATCTTGTCTGTGATGAGAAAAGAAGTGGATTTCAGACTACCTGAGACCTTCATTAAACAATGCGGCTAAGCAGCTAACACCACCATGTACAATCATGGCATAGGTACATTGCTAAGGTATAATATAACGTTATGATTGGTGGGGTCTGAATGTTGGGATCCCATTGTAGCTGAAATAAAGGGGCTGTGGCTCCCTAAAGTAATGGTTGCTATGTGATAAGGGGTTATCCATAAATAGAAAAACAGAGCTTAATTCATCTAAAAAACAGCACCAAACCTGTCCTCAGGTTGTGCATTGTTTTACAACTTGGCTCTATTCACTTCAATGGAACATACACACACACTGATGACAGGTGTGGTGCTATTTTTGGAAGAAATTTGTTCTGTTTTTTAATCCTGGATAATCAGACATGTCTAGCAGAAGCTAAAAGGGGCACAGCACATGCACAAACCCCTGACTCTTAAAGGGGTATCCCGGCCAAAACATCTTATCCCCTATCGAAAGGATGGTGGGCTAGGAGATGTTATATACACTCTTGAGATACTGACCATCCATGGTCCATTGCCTCATTGCATTATTCTCCATTATATATGGGAATATGCGAGACATGCTACATAGTGATTGTATTACTGGCCAGCCCCCCTGTGTATGTTATAATAAGAAATAATCACACACACATATATATATATATATATATATATATATATATATAAAATATACATTTTTGGTATCGCCGCGTGCGTAACTATTCAAAAAATTTATTAAAGAGTTTTATATATGCAAATATGGTATCATTAAAAAGTACAGATCACGGCACAAAAAATTAGCCCTCATACCGCCGCTTATACGGAAAAATGAAAAAGTTATAGGTCTTCAAAATAGGGGGATTTTAAACGTACTAATTTGGTTAAAAAGTTTGCAATTTCTTTTCAGAGCAACAGATATAGAAAAGTATATAATCATGGGTATCATTTTAATTGTATTGACCCAAAGAATAAAGAACACATGTCATTTTTACCATAAATTGTACGGCGTGAAAACAAAAGCTTCCAAAATTAGCAAAATTGCATTTTTCTTTTTAATTTCCCCACACAAATAGTAGTTTTTTGGGTGCGCTATACATTTTATGGTAAAGTGAGTGATGGCATTACAACGGACAACTGGTCGCGCAAAAAACAGGAGGAAAAAACTAAAACGTAAAAATAAAGTCCTTTAGGACAAATGGGCTGAGTCCTTAAGGGGTTAAAGTACTCACATTTACACATCACTATTATGTTATTGAAGAATACAAGTTAAGACTGACCATAAAGAGATCACAAATAAAATATCTACAATGCACCAATATAATGACTCAGTACACATTAGAAACTTTTGGAAAACTTTACAGGGGGTTGATATGCATTACACACTGCCCTCTACTGCACATTTAGACTAACTGCAAAGTGAACTAAAGGAAATTACAAAAGAATCAGAGAAAAACACTTCTGTTCACAGCAGGGATGAAACAATGTACTGTATACTATAATAAGTATAAAGCATATTAAAGTGCTACTGCAGCTATTCCACTTGCAATATCCTACACATGCAAATAAGACATAATAATGCATATTTCAATAAAATAAACAACAGATGACATGCAGTTCATATATTACCATCCAATTTCTTAGTTCTGCGACGTTACAGACACTACTATATTGCATTTTTTAGTACAATAAAATTCCTTTTGTCTAGCATCAATGGGTTTGATATGTCAGCACATGCTCTGGATTATAAATCATATACATATATAGATGGTGAACCTTCATGTAAATTTTATTGTTTCATTACACCTACATAAATCAGCAATTGTGAACTGGAATATACTTATTTATACAATATATCACTCTAGTAAGAGCAAACTCCCATGAGCCTGGTATTACAGCTGAGGGCTGAGCTGCAATTTCACACACAACCTGTGGACAGGTGTGGCACTGTTTTTAGAAAGGAAATAGGCATATTTTATTAATCCTGGAAACTTTCTATTGCCCTGCACTTTCCCATCAATTACTGAATTACCAACATTACAGAGTGATGCAAATAATTCTGGGTGTTGTATTAAAGAAGTCCTGTGTTACCATGACCAAACTTGCTTGATGTTTAGGTGGACAAATGTCTCCTCAGGGCATCCACCTACTACTTGTTGTATGGAGAGGGATGGGTTTGGGGATTAAGATATCATAATATGACAATGTGATAAAGCAGTGTTTTTATATGTGTCAGAAGTTGACTGCTTTGCCATGTTCTTCAGGAAGAAGAAGCTACACTATTATTCTGTCGAAAGGACCCCACAATGGTGTTTATGTAGCTGACAAACCTGACCTGTACAATGAATGCAGGTCAATAGTCAGCTAGTGGAAGTATTTCTTGTCTTCAAGCCAAGAGTTTAATGTACGGTCACTTTCTAAAGGTATATAATTCTTCCAGTACAAATGAAAAAGTCGGCACTCACCAAGTTCTTCTTTCTTCTTATTTCATTTATTGTATTATACTCACGTACATGTCAACAGGACGGGACCCCCCCCCCCCCTATTTTGCACCGTCTCCCATCCTGTTGACATGTACGGGAGTATAATACAATAAATGAAATAAGAAGAAAGAAGAACTTGGTGAGTGCCGACTTTTTCATTTCTACTGGAAGAATTATATATGTATATATATTTGCACTCAATATGGTCTGAGCACCACAGTGTTCTCTACATAAGCTGAGAGCTGAGATTCAAGGCTAAATTATATATTTCCATATGCATGCAGTACCGGGTTAACCTGTCTTACAAGTCACTTTCTAAAGGACTTAATGTATTGAAATAACCTTCTAAAAGGTCATGTGGACATCATAGATGGGGTTCCCTGCTTGGGTCCTAGCTATCATTCAGTGCAGAGAGCCACTAACAAAGGCATCGTCCTGGTGCACCATGCCCATCCATGTATCATATGTTTTGCCACACATCTCAATAGTCAACACAAAATTAACAGCCAAATCTTTCTACTGGCTTCCATCGAAGAAGAGAATGGGGGAGATTTATCAAAACCTGTGCAAAGGAAAAGTTGCCTAGTTGCCCATAGCAACCAATCAGATCCCTTCTTTTATTTTGCAGAGGCCTTGTTAAAAATGAAAGACGTAAGCTGATTGGTTGCTATGGGCAACTGGACAACTTTTGCTTTGCACAGGTTTTGATAAATCTCCCCCAATGTCTTTGCAAGATCGCCCCTTTAGCATGACAAGGTGTCTTACCAATACCAGTTAATTTTAATGGCCTTTTCAGGACTGGTGGGAGTAATAACTGCTAGACTCACATGATTGTATGTGTTATGATATGACATCAACATGTCTTCAGTCTCTATACAATACACAACAGTGGTTAAGACAGTATTACAAAAATCAGCCCCTATGTTTCCATTGAGCCCTATTCTTGGCTGAGCTGCCATACCATGGTCAACAATAACATTGTTTCCAGAAAAACATAAAACTTTTCTGATTTTAGACAACTACATTAAAGAAGTGATTGAAAAATACAATCCCCATGTACATTAAAGGGTTAAGCACAACATTATTCAGTGTCATGAATTTTCTCACTCGGTGGTCTTGCCGTGATCTTTTTACTAATTGACTCCAAATGACATTCCAGTTGCCAAGGAATACCAACAGCTAACAACCCCGTCTATTGCTGGAGAGATTTATATAACGTTCAGCAATAGTTACAAGGCTAGACTGTAGGAGGAAATGACAAACTCAGCTCAACCACAGAACAGTAAGTGTTAAATTCTTATAATAATGGGGACTGGGCCATTCCTGCCATCAAATATACCAAAACATCTGACAGAAAGGGGAAAAGGGAAATCTGAACAGACCCTTACGTCAATAATCAGGGCAGTGAATAAATAGAGCATTCCTGCTGCCAAGGAGACTACAATCCTATCATTCGCTCACAGGAATGTCCAAAACCAGATGCCACCATTCCATTCCTGTTCCTGGGTGACAATATTTGGAACTATCTACCTTAGCTGTCTGTCGGGGTAATAACTCATTTATAAATTATGAATTATTATTTATGGTCAAAAACAATATAAAAAAAAAAAATATTATGACCGTTATAAATTGCCAACAATATACAAACAATGCAATTTGCTGAAGCCAGCAATGCTGTTTTTGGAGAAAGGTATATAGAATGGACAAGGAAATCAGAATTTCTGAGCCAGAAACATCTGGCACAGAAACTCTGAGGTTTTCACAGCGCAGTAGAATACCGTTGAATTCAATAGGACTTTGCTGGGAATCTCTGTGCAGGATTCCAATGCGGAAATTCCAATGTATGAACATAGCCTTACTCTTCTATCTCTCAACATTTTAATGTGTGTGGTGTGTGTATGTTAGCAACAGAGGCGTAGCGTGGGGGATGCAGGGGGGGCGGCCACACCGGGCGCAACATCTGGGGGGGGGCGCGCTCGCACTTGCAGCTCTCTGCCCCTGCCTGGCTCACTCACTCTCTCTGCAGTGCTGGCTGTGCGAATCCGATCCGAGCTCCCGGGTCGCCGCCCACTGTGGAGGCAGTGGCGGTTCCAGGGGGGGGGGCAACGGGGCAATTGCCCCCCCCCCCCAAGATTGTTGCCCCTCTTCCTGAACTATCGCATGGTGGAGCGGGAGCTGTCGGCTGTCTCGCTCCACCACCCCTTTCTCACGCCCGTCACCTTGCTATCACACACCGCGGCTGCTCCATTCCTGCAGTCAGTGAGAGCCAATCACGGCAGGCCGGCGCGATGACATCACATCATCGCGCCGACGCCCGGAGATCACGTCCTCGCGGCTCTCACTGACTGCAGGAATGGAGCAGCCGCAGTGTGGGAGAAAGGTGACGGACGTGAGAAAGGGGAGGGGGTAGCAAATTATAAGTGAGAGGGGCAAATGATGAGTAAGGGGCACATGTCAGGGGGGCATTATATGTGGGGGCACATGACAGGACCCTCCCCCACTGCCATGTGCCCCTCATATATAATACCCCATGTCCTGTGCCCCTCACATATAATGCTCCCCCTGACATGTGCCCTTCACATATAATGCCCCCTGTCCTGCCCCCTCAGGGGGCATTATATGTGAGGGGCACATGTCAGGGGGGCATTATATGTGAGGGACACAGGACATGGGGCATTATATGTGAGGGGCACAGGACAGGGGACATTATAAGTCAGGGTCACATGTCAGGGGGGCATTATATGTGAGGGGCACATGTCAGGGGGCAATATATGTGGGGGCCCATGACAGGGGCCCCCTGTCATGTGCCTCTATAATGCACATATAATGCCCCCCTGACATTTGCCGCTTACTTATAATACCCAAAGTCATGTGCCTTGGATCATCTCCAGGGTTTGGTTCCATTTTGATGTTTAGTTTTTGTTCTTGATATTTTTTGTCGTTTACGATGGTTGTGAGACGACATATAATAGCATGGCCCATGCTAGGTTACTACATTTGTAGATTTGTATTCATAGACCTGCTGAAAATGTGGAGAATGTGTAATGCATGTTCGCACTCAATAAAGTGTTTGAAAATAAACTTGGATTTAGATGCATTTTACTTTAATTACATCAGTATTTTCATAACAAACAATACATGTGCTTAGGGGGTAAGGGTTTCTTTAACTAATCTAGTGGAAGAGACTCGAGTGCTAAAATCCACGGGTTAGGGGGTGCCAATTATTTGTATTGCCCCGGGTGCTGACAACCCACGCTACGCCACTGGTTAGCAACAAGTAATGAATCTGACGAAACAGAGCAGCAGGTGACTGCAGGACAGGATTATGCAGTATTTGTTTGTAGTCTATAACCATGGAGACACGTAGGTCAACAAGTTCCGTGTACGAGCCCACTTCTACTCAACAGGACTTATGTGTGGAACTTGCTGGGTATTATATGGTTTCTCCAGCAGGCCAATTGCCTAGTATGGAACTATATCTCTCCATGCAGAATCTGTAGAATGGGTAATAGGTCAGCTTTACAGGTACATTTTAATAAATTTGGGGGGGAAACTAGGGGACAAAAATATGGCCACTATTACAACTCCTAAAAGAGTTAACATCTAGCTTTCCTATGCTCCTGAACAGTAAATCGCCCCCTGTCCCTTCATAAGTAAGAAGAGTTGCTGACTCCAAGAAAGCTTTTTCAGGAACAGATATACCGTAAGTAAAAAATGGTTAGAAGCTTCACTAACTGTTGTTTTCAGTTCTTGTTTTTAATAGAAACTGTTGTGCCCATAATCTGCTATTCATTTACTCACATTTCATCCTACGGCCAGATCAGAAAACCCAACAGAGAATGTGCACTGTGCCGTACTTATCTTAAAATTGTTTTGCTGTAATACTATTGAACAAAAGCTCTAAATTACAGCTAGATGACAAACGGTATTAGCAGTGGTTTAAATGAGATCTGTGATGAATGCTAATGAAAGCCAAGCACTTATTAAATGCAAGAAAATACATGTTTAAATAATTTACAGCATTATTGTATTAAAGTGCAACCACGCCCAAGTCAGACTCCATTGCCTCCGACTAACGCATAGTTTCCACTTTAAACACTTTGCGATCTTTCCGCTGCAAAAATAAAAACTCCCTGTAATGAACCAATATAAGATATGTTCACACAGGGGAATGTCCGCACGGAAAATCTCCATGCAGACATTCCCCCGACAGTGGAGCGACGGCAAAACATGCCGATGCTAGGATCGCCCGGAAATGCACAGGTCTCATAGATGGCAATGCATTTCCGTGCAGAGCCCAAAGAATAAATTGACATGTTTATTCTTTCTGCGGACACCAGAATTTGAATTTTTGTGCCAGATGTCTCCAGCATGGAAAATCTGCTATGTGAACAGAGCAGCAGAATCCCGTTGAAATCAATGGGATTCAGCTGCTGCAGAATCTCCATGCGGATTTACAATGCGGAATTCCGCACATAAATTTTATCGTGTGAACAAAGACTAAGGCTATGTTCACATTTCAGAATGTGTGCACAGAAAATCTCTGTGCGGCCACTCTGCAGACAGCGGGCACTGGCATGACATGGGACCGCTCGGGAATGTGCCTTTTCATAGATGGCATTCCATGCGGAGCCAGCAGAAAGAATGGACATGTTCATTCTTTCTGCAGACAATGGAATCAGAATTTCCGCCTTGTGCACAGTGCAGCAGAATCCCATTGAAATCAATGGTACTCTGATGCTGCGGAATCTCTGTGCGGAAGAAACCGGCCTTTGAAAATTCTATCATTAGGGGTCCCCATACCTCCTGGGACACTGTTGAGTCCCACAGCAGCTTCAGCTTGTCCAAGGGTCATGGACATGAGATGGCTGATTGTCAAGGCTGCAGGAGGAACACAGCCTACAGCAACACTGCTGTAACACAGAGTTTTACCAAACATGTGCCTCCAGCTGTTGCAAAACTAAAACTCCAAGCATACCTGGACAGTCAAAGGATGTCTGGGCATGCTAGGAGTTGTAGTTTTGAAAAAGCTGTAGGCTCACAGCTGAATGCAACACTGCAGCAACATTACAGGACTGGCAAAGGATGATACACATGAATGACAAAGGGAAAATATATAAAAAGTATGCATAAAAAAAATCACTGTACTTTTAGCACTAAATTAGGAAAATATGATATGCTCACCATATTGTCTTTGGTCGAGTACAGGCAATCTCCAATAATCATTGTGTGTGTGTACAGCATAAAACCAGAGAGGAAAGGGTTACAGAGCATGGTTGCCGGGCTCCTCCAAGAGTAGTGAATGAGCAGAGTGGGGAGGGGTCAGGGGAGGAGTCAGCACATAGCAGGCAAGAGAGGACACGCCCCCTTCCTTTGGACAGATGAAAAAGACATTAAGGGACAAGTATCAAAGATTTTACCGGTTTTGTGTGTATTTTTTTGCGCAAAATTTTGTGCAAGCCCTTTTTTTGCGCATTTTTTTGCGCACGTTTTGGTAGAGCATGTCCTCCAGATGTGGCCTAATCAGGGTACCTTGGAGTGACATCTATAGTACGCATGGATTTATTAACTGCGTACTTTTCCTTTACACCAAAAATTTTGCCGCAAGAGCTGTTTTTTTTGCGCAAATATAAGCCATCTTGGACTTAACGTAGCAAGATGCTCTAAATCATCGATTCTATTTTCCAAAGAGTGGATTGAGAAGATTACTACATTTACCCCCAATTTATGAAACTCATTGTGCTTGATTGATAAATTTAGCACTTCTGCACATAACTTAGAATTCGGGAAAAGGGGTAAAATGCTTCTACCATACACAAATAATGATACATGTCCCCCTCTGAATAGTTATAATATGCTATTACATGTACATGGTCAGAATGAGGTCCTGAGTAACGTATAACAGGTTTTTTTTGTGGGATCTGACAGGTACACTTGGACCCCTCCTGGTGAGAGGTCCCCTTTAAGATCAGGATATGGAGAAATCTTGTTACATCTTCACTAGTCTAGTCGATAGATTATTGTTACTTTGCTCTAGCAGCATTGCAAGTGTGACAATACCGCCACTTTTGTGATGAACCTTCTACTCCCGCTACTGTAAACTGCAGCCACACGCTGTAGAACCGGCCATACAATAAGCTTCTTGGTGCTTCAGTTTTAAAGTTCTTCTGTTCAAGCTGAACAGAAGAACTTGAAAAGGTTGAATAAGTTATAACTCGGAAAATGTGGGGCTTTTTCTCTTAGCAACAGCAACACACCACACCTATTCTTTTGTATGCGGAAGAAAAACAAAGAAAGGCCAGATCCTGGCCGGACGCCAATGACAATTGACTGGACACCCTACAACTTATTTACAAAGTGTTGCACCTGTTCTTCTGCTTCTTGAAAGATCTTTACTCTGGTGGAAAACATGTTTTTTTCCAAATCAGCTGCTGTATACTACAGAGGAAGTTGTGAGGTTCTTGTCAGTCTCTGCTGACACCTCTGTCCATGTCAGGAACAATCCAAAGCAGGAGATGTTTGCTATGGGGATTTGCTCCTACTCTGGACAGTTCCTGACACGGACAGAGGTGTCAGCAGCACGGTGTCCATTTTAGGACATAGTCAGCCGTCAGCCGTCAGCCGTAACTCAGTCCCGCCTCCTCCCTCGGAACAATCTACGTCAGGCGTCAGCCGCAACTCCCTCCTCCATCATCAGACACCCCCTCATCCCAAACTCTGTCATCCCCCAGACGAAAAACCTTCCTGCCGTGTAGTAGAACCGAGTCAGTGTCGGCTCTCTGCTATACGGTTTGTGCTATACATGCTATTCAGTGTCGGCTGCTATACAGACTCTGTAGAACATGTAGTGTCTGTAGTACACGTGCAAATTTCACAGTTTCGACTCTGCTATACATGTTGTGCAGCGCCGGCTCTGCTATGCGGCAGGAAGTTGCGTCTGAGGGAGAATCGTCTGAGGGATGACAGCGTTTTGGACGAGGGAGTTTCGGGTGAGGGAGTTGCGGCTGACGACTGAAAGAGGATTGGTCTGAGGGAGTAGGCGGGACGGAGTTAATGCTGACGACTGACAATGTCCTTAAATGGATGCCGTACAGCAGAGAGCACTGTGGTCAGACTGAAAAGAACTTCACAACTTCCTTTGGAGCATACAGCAGCTGATAAGTACAGGAAGGATAAAGATTTTTTAACAGACGTAATTTACAAATCTGTTTAACTTTCTAGCACCAGTTGATAAAAATATATATATATATATATATGTTTTCCACCAAAGTACCCCCCCCCCCCTAGACATCTTATCCCCTATCCAAAGGATAGGGGATAAGATGTCTGATGGCGGGGGTCCTGCTACTGGAGACCCCCACAATCTCGGCTGCGGCACCCCAGAAGACATCCGGAGCACAGAAGAACTTTGCTCCATGCCGGATGACTGGCCATGCAGAGGCTCGTGACGTCATGGCCTCGCCCCCTCAATGCAAGTCTATGGGAGTCCGTCACGCCCCCTCCCATAGACTACCATTGAGGGGGTGTGGCCATGATGTCACGAGTGGGGCGTGACTGTGATGTCACAGCATGAACGAACGCAGGGAGATTGTGGGGGTCCCCTGCGGCGGGACCCCCACGATCAGACATCTTATCCCCTATCCTTTGGATAGAGAATAAGATGTCTAGGAGCGGAGTACCCCTTTAAGCTTAAAATTATTATTATTTTTTTTTTTTACAATGAATCCAAACTTATTAGAAAACTATTTAGCTATACTAAAGTGAATGACTGCAATACCAGACACAGCCAATGCACAAGTGTGGTGCTGTTTCTTGGAAAATAAAAAAAATGCTCTTTTTCTCTAATCTCATATAAAAGCTTTAAAATTGGACCTGGGAATAAAGGATCCCGATTGATCTTTTCCAGGAGACATAGGTGCACCGACATTGTGTAAACTCAGCTGTAACAATACTTTTACCAGGTATAAAATCAGCTTAACTGAATGAGCCCTTCCAGATTTACAGACACAATTTACAATGCCCAAAGAAATCCTGGGTTCTTTATCTATAGGGACAATACCCCCAGACCTGTAAATGTCCAGTTCCTATAAATGGCCATAGATCAGTAGTAATGAAAACAACACATGCACTATTGTGACCTGGTCTGATGTTCCAAGGATTACTGATCTGTATAGCAGGCAACTACTGAAGACAAAGCAGATGCAGTAAAGAGATACTGGGGGGGATTTTTCATGGTGTGTGAGATGTCCATGTTTTTTTTACCCTGTTTTCCTTGCAGTGTGTTTAACATGGCTGGGACTGTGGATTTATCATAAGTTTGGACAGTGTTTCATGAATTGCATATTGTAGACACTTATTACCAGATGCATAGACTTAGTGTAAATGTGATCATTTGCACGACCTTATAAAAATAATAAAAAAGTGGAAACACCTTGACAGATGTCCAGGACTTTACCACTGATATTGTACAATGGTGCACTGTATACATGAAAAGTGCTAAAGCTAGTGAAGGCCCAGCATACATGTAAAGATGACCATAAACGCAGATACCTCCTGACTGATTCTATAGGGCATGTTGCTGATAATGTGTGTCTATGCATGTCTATGGTCTTTTACATTGGCTGGAAAAAGTTTTATGCACTCCAAAAGGGGTAGTCCATGACTAGAAAATTATATATTTTCCAAAGACAGTAGGCAGAAATAAAATTTGGTTTAGTATCTCAAATTAAAATTCCAATTTATTAAAGTCATATTAAAATCAAGTTAAATGGAACGATAACATTCAGAAATGCTGATGCGTTGCAAACCGATTGGTTCTTAGTGAACTAAGAATAAATCAGTTAGAAACACATGAATTTTTGGATACTGTAGCTTCATGTAATTTGTAGGTAACTGAGTTTCAAGGTCTCTTCAATAAATTAGATTTTTAATGCGAATGAGATGCTGGACATAATCATTCTTCTATAGATAGGAAGCAGGTACAGTGATGCTGAGCACCATCGGCGCCATGCAACAGTCTACCGGTAACCAAGTGTGAACAAGCTTCAAACACGGTAGGTGCTGGTATAGTGCTGGGGGGGGGGGGTTCTATCTGGTGGTGCACAAGCCTGACATCTGACGAAGCCCGCATGCGCGGGTGAAACAGCTGTCACACTTTAGACATTTGCAGCGTCCTGCACCGACTCCCTACACGAGCTGCAAGGGTCTTGCCTGTTACCTCACTGCAACAATAAATGAAGCTTTTCTTGCTACAAGACGGGGTGAGTGCATCTTCATTCTACTTGAAAATAATTATTCTTCTGCCTACTATTTGAACACAATTGGAAGTCAGTAGAAAGTCTGTGCACAATCCACTTTTCCTGTACACCAAGGTTGGGATCCTGGCAGATCAATCCAAAAGGAGACTACAGGGAGCATTTCCTACTTAACATACAAACCAAAAGCAGCACCAGAAAGGTCTGGTATTGTAGCTTAAAGGGGTACTCCGCTGCTCAGCGTTTGGAAAAAACAGTTCCGAACACTAGAGCCAGCGCCAATAGCGCCTGACATCATAACCTCGCCCCCTCATGTCACGCCACGCCCCCTCAATGCAAGTCTATGGGAGGGGGCGGGATGGCTGCCAAGCCCCCTCCCATAAACTTGCATTGGGGGGGGGTGACATCATATCATGAGGGGGCGGGGATATGACGTCAGAAGCTCCCGGCGCCGGCTCCAGTGTTCGGAATAGTTTGTTCCAAACACTGAGCAGCGGAGTACCCCTTTAATGGTAGGGTGAAACATAACGCAACTGCAACATATTTCACATTGTGGGAAATCTACAGCGGATTCTGCTAAAAGCAGACAAACTTTGCTATCAATTGTACAAGCGATTATCAGAAACTTTGTAATATATCTTATAAGACAAAAATGTTTGTTTGTTTTTATCCTGCTTTCAAACTTTTTCTCTCTCACCCCCCCCCCTCCTTCTGCTCAAATTTTCTCTGAAAATCAGATCAGCTATATCCTGTGTCACACAAGACAAGTAATACAAGTCTATGGAGTCCACCTCCATCCACCAGCTTTGTACAGTAGAAATCTTCTTAACATAACAGTTCTATAATGGCCATAATTAGTGCTGCCACTCATGCACACACATAGGGCAGCTTATTCTGAAATGTCACCTGAAAAAACAGGTACACTTTGGCCCACATTTATGAAACTGAGTGAGAGAAAAAAACAGAGTGATTTTCCCACAATAGCCAATCACAGCTCAGCTTTCAATTTACCTCAGCTCGTTAGCTGAACTGTGATTGGTTGCTGTGGGAAAAATCACTTATTTTTTTTCTCTCAAACAGTTTGATGAATCTGGGCCTTTAACCCTTGTGTTTTGTTTTCCGCATGTGCCGCCGAAATCCTACAGTGCTAGCACCACAAGGGCAGGTGCTGTCACCATTCACAGGAAAGCAGAAAACCTGCCGAAGGAATAAACATGTTCATTCTTTTAGTGGAGTGTGGAATTTGACATTGCTAATATTTTGCAGTGTGCACAGTGCAGCAGAATCCCATTAAAGACATTGAGATGCTGCTGCACTGGAATTTCTGAGTGGAATTTCTCAGCTCGGAAATTCTGTAGTGTGAATGGGCCCTAATATACTTCAATGTGAATAAGCTTCCATATCAGACACAACCCATAGACAGGTGTGGCACAGTGTTAGGAAGAGAACAGTCATGTTTGTTGTCAATGAGTACTGTCAGTATCTGCCAAACTGAAGGAAGCTTAGTGATGTTCCCAACATAGTGGTGTAAAATAACACTACTATGTCCTTACACCAGAACAATGAATACCTATCCAAGAAGCAATCTGTATGATAAGCATATTTAATAAAAGAAATTCCATTTGAATGAATATATATATATATATATATATATATATATATATATATATCTCAATCTACCAATGAAAATTGTTGCCAAATGATAAATATCTACCATACCTACTCAAAAGTTCTTAGAAAATATTGTGTCAAATTTTGGGTCAATATCTTGAGAACTTATCAAGTGGGGACAGGATCATACGGCCATCAGAGGACTACAACTTCCCCCAGTGGGCCCAGACTCTGGGACACATTCACAATGTAGACCATAAGATCCAGTAGTGAACATCTTCATGTAAGTCAGACAGTAGAGCAAGACTTTTTAGACCGCAATGAACATTTTTGGGAGAGATCCGTTCTCGCTCTCTGATGATATGACCTGGGTGTGCATAGATTCAGAGATTACACTGCATCATATGCATTTCTTCTTAGAAGATGAGCAATGGGACTTAATTTGCCTCCAACTGACTACTGGGAAAATTGACGAGATCGTAGCAATGTATGAATTTAGTGGGCATATCTTGCCAATTTCACCAGGACCAACTGAAGAGCCAGGAGGGATTGTCAGGAGAAGAGACTATGGAGATCAACAATGCCTCTTATCTCATAGAATGAAATGGATATTCATAAGAGCCAACCAAGCATGTCAGCCCTAGCAATGGTTCAACTGACAGCTATGTAATGTTTATGGCTGGACTACAGAATATGGGTTTTGATAATTATCAGGGTACATCTTTAGGTCCATGGTTTCCTTTAATATGTAAAACGTGTAAAGCCAAGAAAAGGGATTAAATATGTGTACACTGGGTGACAATGTATACAAACAGTAGTATATTCTGCGCAGGGGGACCTGAGTGTGTTCCTAACATTACACAAGAGGCTTTTCTCCCCACTGTAATCAGACTTAGACACAAAGGTCCATTCACAAGTTGATCTCGGTGCTAATGAATACATTTAGGACTCTATTGAGATTCCCTGTAGCAGATTAGCTGCCTGTTACAAAAACTTCACTTCAGAAAATAAACTTTGCCGTAATCCGCAGGCCCCTTTCACAAGTGCCACACTATGTCAAAGACACGACATTGGGAAGTATTCCTATAAAAGAAAAGCTTCCCGCACACAGTCACAAACAGGGCTGACTGGAAAAAAAATAAAAAGTCATATTATTTTAATGTTTGTACTGCACTGCAGGGAAATACTTTCTAGACGTTGCAAAGAGGGTCTTGTCCTCAAAGAGACGACAATTTATCACCATTTAGAGGCAGGAGAATTCATAGTAATTGCATTAGGAAGAAGCTGTAAATTTCTTGTGTCCAGTCTCTATAGAGAGCACTTTTTACTGGCTTACAGTCAATGGGACACTATGCAAAATACACTGTAATGACTATCCGCATAGCTAAACTCCCTGATGGCCCTAACTCTTAGCTTGTTAACACAAAACCCAATGTAATGCAGATCAGATTAGATGAAAAACTCAGTAACAGGCCATAGAGGCGGTCACTTTATTGTATTAGGTTTCTGCTGTGTGTACAATGCAACCTTTCACCGCGCTCAGCAGTACAACACAGCGGGAATCTTTTACTTAACCTGAAAAAGGAAGATTTCAAGACAGAAAGTTCATCCTATTTAAGATCGGTACTAAATAGGACTTCTGGAGTTAATAGATTTGTGTTTCTACAAAAACTGGATGAGGATTATGGTTTCTATTACAGCTGAAATGTACTGTAGTACATACCACTCTATTGTATTACTGCATAACTAGTTACTATATTGGAATAGAACAGGGAAAACTTTAAATCCTGGACTGTTAGTGGGCCTTGAGGAAAGAGTTGGGGGACCTCTGCATTACTTGACCGATGACAAACTTCCTGCAGGCTGCAATGTTATAAACACTGATTTAGGTTACATAACCATTCTTGATATACTTTTGTCAGATCAATGCTCACATGAAAAATGAAGCTTAAAAGAAAGTTGACAGAATTAAGGCGTTCTTGGGTGACATTAGGACACTTTTGGGTGGAGGTTCATTTCGGAGAACCAGCACAAGATGGGCGCTCGCACTCTTAAGTAGATTATAAATAATTATAAAGTAATGCCTGTTCTTCTACAACACAGAAACTATGGTGTTCTCTATGGACACTGACACTGCTGGACATATGAGCCATGATCAGTCCTATGCAAGGTCAGCTATACTTGATAACAGAATGTAGCTTTTCAGTATGCCTGCTTGAGAACCCCAAAAGTTCAGGCAAGAACCACACTAGTGTTATGATGCAGCACAGATACTGCAACAAAGCACTAACTCTCACCATCTTTCTTTATATCTATTCTCAGATAGTTTGATACTGAACTGTAAATCCTTCAAGCATCAAGGAATGAATGGCACTAGGGGAAATTGTATTTTCAGCTCGAGGCATCCCAACCATGTCTCAGTCATTCAATCAGAACCTCAGCCAGTGGCTAAGTAAGGATGCACTTACATATACCAACAATAATACAGAACAAATGTGCATCAATTCTGTACCACGATGGATCTCATGAGTAGTTCCAGAGTTATTTTAAGGAAAAGTGCAATTTGGCACCCCTACTTTATGCAGCTTTTTCCCTAATTGATTTGAAAGGCCACAAAACCTTGGACAGCCATATTTTACACAGCTTTGTCCACCAAATGGACTTTAAAAGGGAGGTAGGGCTTATACTAATGGGGCTAAAAGCTGAGTGGTTTTGTGGGCATTCCTATATGGATGGTGCATCTAGCAAATGGAGATACTGCCAATAGCAAATGGAGATACTGCCAATATCTGTGGAGGCCTTGGGATGAAGTGAAAGACATGCATGAAGGGCTTGGTAAGGTGGAATTTAATGTCAGCTTCTACATATAGATTTTTCTATTGGGTTCGCAATCTTTAGTGTAAAACACTTTCTCCTTGCCTTTGGCAGTGACAAACTAATATAACTGCTATTACTGCTTCAGCAATTTTCTAGAAAGTGTTAAAATGGATTCAAGTTCCAAAAATGTTTTAATGTTACCTCTGATACCCTCTGACTACTGAGGAACAATTCACTACAGGAGAATGGCTGCTATTAGAGGTGATACAATCCAGTATTTATATTACAGATATTGATTCCATATGTCTGTATAGATAGATGATGACACTAGGGCTGAGAATGAGCATACCCAGATTATTATTACAAAAACCCTATGGGGTTGAATGAAGAAAAAAAAAACTGAAAACTTAACTAAGCTGTTATAATGTAACTGACATCCTAATGACTTCATCAGTCACAAACACAAAAGACTGCGACAGGTTAACTTCTTGTTAAGCCAAAATAATGTTTAACTCAGTCTCACAATTTCTAGCTGGGTTGGTCTCTATGCTGGAAGCTTTTAAAGCCAACAATAGGATTTTTTAGGAAAAGGTGTGGCAAACTTGTTTCATTTCCTTCAATTGAGAAAATCCGTATCAAATCCTAGGACAAGTTTGGGAAGTTGTTTTATAAAGTGTTGACAACAGCAGAAATATCCTGATGTGGAGCTCTGGTTTGGAGCCACCTAAATGAGCATTTAACCATAAAATGAAAAGGGTTATCTTCCTAAGAAGATATGGCATGTAATGGAGAATGGCACTAGTGCTCAGTCAGATTCACAAAAAAATTGCCAAAAAAAGCATTTTAGATACCGTCTTATATTGAAGGCATATGGAGGAACAGAAGAGGGCTCTATGCCTCATACATCTAACTGGTACCATAAAGACATGCAACTCACTTCAGTAAAGTACTACAACCTTCAGTGCTGATAACTAGAGATGAGCGAACTTACAGTAAATTCGATTAGTCACAAACTTCTCCGCTCGGCAGTTGATGACTTTTCCTGCATAAATTAGTTCAGCTTTCAGATGCTCCCATTGGCTGGAAAAGGTGGATACAGTCCTAGGAGACTCTTTCCTAAGACTGTATCCACCTTTTCCAGCCCACGGGAGCACCTGAAAGCTGAACACATTTATGCAGGAAAAGTCATCAACTGCCGAGCTGAGAAGTTTGCGACGAATCGAATTTACTGTAAGTTCGCTCATCTCTACTGATAACATATGAGTTTCCAAGTATTTCAAATCAGCACAGATCTATATACACGGATCTAAATTTGTTAAAATGGCATCTGATGTAGCATGGTGTGATTATGTTTCATACTGCATCACATGTAGTGCATACAAATACCTCCATATAAACAGAGGTACCAAAATCCCCACAGGATACCATTACTACACTATATCAATACCAATGACTGTCTAAATACCTAAATACTGTCTAAATACCTATCTAAAAGCATAATCATAGCCTGTGTCACTACCACACTGGTGGCTATCCTAAATAGCTAGAGATGAAAGGGTTTCTCCTTTAAGTCATTATGTGACCACTGCTCCCTGTAAAAGGAGTACTAAAATACTAAGGAATAGCTAGTCATGCCATTCTTAATCAAGTGCATCCCTTTCAAGCTCTTCTGTCTTGCAGGGAGAACTCACAGTTTACTAGGACGAAAGCAATATCTAATTATGCCATGTGCTACATACCTGAAATGGAATACAGCCTTGGAGGCTTCATTAATCTAATTTACTACATTAATCTGACTATAAATTAATGATCTACTGAATGTTCTACATATTCAGATAACAAAGAAGAATGTCCCAACCTGAGAGAACTGCTCTTCTCCTTACAATAAGAACATGCTGTAACATTTGTATTCCTCTGAAATTAGTATAATTAGTGAGCGGTTAAAAAAAGAAAAAAAAAAAAAAAGAAGCACAAGGGGTAGCACCGGTCTTGGCAGCATTCAGAACGTCTTACCTCATATCCCATTTGCTGCACAACTTGTGCAGTTATCCAAGTCACATACACACTTCAGAAAACATATCGAAGTAGAGGCATTGTTTCCACAGCTAAAGTAGACATTTTTTTTGGCCAAACAAAATTCTGATTTAAAATGTTTCAGCCCAAAACTACTCCAACATTAAGCTGAAGAGCTAAGGAACTTGAGGCAGGCTGGTTGCTATGCATAATCATTTTCTAGCAACCAGTTTATCTCAAAATTATCAGGTCTTCAGCTTAAAGGAGTAGTCCGGTGCACACTTTTTTCATTTTATCCCGTCCGAGCTGCAAAATAAAAGAAAACACACTTTCTCTTACCTGCCAACGAGCCCCCGAAGCTCCGGTACAGGTGTTCGGTCCCCGGGCTGTATTCTTCTTACTTCCTGTTAGCCCGGCACGTCACACGGAGCTTCAGCCTATCATTGGCTGCAGCGATGTCCCGCCTCTGCCAGTGATAGGCTGAAGCTCCGTGTGACGTGCCTGGCTAACAGGAAGTAAGAAGAATACAGCCCGGGGACCGAACACCTGTACCGGAGCTCCGGGGGCTCGTTGGCAGGTAAGATAAAGTGTGTTTTCTTTTATTTTGCAACGGGATAAAATGAAAAAAGTGCGCGCCGGAGTACTCCTTTAACACTTAAAGAACAGAAGGATGATTGAGCCAAAGTCAGGAAATATAAAGGAAGGACATATACTTCTCCTTCCTGCTGGATACCCTTCTGGCTCAAGCTCAGAAAACCACTGTGGTCATAGGTATAGTGATTTGCCTTTTAACCCCTTAAAAACATTTTTTTTTCTTTTTTAAA
Source organism: Hyla sarda (assembly GCF_029499605.1). Taxonomy (NCBI): domain Eukaryota; kingdom Metazoa; phylum Chordata; class Amphibia; order Anura; family Hylidae; genus Hyla; species Hyla sarda. The sequence goes on from NC_079194.1 coordinate 100,366,064, forward strand.
TCAACAGTTGACAGAAAGTTAAACATATTTGTAAATTACTTCTATTAAAAAATCTTAATCCTTCCTGTATTTATTAGCTGCTGAATACTACAGAGGAAATTCTTTACTTTTTGGAATGCTCTCTGATGACATCACGAACACACTGCTCTCTGCTGACGTTATTATTATTATTATTATTATTATTATAAGTCTTTATTTATTGTTGTCCTTGGTGGGATTTGAACCCAAGGCCCCAGCACTGCAAGGCAGCAGTGCTAACCACTAAGCCACCATGCTTACCTTAGCATACATCTGCTATGCACGGTTGCTAAAATGGACAGAGATGTCAGCAGAGAGCACTGTGGTCATGATGTCATCAGTGTTCCAAAAAGAAAGGAATTTCCTCTGTAGCATTCAGCAGCTAATAAGTACTGGAAGGATTAAGATTTTTAATAGAAGTAATTTACAAATATGTTTAACTTTCTGGCACCAGTTGATTTAAAAAAGAAAAAAAAAATAGTTTTTCCACCGGAGTACCCCTTTAAGGACTCAGCGTTTTTCCGTTTTTGCATTTTCATTTTTTCCTCATCACCTTCTAAAAATCATAACGCTTTCAATTTTGCACCTAAAACTCCATATAATGGCTTATTTTTTGCGCCACCAATTCTACTTTGCAGTGACATTAGTCATTTTACTAAAAAATTAATGGCGAAACGGGAAAAAAAAAATCATTGTGCGACAAAATTTAAGAAAAAATTTCATTTTGTAACTTTTGGGGGCTTCCGTTTCTACGCAGTGCATTTTTCGGTACGAATAACACCTTATCTTTATTCTGTAGGTCCATACGGTTAAAATGATACCCTACATATAGGTTGGATATTGTCGTACTTCAGAAAAAAAATCATAACTACATGCAGGAAAAATAATATGTTAAAAATTCTCATCTTCTAACACGTATAACTTTTATTTTTCCGCGTACGGGCCGGTATGAGGACTCACTTTTTGTGCGGTGTTCTGAAGTTTTTATCGGTACCATTTTTGTATTGATCGGACTTTTTGATCGCTTTTTATTCATTTTTTCATGATATAAAAAGTGACCAAAAATACACTATTTTTGACTTTGGAATTTTTTTGCGTGCACGCCATTGACCGTGCAATTTAATTAACAATATATTTTTATAGTTCGGACATTTTCGCGCGAGGCGATACCACATGTTTATTTTTATTTACACAGGTTTTTTTAATGGGAAAAGGGGGATGATTCAAAATAGGGAAGGGGTTAATGACCTTTGTTAACTTTTTTTTCCCCACTTTTTTTTTGCAGTGTTATAGCTCCCATAGGGAGCTATAGCACTGCACACACTGATCTCCTATGCTGATCCTATGCTGATTTGCAGGGATCAGTTAGATAGGGGGTTCGATTGCTCAAGCCTGTAGCTCAGACTTGGAGCAATCAATCCCTGGTCGGACACCGCGGAAAGAGGTAAGGAGACCTCCGCCTGCGTCCCAGCTGATCGGAACATCGCGATAAAATTTTATCGCGATGTCCCCATCAGCCCGACTGAGCTGATGGAACCGTTTACTTTCGTTTTCAGACGCGGCGGTCAACTTTGATCTCCGCGTTTGAAGGGTTAACAGCAAACGGCACAATGATCGGTGCCGCACGCTGTTAGCCCAGGGTCCCGGCTATTGTTAGCAGCCGGGACCGACCCGGTGTGATGCGGGATCACAGCGTGACCCCGTTTTTCACACCGGGACCGGGCTTAGGGCGTACAGGTACGCCCTAAGTCCTTAAGAGGTTAATAGACACCTAAAGATGGAATAGGTCACAAAGATATCTGAACACTGTACAGTAGTCCCCCGACATACGATGGAGACAACTTACGATGGTCAGCCCATGATAAGTTGAATACAGCATCAACTTGCACTGCTGACTTCTGCCACTGGAGTATGTCAGGGGACCACCACCTTTACCTCCTATTGGTAAATAATAAATATTTCTAATATACTTTGTTTTAAAAAAAAATGAAGTTTTCTATGTTTTATTTCTGCTTAAAAAAACTCAAGAGCACATTTCTCCCCATCTCATACACAGATTTTGGACTGAAGCCCAAACACAGAAAGTGCAGCCTGGAGTGCTGAGGGGGGTAGGGGGGTGTCCAGCCTCATCCAATCATAGCTCCTCTCACACTTAACTGCCATATGCTGTTGGTTGGACACACACCCCTCAGCACTCCAGGCTGCACACTGCTTCGGTCCAAAGTATGTGTATGAGATGGGGGGAAATGTGCTCAAGCTTTTTTAAGCACAAATAAAAAACATAGAAAACGTCATTTTTTTTTAAAACAAAGTATATTGGAAATATTTTTATTTACCATGAGGAGTGCAATAGTTAAAATTAGTTTTAATGAGAGTTACCATTTAAGTATGTGGAGGGACCACTGTAATCAACTATCTTTATGCCGCCCATAGATTTAAAATGAGCAGCTGTGTGCATGTCCAACTACCATTCTATTTAACGTATGGGGGCCATGGCACCCTCGCCTTTGTAATTTTGTGGGGGGCCTAACAGACACTTATCAGCGGTTTCCACTATTGAGAATAGCTAATCCCCTGTGATCTGCTCATTACTGAGGTGACCAGTTATGTGGTTGTGAAATCAGTCAACCTCTTTAAAGTGATTGCATTGAGCGGAGTGAATAGGTGGCCACAAGTTGCACAATTAGGAGCCCCCTATTAGTGCAGAGAGCCACAGAAAGTATAGCTCTCAGATATGTAGGGCTCTCACAATGCACTGACATGTTGGGCTCTATAGTGATTTGGTGGATATTGTATTAATCTTGAAGTTACATTAGAAATAACAATTAGGGAAGGGTCACACGTGCTGTATTTTGCTGTATATTTGCTTCTGCATATTTTTCTACCCATTGAAGTCAATGGGTTGCAAAATCAGCTGCGTATTATACTACCCACTGACTTCATGCAGCAGCAAAATACGCCACGTGTGACCTCACCGTTAATCAGAGTGGGTCATAGCAGGGGGTTCTTTATGGTCAGCTCTATCCTATGTGAATTATTGCAAAGAGTTTGTTCAAAACTGCAAACCCTATGAATATAACTGAATTACTAAAATCACCCAGTTAGACTTAGATAAGACATCTTATTCCATATACTTCCCCCATTATTAGGACAGGATGAGGAAAAAATGGTAAACGCAGAAAGAAAAGGGAATACACCTACAATGTATAGAATACATAACATGCCAACAATTTTCTAGTTTATGAAATCAGAAAAAGTTTTCTCAAAGTGATAGGTGCAGGCTAAGGAATTTTTGTAAAGTAAATATACCCAATATTTGAACAGTCACAGTCGTAGACCCAGGAACTCTACAAACACTAGGTCTCAAATCTGGGAACTACACTACTCCAAAAAAATACTAAAGGGAACACTAAGATAACACATCCAAGATCTGAATGAATGAACTCGCAACAAAATCACACAAAAATTATCAATAGAAATCTAATTTATCAATCCATGGAGGTCTGGATATGGAGTCACACTCAAAATCAAAGTGGAAAACCACACTGATCCAACTTTGATGTAATGTCCTTAAAACAAGTCAAAATAAGGCTCAGTAGTGCGTGTGGCCTCCATGTGCCTGTATGACCTCCCTACAATTCCTGGGCATACTCCTGATGAGGTGGCGGATGGTCTGCTGAGGGATGTCCTCCCAGACCTGGACTAAAGCATCCGCCAACTCCTGCATAGTCTGCGGTGCAATGTGGCATTGGTGGATTGAGCAAGACATGATGTCCCAGATGTGCTCAATCAGATTCAGGTCTGGGGAACAGCGGGTCAGTCCATAGCATCAATGCCTTCCTCTTGCAGGAACTGCTGACACACTCCAGCCACATGAGGTCAAGCATTGTCTTGCATTAGGAGGAACCCAGGGCCAACCGCACCAGCATATGGTCTCACAAGGGGTCTGAGGATCTCATCTCTGTACCTAATGGCAGTCAGGCTACCTCTGGCAAGCACATGGAGGGCTGTGTGGCCCCCCCAAAGAAATGCCACCCCACACCATTCCTGACTCCCTGCCAAACCGGTCATGCTGGTTGATGTTGCAGGCAGCAGAACATTATCCACGGTTTGAGATCGCGGAGGGTCCGACCGCTGGGGCCCCCTGCGATCTCTCTGTACGGGATAGCGGGTGTCGACCCGCGCACGAAGCGGCGACCGACACGCCCCCTCAATACATCTCAATGGCAGAGCCGGAGTTTTTTTTTTTTTTTTTAATCAACTGGTGCCAGAAAGTTAAACACATTTGTAAATTACTTCTATTAAAAAATCTTAATCCTTCCTGTACTTATTAGCTGCTGAATACTACAATGGAAATTCTTTTCTGTTTGAAACACAGAGCTCTCTGCTGACATCATGAGCACAGTGCTCTCTGCTGACATATCGGTCCATTTTAGGAAGTGTCCAGAGTAAAAGGAAATCCCCATAACAAACATATGCTGTTCTGGACAGTTCCTAAAATGGACAGAGATGTAAGCAGAGAGCACTGTGCTTGTGATATCAGCAGACCGCTCTGTGTTTCAAAAAGAAAAGAATTTCCGCTGAAATATTCAGCAGCTAATAAGTACAGGAAGGATTAAGATTTTTTAATAGAAGTAATTTACAAATCTATTTAACTTTCTGGCACCAGTTGAGTTAAAAAAAAAAAAAAAAGGTTTTCACCGGAGTACCCCTTTAATGTATGTGTATGTGGGCCTCTCAACAGAGCAGCAGCTAACCCTATCCTATCTCTCTTGAGATAGGGAGATCATAAGGGATATTGTTCCTCTCACAGCTACTGAAGGTCTACGTCTCCCTTTACAGGTTACAACTTTGACAGATGCCCCTTCAGAAAGAAATGTCAAACATTATTTTTCACAATTGACATAGAGACTAATAATTTGGAGACAATACCATTAAATATAGAGCCCTAAAGTATGTGAGAGGGGTTTTCCCTTCAGCAAAATTTATGTCATAAAAGGACTGAGAGTAGGGGTCACAAATGTAGGACCCTGGTTTATTGGGAGAACAGGGGTCCCATAATCCTACTTGCAGGTTCAGATTGGTCATTTTCCCCACTGGCAACAATAAACAAGCCATGCTTGCACATATTTTTCTTCATTGAAAGAATCGTGCCCTAAACTCACTTAGGCATCTATATAAACTCAGCCACTGTTAGATTTAATATTTAACTTTGGTGGTTTTATTAGCATTATTAAATTCAAGGCAATATTTTTTCCTTCAGTGAGACTGTAGTAATAAGTGACTCTATAATCGGAAAAGTCTATACATTATTTAAAGAAAATAAAAAAAAAAGCTTCTAAAGTTTTCTGCAGTAATTCACAATATAGACCCTTCCTGAAGTAAAGTCCTGCATTCAAAATACAGAAATAATGAATTATGCAGACAATCTGGCACTTTTATTGCTATTCCCATGGCCGCAAAGCCTGCCAATGCCAACGGCAGCTACAAGAACACCTCTCTGTCCTTATTCCTGTTTCAGAGATTTCTCCACAAACTTTTCAAACAGCAAAGAAAGCAGAATAAACCATTGTACAACATTATGCTTCAGAAAACAAAGGTTTTTATTTTACAATACTTCTAAAGCAATAGATGAATTTCCCACCTTTGTTGACAGACAGCCCACATGGCTTCTATGGGGCCCATGCAGATAGAAGGCTCTGTCTAGGTTGTTTGCACCACTTATATCATTAATGGGTTTATCATTGGTTTTATCCTGTTTTTGTGGTGTAGATTTGTTGCATGACTTGTTGCAGCGGCTGTTTGGAGACTTTTCATTGCTTTGCTTTATAAAATTATATAGTTATGCTATAGTCTGTTTATCTTTTAGCAGCGGTCATGATGAAATTATCAAGACTTGTCACCCAATGTGTTGCAAAGCCCTCAATATGACGCAAATCTACACCAGACCTGGCTTACAAAACTGGCTATGTACAGTATTGGTAAAAAGTCACACATTTTGACGCAACAGGTTAAATACCGTATATACTCGAGTATAAGCCGACCCGAGTATAAGCCGAGACCCCTAATTTCAACCCAAAATCCCAGGAAAAGTTATTGACTCGAGTATAAGCCTAGGGTGGGAAATACCTCATCCCCCCCTGTCATCATCCAGACCCGTCATTAACATCCTCATCATCATCCCCTTGTCATCATCCCACACATCCCCCCTTCATCATCCCCTTATCATCCCACACATCCCCCCTTCATCATCCCCTTGTCATCATCCCACACATCCCCCCTTCATCATCCCCTTATCATCCCACACATCCCCCCTTCATCATCCCCTTGTAATCATCCCACACCCCCCCTTCATCATCCCCTTGTCATCATCCCCACCCCCCTTCATCATCCCCACACCCCCCCTTCATCATCCTCTTCTCATCATTCGCCCTCAGTGGTCTTCAACCTGCGGACCTCCAGAGGTTTCAAAACTACAACTCCCAGCAAGCCCGGGCAGCCATCGGCTGTCCGGACTTGCTGGGAGTTGTAGTTTTGAAACCTCCGGAGGTCCGCAGGTTGAAGACCACTGCGGCCTTCAACATCATCCAGCCCCCTCTCACCCCCTTTAGTTCTGAGTACTCACCTCCGCTCGGCGCTGGTCCGGTCCTGCAGGGCTGTCCGGTGAGGAGGTGGTCCGGTGGGATAGTGGTTCCGGGCTGCTATCTTCACCGGGGGCGCCTCTTCTCCGCGCTTCCGGCCCGGAATAGAGTCGTTGCCTTGACAACGACGCATCTGCGTCGTTGTCAAGGCAACGTGACTATTCTGAGGCCGGGCCCGAAGCGCTTAGAAGAGGCCTCCCCGGTGAAGATAGCAGCCCGGAACCACCATCCCACCGGACGACCTCCTCACCGGACAGCCCTGCAGGACCGGACCAGCGCCGAGCGGAGGTGAGTACTCAGAACTAAAGGGGGTGAGAGGGGGCTGGATGATGTTGAACGCCGCAGTGGTCTTCAACCTGCGGACCTCCGGAGGTTTCAAAACTACAACTCCCAGCAAGCCCGGACAGCCGATGGCTGCCCTGGCTTGCTGGGAGTTGTAGTTTTGAAACCTCTGGAAGTTCGCAGGTTGAAGACCACTGCGGGTGGGGGAGTTCACTCGAGTATAAGCCGAGGGGGGTGTTTTCAGCACGAAAAATCGTGCTGAAAAACTCGGCTTATACTCGAGTATATACGGTAGTTTCAGAGAAGGGACCAGAGCTAGCACCATATTTATCACATGGCATGCAACTATTTAATACATTTGGTGCATATACACATTACAACCACACAAATTAAAGGTGTAGAAAAATCTTCACCTACACGACCCTTGATAAATTTCACCCTCTTAGCAAGCATGAGTGTTGGGAATATGGGCTACATTTGTTTTTTGGCACATATTTTGGTTCATATTCCATGCCAAAAAATGTGTGCAATGCATGCCCATTGTTTTGAATGGTAATGATTTACACTAAGGATTGTGGTGCATATTTTATTGCATACCCATTTCAAATATGCGGTAATAATCTGGCTTCCAAATTGTCAAAATACACTGCAAAAATCTGAGGCTACTCTCAGCATATTTTTCTTCTTTTAAAAATACACTGTGTGAACATACCCCTAGGATTATAGAAGGAGGTGGTGGAGGATAAATTTAGCACCAGTCTAATTCATCCTGTTGCTTCAGGTTGTTAGGGGTGCAGTAGTGTTAACTTACATCAGTTTGGGGCCCTTCCCCAACCCCTTAAAGTACGGCTTTGACTATGTTGAGATGCTCTTAGAGCCATGGGACTCTACTTCTTTGCTACTAGACCCAATATTATTGAGCTTCTCCTATTAATTCATAGTTAGAAAATGTAGATTGTTAGAAGAATAGCTTAAAAGGGTACTCCGGTGAAAAACTATTTTTTTATTTTAAATCCACTAAATCAACTGGTGCCAGAAAGTTAAACAGATTTGTAAATTACTTCTATTAAAATATCTTAATCCTTCCTGTACTTATTAGCTGCTGAATACTACAGCGGAAATTCTTTTCTTTTTGAAACACAGAACTGTCTGCTGACATCACGAGCACAGTGCTCTCTGCTGACATCTCTGTCCTTTTTAGGAACTGTTCAGAACAGCATATGTTTGCTATGGGGATTTCCTTTTGCGCTGGACAGTTCGTAAAATGGACAGAGATGTCAGCAGAGAGCACTGTGCTCATGATGTCAGCAGACCGTTCTGTGTTTCAAAAAGAAAAGAATTTCCGCTGTAGTATTCAGCAGCTAATAAGTACAGGAAGGATTAAGATTTTTTAATAGAAGTAATTTACAAATCTGTTTATCTTTCTGGCACCAGTTGAATTAAAAAAAATGTAAAAAAAATGTCCTCTAATCTACCCCTATTTCAGTGTTCTTTTTGTTTAGTTGAACAAACTACTTAACTGAGACAGACTGGTTGCCATGGACATTGTATAAGGTAATATCACGTAAAAGGCTGTAGTTGTTGTTAGGCATTGGATCCCTAGCAATGAGTTTCATTTTTTTCATAGTTGGATTGGCAGTGACAACAGAGAAGGGGACAAGCAGCTTGGTAGTAGTCGAGCCATGTCAATTCTCAGCCTGCATTATCAGTCTAATTTTTTATTTCTGGAATTCCCTTTATGTATTCTAGAACGCTTAACATTTATGCAAGTCCATACTAAATATCCTATAAAGACAGTATTGATCATTTCAAATTCACAGTCACAGTACTATTCCAATCTTTGGCAAACATTTAAACATTTTCCTACCACAAACACCTCTGGCATAACAACCAAACATAGGGTGGGTTCACACCACATTTTTGCAAGACAGTTCCCGTATCAGGTTTTTGAATAAAAAACGGATTGCTCAAAACCGGACTAAACTGTATCAAAAAGTGTGTACAAATTTTAATCTGTATACGGTTTGAAAACTTATGTCTGGTTGCATAAATTTTTTAAGGAAAAAAACGTATACGTTTTTAACTTTTCATTCCATTATGAATAAAGTTTCACTTGTTTGATTGAAATTCCAAGTCAAAAACTGTATGGTGAAAACCGTATGGAACCGTACGCACATACAGTTATGTACGGTTCCCATTGATTGCCATGTTTAAAAAAAAAATTATATGTTTCAATACGGTTTTTCACCCGGACCAAAAACCGTGGTAGGCTACAGTTTTGGGTACGGGAAAAAAACGGACAAAACAGTACAGGATGCAAAACAGACACAACCTGATGCATCTTTTGGCAGACGGTTTTCAATGGAGAGTCAATGCATACGGTTTTCAATACGGTTCCGTACGGTTTTCAAATTGAAAATGTATAATCAGCATACAGATTATGGTGTTCTATTTCACAACTACAAATTTACAGGTTAAAAGCTCTTAATAAAAGAGACTTTCCTACCTCCACTGATGTAAGGCCAGTCCAGGACAGCGGTCACCACAGGCATTACATGGTTGTCCACGCTCCGGTTCAGAAAAATTTGTAATCTGCTAATGAAAAATAAATACAGTTAGTGCTACTATGTTCCTTCAACATGTTCTTACTACTATATAACTCAGACTTTATGTATACAGGTTATTGCAAATAAAGATCACAGAAATGATGGCAGCAGGAGGAGAGAAGTGTCCTGATTCTGTAGGAGTAGGTGATCTAGCCACTATAAGGCTATGTCCACACAGTGGAAAGTGTGTGGAATGCCCACCAGGCAGACATTCTGCACATTTGCATATTCCCCTGGTGCTAGGACGTCTCAATAGACGGCAATGCGTTTCCAAGCTGAAACGCAGAAACAATGATCCTATTCACTGTTTCTGTGGGCCCTGAAATTGTGATCTCTATGGAGGATGTCTCTGCTACGGAAATTCCACCGTGTGCACAGAGCAGCAAAATCCCATTAAAGTCACTTTGCTGCAGTGGAATTTCCTTTCAGAATTTTTCCGACGGATTCCTCTTGGAGATTCCACCGTCTGAAAATAGTCTTAGGATGTGACAAAGAATCTATGTATATTTGCAATCTATCATAGTAACATACTATTGACAGGGCTGTCATGATGAAGAAGGAAGGTAATAATCCAAGGAGATATTGTTAAATATAGGAGTAAGCGTCCCAAAAGCACAAACAACTGCTATGGGACTTATTTCAATATCTTATAAAGTAAGCACTTCACACCCTTAAGAAGCTTGGTTCCCCAAAGGGCTGGTATTCGGCCTACGTGATATGTTTAGTGAACGCGCTGCCTGACTGGACAGATGCCACAACTAGTTCATTAAATTAACATTCCTCCTGGGTTGTCGAGCAAGAGAAAGGTCTGCAAGTAGATGTGCCCTTTAAATTGGGCAGATGTTTATTTTATTATTTAAAGAATAAGCAGTTCTCTAAAAACAAAAGGATTGTTTAAATAAATGACCATTTACATGACTGCCATACCAATGGAGTTTATATAATGGTGGATTGTCTTTCTGAAGAAAGGCTTATTTGCATATATTTCGTCTTGCCTGATAGGATAGCTTCAATAGATTCATCCATTGTTCTGCTCACCACCATAAATATACCAAACTGCCCACATGGCTTCTATGGGGCCCATGCAGATAGAGGACTCGGCCTAGGTTGTTTGCACCACTTATCGTATTACTGGATTTATCATTGGTTTTATCCTGTTTTTGTGGTGTAGATTTATTGCATGACTTGTTGCAGCTGCTGTTTGGAGACTTTTCATTGACTTTTGCTTTAGATGCTTTTTTATAAAATGATGTAGTTATGCTTTAGTCTTTTTATCTTTTAGCAGCGGTGATGATGAAATTATCATGTGAGACTTGTCACAATGTGTTGCAAAGCCCTCAATATGACGCAAATCTACACCAGACCTGGCTAACAAAACTGGCTATGTACAGTATTGGTAAATAATCTAAAGACAACTTCATTGAACCAAATGAAACAGAGAGGATGATGGAAGCTAAAACCTGCTGGCTCACTGACAAGCACTGTAGCCCCTTTATTCTTGTGATAAGGGGTCACGAGGGGGTGAAACCCACCAATGAGAATTCTGACACATCTTTTAAGAAATTTTCCTTTAGCTTTAAAGCTTTAATGTTGTCTAAAACAATGCCTATAGGTAGTAGTCATTGGGATATCTGCATTATTCATTGAACAGGGTAAATATTTCTTCATAAATATACAGCACAAATGAATGTAAGATCTGGAATCTGTCCTTTCAGAAAATCACAATGATGACAAAATGGCCTTAACCAGAAGGTTAAAGGGTACCTTTCATCAAAAAAAACATTTGATATATTATAGATTAATGTATGCAGAATAACTTTCCAATAGCATGTTATTAAATAATATGCTTCTTTCTATTTAATTTTCCACTTTGAAAAAAATGATCACTAGGGGTCTCCCTACCAGTCCTTTTTTTTTTTTTTATAGATTTCAGACTCCTGCAGGAGTCCTAAATCTCAGACTGCAGCCAGGACGCAGACAAGCATAGAACTGCTCCCTGGCAGTGAGCAGCGCTGAGTTTGTCTGTGTTCCAGCTGCAGTTTGAGATTTAGGACTCCTGCATGAGTCTGAAATCTATAAAAAAAAGGACTGGTAGGGAGACCCCTAATGGTCATTTTTTTCAAAGTGGAAAATGTAATAGAAAGAAGCATATTTTTTAATAACATGCTATTGGAAAGTTATTCTGCATACATTAATCTATAATATATCAAATGTTTTTTGATGAAAGGTACCCTTTAAAAAAGGGTCATACACTTTAGATAGCCCAAGAGAGTTTTTGTCCAATCTCACCCGATAACCAACAATTGCTGAAAAACAACAAGCCCAATCCTTAACTCTTAACATCAGGAGTCTGCCATATTAAACCTGGACAACTAATTTTACTTAAAAAAAAATAAAAATAAAAAGCTGGAATCTGGCTATTGGGGGCCAATGCTCTTACCACCTAAGGACCTATGAAAATGCCCTTGATTATTATTTAACTTTCTTCATATGCCCTATTGTTCAAGTATATAATCTAGCACTGTGTTTCCCAAGTATCCCCAACAGGTCATGACTTTAGGATATCCCATACAGTGAACCCTTGTTGTGATGTCTGCCCATAATTATGTCACATGTAAAAGACTAAGGAAATCCTGAAAATATGAGGTGTTGGGAGTACTTGAGAACGTCCTTGGGAAACACTGTTGTTGCCTGGATCAATGAAAGACATGTTTGACGAAATTCTGCCCAGGACTGGACCTTTGTCTCTACTTATATACTGTGTAAAGGGGTCTCTCCACTGATAGCATATCAATTAAATATGGCTGGATGGTGGAGGCCAAGTGAGCAGGAGAATGATGCAGTTCCAACATAGTCCCTTGTATAAAGTATCACTGTATCCCAGAGAAGGTGAAGAGTTGCAAATTAGGTGCAGATTATACCCTCCACGTTAGTTTCAACAGGAAAATCAGCAAATTTCTGTGGCTATATTAGATTTTCAAAATCCTATCTACTTTGCTGGTGCTGTAGATTTGTCATGCACATTTCCACATATGCAAATCATAAAATGTTGCAGTATCTTGTAATACCTTTTTTTATTGGACTAACAGCATTTTGTAGAGACAAGCTTTCGGGATTCCTCCCTTTATCAAGTCCAAAGCAAATCTAAGCTCACAAGCTCACAGTTGTGACGGGGTTCAATACGTAAGGATTGTCACACAATCAACAGAGCAGGAGATGGGAGAACAGCACCAGGTTTATTGGCAGAGATCACAAAACAAAACACAATCCACACGATGAGGGGTGATCCGGAGTCTGGGCAAACAATGGGCAACAGAAGGGCACAGTCACTGGGCACAGGGAAGGAACAAACTGCAGATCCCGGGATTCAGCTCCGGGTCCAACACTCCACACTCCAATGTATTGTCAACAGTCCACAGATAACAGCTCCACATCTAGTGGTACCTCAAGTGCCCTGGGAGGTCCGGTCCTCAGTTCACAGGGGTACTACAGGTCCCAGCAGGCTCTGTACTAGCATCAGCTCCTGTCTCTGGGAGTGAGACAGGAGCTGTGAGCTTAGATTTGCTTTGGACTTGATAAAGGGAGGAATCCCAAAAGCTTGTCTCTACAAAATGCTTTTAGTCCAATAAAAAAGGTATTCCAAGATACTGCAACATTTTATGATTTGCATCTGCATCACTGGACTAATACGGCTACTCAAATTTACTACATTTCCACATAGAAACTTACAGAAAATCTGTCTAAAGTGTACTACCCTGAAATACCCCCTATGCAGCACAAATAAAATGAAGATAAAGAGTATTGATCTCTTAATTATAAAGATTTTTTAGGGTTTCTTAAAATTAGTTTTTGTACCGTTGTTACATTTGTTCCTTTCTAGTTTTGCCTACATGAAGTTTCAATCTGTCAGGAAAAGGAGTTTCGTTATGCTACACAGATCCTTTGATGAGATGGCAGGTGCAGCCTTCTACTCTCTGTTTAATGGGAAGGGAAACATGCACTTTGTGGAATAGACTTGTTCTATATCTTGACAGCAAACAAAATGCTTTCAAGACAAGTCCATGGCGAGACAGCCAAGTAGAGTTACAATCTGAATCCATTCACTGGGCGTCAAGTCAAAAGAGGACACGAGGGTGTGAAAAGTCAAACAGAAAGTTAAGAAAAGCAAAGACAGTGAAAGTCTTCAAATTTACATCATAATAGCCGTGAACCAGTCTCCAAGTCAACGCCACTGTGGGAGAGATTCCCAGAAGTAAATACCAACACTTGTGTAATTAACCCTTCCCGAGTCAACTTTCAACAAACTTCTAAGTGTAAAATTAGTGAGTGAATGGGCGCTGACCTCTGATAGTCCAGTATGCTGTTTTATACGTGAGCGCAGCAGATGGGAGGACATCAGCTTCACAGTCTCTTATTATCAGCAGATCATTTGAAAATAAACACTTCTGTTCAGATGGTTGTGTGAAGACTTTAGAGAAGTCAAAAAAAAATGTGGCACAGATCTGGTCATTAATCCGCATTTGATAATCTGTGGCATGCTTATTGTGCTGCACAGAATATTTAAGTGTGGATTGGTTTTTGAAAAAGTTATCCATATGTATTATACTGTAAATTATTGCAGATTTTTTGTACAAAATTTGCTGCAATTGCACCACGTCTGAATGTGAGCTTTTAATGAGGAAGGGCTTTTCATTAGGTTGTACTGTATATTCCAGACTAACTTCCAAATGGCTGGAGATATTTTGATGACACATGTTACTTATAGGTCAACTAAAATATAGCAGAGTGAAATCAACCCTAACCCCTTATGTGAGGGTGGGGTTTTTTCTTTCAGGTGACATGCAAGTCTACAGGACTTCTGGTACATCTCCTGATTACCTTCACCTGCCGACTGTCCAGAAGGCAAGTGCAGAGAACAGTTAGTATGGTGGATGGGATAGGAGGTCAGGATATGGGTACGGAATCTAGCTTGGGATTTGAGGAAGGCTATGAAGACGGGATAAGAGGTCGGGATATAATGACGGGATGTGAGAACGGGATATGATGGCAGAATATAAAGATAGGATATGGGGTCGGGATATGAAGAATGGACATGAGAAATTCCGGGCGGACATTCCATGCAAACTGGGATTGCAGAAGTGCTCGCTTGCCCGGTCGGCTGGTACAGCATCACTTCTCTCGCATAGCCACACCCATCACTGGAGCAGACGACTGCCATTACAGAACTTTTGGTACTTAACTACGACCCTCAGAAAGCCCCCGAATTTCAAGAATGGAGCCCTGCTCTCCCCGCTGCATGAAGCGGTGTGTTGGCACACGCTCCGTGCATTATGCATTATCTATGGCTCTGTTGGAGATACCCAAGTGATGTGTTGTGATGGTAGCCTTAAGGTTACCTTACACCTTCAATAGCTGTGGCTAAATGTTCGCTTGGTTGACAGCTCCATTTATGACAGCTCATATTCCTAAGAACAAAAGGACTAAGCAGTTGAAGGGTGTAGGGGCCTCTTGACTCTCCCCGACAGATGATGTTGGGGAGAATCAGGGGGACACCATACACATTAGACAGTTGGGGGTCCTGTGGAAACTGACAGGTTTGTCCAACTTTTCTCAAATGTGCACGAGCACCTGTAAAGCGCAATTGCCATGAAATAGTCCCCATATAAACTATTACTTAGTTGAATCAGTCGTTTACAATTACAATTTAGCCATACCTTTTGCTGTTTTTTAGCAGCCTTGATCAGGCTAAAAAATGTTTTTTTACCACTGTCAGCAACAGTGAGATAGTACTACTCTCCTCATCTTTCTTCTTCCTGTGATGTTTATGTGGGAACTGCATGCTTAAGCTCATTGACTGGGAATTAGATAAAAAGATCTCCCTGCCCAGAAAACCCCATAAAACGCAACTGTAATCAAATTGTCCCCCCATTAAAATATTCCCAAGGTGACACAGTCGTTTACAATTACAATTTAGCCATACCTTTTCCTGCTCTTCACCAGCCTTGATCAGGCAAAAAAATGCTTTTTACCATTGTCTACAACAGTGGGATAGGTGTAGCTATGCCCCGCGGCCGCCACACCTTTCTTCTGTATATCAGCGATGGGACCGCTCTGTGATTGACACACAGGTCGCAGCACATGCGCCCCTAATCATTCTTACGTGCGGGCGGACAGTTTTTAGAACAAGCGCTCGCTCCCTTCGCACACAACAGTGCCTGTTCTCCTTACAGCGGTGCACTGCTAAACTGGAGCCTCCCGCACATAAGAATGATCAGGGGTGCATGTGCTGGGACCTGTGTGTCATTCACACAGCAGTCCCATCACTGATATACAAGGGGATAGGCGTGGGGGCCGCAGGGTATAGCCACATCTATCCCACTGTTGTAGACAATGGTAAAAAGCATTTTTTAGCCTGATCAAGGCTGGTGAAGAGCAGGAAAAGGTATGGCTAAATTGTAATTGTAAACGACTGTGTCACCTTGGGAATATTTTAATGGGGGACAATTTGATTACAGTTGCGTTTTATGGGGTTTTCTGGGCAGGGAGATCTTTTTATCTAATTCCCAGTCAATGAGCTTAAGCATGCAGTTCCCACATAAACATCACATGAAGAAGAAAGATGAGGAGAGTGGCAGGACCAGGTAAGAATAGCTTTTTTTTTTATTTTATTTTATTTTTTTATATTCATTGCCCAAGAAGTCATTAGGCATGTAGTGGGTTTGATAAGTTCAAAGGAAAGAGAAGATAAAAACAACTTGGAAGAGATGCATTTAAGAAAATACCAAGCTGAAGCAGAAGATACAGCATAAATTATCACAATGATACAATTTTGTACAGTTTTTTTTTATATATATATATATATATATATATATATATATATATATATATATGTTTATTTATTGTTTTATCAATAAAATTATTAATACAGCAAAAAAGGAAGAAAAAGAAGAAAAACCTAGTAGCAACAAGGGAAAAAAAATAACATACAATTCCAGTAAAGACATACTATAGGATTCCAAGAATCTTACATCTGTAAAGCTGTAAACTATGTCTAGGTCTCTATAGGTATTTGTGTCGCTATTATAAAGACTATCTACAATCTTGTATATAGTAACTCATTAATATTTTCCTTATACAATTTTTGTACAGTTTCTTATATCAACACTAGTTACAGTAGGCCTTTAACTTAAAGGGGTACTCTGGTGGAAAAACATTTTTTCTTTTTTTTAAATCAACTGGTGCCAGAAAGTTAAACAAATTTGTAAATTACTTCTATTAAAAAATCTTAATCCTTCCAGTACTTATTAGCTGCTGAATGCTACAGAGGAAATTCCTTTCTTTTTGGAACACTGATGACATCATGACCACAGTGCTCTCTGCTGACATCTCTGTCCATTTTAGCAACCGTGCATAGCAGATGTATGCTAAGGTAAGCATGGTGGCTTAGTGGTGGGGCCTTGGGTTCAAATCCCACCAAGGACAACAATAAATAAAGACTTATTATTATTATTTTTATAATAACGTCAGCAGAGAGCAGTGTGTTCGTGATGTCATCAGAGAGCATTCCAAAAAGAAAAGAATTTCCTCTGTAGTATTCAGCAGCTAATAAATACAGGAAGGATTAAGATTTTTTAATAGAAGTAATTTACAAATATGTTTAACTTTCTGGCACCAGTTGATTTAAAAAAAGAAATAAAAATAGTTTTTCCACCGGAGTACCCCTTTAAGAAACCTAGGATTTTATTTATTTTACCGCTTCTCATTGCTGATCTCTGTTAACAATTTTACCTAATGTACAGAGAGGAGCAGGTTTATGGGATAAACAAGTCCAATGAAAATATACAACTCTGCCTGATGAAATACTCACATAAAGTACAAGATGGAAAATGGGGTGATAAAAATGTATGTTTAACAAAATGTGCAGGAAGAATCGGACAACTTAATGTATACAGTACAATCATTAGATGAGAACCCGGGCCTCATGCAAGACCCTCTGAGTAAAATGTCCGGGTTGCCAAAAGCTCTTACTCAGAAAGCAGCTTTCATTCTAAGGCTGGGTTTACAATTTGTTAGTGCACCATAGTCAAATCCCTTGGCATCTCGTCGAAAATGGGATGCTGACATATAATGTTAAGTAGAGGACCACATTGTTTTCTATATACTTTTATACTTTTTACTCTGCCATAACACTTGCAGTGCTAGAAAGGAGAAATAAAAACATCTTAAAGGGGTACTCCGGTGGAAAATATATATAGGTGTATAGAATCATGGTTGGAAAGGGGCAGCTTGTAGCTCAAAAATATGCCAGACTCTTAGTTCACAGCACTCAGACTGTGCAGTTTATAACATAGCATCATACGGCTGAAATCAGCGTGTAGGTCATTACTTCATCCCGGAAAGCATAAACATGGTGAGATATTCCTCTTAATTACTTTATGGTAATCTCTCAGCTCGAGAACAGAGCTCAAGTGTGAAGGAGGCCTCAGCATACATGCCTCCTCCATCACTGTCCTGACTGATTGACGTACAGGGCTCAGTACTGAAAGCCAAGCAGGAAAGGGTGGGGGAGGGAGGAGGCATGCATGCAGCATCTTGGCAACACATCCTTGCCACATGAGCCTATGAGTATGACAGATGCATTTTATAAAGGGGTTGTTCAGTATTTAAAAAAAAAAAAAAAGACGATTCTTTTTCTGCAAAAACAGCACCACTCCTGCCCACAGGTTGAGTGTAGTACTGCAGCTCAGTTTTATACACTTCAATGGAGCTAAGCTGCAATACTACAAATAACCTGTGGAGAGGAGTGGTGCTCTTTTTGAGAAAAAAATGTAATGGTATTTTGCTAATACTGGACAACCCCTTGTAGCTTGATGCTCTCTTGGTTTCCCCCCAAAATCTTAGCTGGTGGCTCAAACAACATATTGGCCCGGATTTATCAAAATGTCTAAGGATATAAAATTGACTGTTTTTCTGATAGAAACCACTCACAGCTCAGCTTTTATTTTACCAGAAATGTCAGAAGCTTTGATTGGTCAGGCTTTTGGTGTTCAGACCCACACCAATTGTTAAAATGTGCCGGGAGTGATGAACGGCTGAGCACTGTTTCTCCCCACTTTGTGCACAAAACAGGAGATGGCCCATAGACTTTCAACTGAAGTCCATCTCGAGAATGAGCTTAGCGTGGACTTCTGCCTGCTTGTCCTAGTGATCTATGGGGGTCTGAACAATCAGACCCCAACCAATCAAAATCTGTGAAATGTCCCTAGGAGTTTTTCAAATGCCAGTGGCCATTTAATTCACTTGTGGGGGGTGCAGAAGAAAAACTGAACACAGTGCTAAGTTTCACCCCAGATAATAGTGGATCGCTGAGGGTCTCAACAAGCGGATATGTGTGATTGGCTTATTGTCAAGGGACTCTTCTAAAAAGCAGGAATTGTCAAAAGCAAATAACCTGTTCAGGTAACACTTAATTCAGTATAAGTATTCCTGTGTTGAGTTAATGAAATGTGTATATATCCTGTTCTTTATGACTCCCATAATATACCAGAATACAAAGTCATATTAATCTAACAGAGCTTTGGTGTAAATTGCTATGTGTCACCGTACACAATGGACAACAAACATGAGCGGATCATATTACCAGTTCCTATTACAGTCTAACAATATAATTACTTACATTTTCGATAAATATAAAGCCATGCCTTTAAACTTTGCTCATTGAGAAACACACATATAAATACAACTGTGGCGACAGTGTGGTAAGACTGCATTTTGAGTAAAGTCAGTAATTCCTAACCTTTTAAGTATGGGATCCTCTACAAATACCCCATCTCTATTGTAAAAGTGACAACTGTACTGTAATGTAAAAGTTAACTCACAAAATGAAAATTACTTGGTAAGAGCAGTTTTCTGTTCCAGGTAATAAAGGGTTTTCCGTGTTGAGGACCGTATGATGTGCATATGCCCTAATAGAGCATTTGGAAATGAGACAACCCTTTAAAATAGTTTTTTTAGTTGCTGCAAGAGCTGATGTGAGATTTCCACCTGAGGACCCAGCCCATTTTCACCTTAGAGGGGTACTCCCGTGGAACCCCCTTTTTTTTTTTTTTTAATCAACTGGTGCCAGAAAGTTAAACAGATTTGTAAGTCACTTCTATTAAAAAATCTTAATCCTTCCAGTACTTTTTAGGGGCTGTATACTAAAGAGAAATCCAAAAATAAATGCATTTCCTGTGATGTCATGACCACAGTGTTCTCTGCTGACCTCTGCTGTCCTTTTTAGGAACTGTCCAGAGAAGCATATGTTTGCTATTGGGATTTTCTCCAGTTCCTAAAATGGACAGCAGAAGTCCGCAGAGAGCACTGTGTTCAGGACATCACAGGAAATGCATTTCATTTTTGGATTTTGGATTTAGTATACAGCCCCTAAAAAGTACTGGAAGGATTAAGATTTTTTAATAGAAGTGATTTACAAATCTGTTTAACTTTCTGGCACCAGTTGATTAAAAAAAAAAAAAAAAAGTTTTCCATGGGAGTACCCTTGCAAGGAAAACCCTTTACTAGAACCCCCCTTAAAATTTATATCTATAAATATTATACATATCTATATATATTAGCCTCACTACCCTTGTTCAGCGAAACGTCGGGGAGGCTATTAGTGGAAGTTTTAACACAGCAAACTATGGGGGCATAAGTTATGATAATATGGCACCAGTAGTTAAGGGTGGCTAGACAGTAAGCACTCAATACAAAGCAAATATCTGGGCCAACCAGCAAAACTGTGTATAGTGTAGGGATCGACCGATTATCGGTATGGCCGATATTATCGGCCAATAATCCTGATTTTGGGAATTATCGGTATCGGCAATTACCTTGGCGATAAGCCGATAATGCCCCGCCCCCCGCACCGCCCCCACCGCACCGATATCGGTATCGGCCCTAAAAAAACGATATCGGTCGATCCCTAGTATAGTGGACCATCTATCCTCACTCATACAGACCACCCATATCGCTGGAATTTTAACTAAGTGTGGGGTATATTTTAACAGTTAACAAATAAAGATATGCATTTTAAGGGGGGTTCTAGTAAAGGGTTTTCCCCGCGAGGGGGCAACCCCTTAAAGGTTGTTAAGTGATTACAATTTGCCCTGATATCCCCAGGGATCATTTTGTTGATTTTTCATTGTGACACTGTCACTTTAAACATTAATAACTCTGGAATGCTTTTACTTTTCATTCTGATTCCGAGATTGTTTTTTCGTGACATATTCTACTTTATGTCAGTGGTATGTCACGCCCCCTCCATAGGCTTGCATCGAAGGGGCGGAGCATGATGTCACACGAGGGCAGGGCCGTGATGTCACTATACAGAGAAGAAATATCCAGCATCCAGGTGAGTTCCAAGGGTAAACTTTATTGGAGGTTAGCAAATACACGTATAAAATCTGAACAACAACAAAAAACGTGGTCTCAAATGGATGGAGGTGCTCAACCCCAAATGCGGTTGTGCATTTATACTGGGGGACCAGATCCTGCCCTTGTAGTCCATTGCTAGGGGTGATCCCCAGCATAAAAATGCATACAATGGAGGATGCCTGCAGCGGACTACAAGTGCCACAAGGCATCCTACACCAGATAGACGGTGTGGATGTGTAACAATTAGAACAATACAATACAGGAATTTAGCTGCACTACTGTGGTAGATGTATAGAGTGACATTGGCTATCCCTCAACACTGTTGTTAAAATTGAGACATTCGCCAGTATATCCTTATATGAAGGACATACCAGAGCCCGCACACCAACGCCAAGGTTTCTCAAATGGCGCGGGACCTAGTGCTAAACCTACCTGTGCGTGATAAGCAAAACAGGGGCCAGTGGGCAATTTTGGTAGCATTAGTTCGGCTCACAGAGTCCTCCCAGGTACCCTCCAGCATGGCCATGCACACATACAATGGGAGGAGGGAGGAAAACTGCAAGCCCCACCTGAGTTGGGTAATGTAGGTGCATGGCCTCACAGGTGCTACCATAATGCTGCCTAGAAAATGTTCAAGGCACATTACATATATGGAGTTTACACATCTCCAAGTATAACATTTAAACAACAACAAAAAACGTGGTCTCAAATGGCTGGAGGTGCTCAACCCCAAAATCTGACACGTTCCGCGCGTTAGCGCTTAGTCATAGACTAATAAAACAGTGATACAATACACTTATAAGTACTAAAACCATTTGATCACATGATCATGTTGCAAAAAACACACAGAAAATCCGTACTGGATTCTGGTGAGTCTGAAAAACAGCCATACAATTCCTCAGTACCTGTTCACACTTGTGAATTTAGAATGACCAGAGATTATCTAATATATTTAAGCACGTAATAACCAGGATAGGTGGCAATATATTCAAAGCAAGGAAAAGAAATAAACAGAAATTAACTAGACATAAGAGAATCTCTTCTGAAACTCTTTGGAAAAAAAATCCTAGAGAATTCAATAATAATTATAGAAAAGAAAGAGAAAACCAAAAATCGAATAACTCATAACCAAATCAAGCCTATGATTCGTGCCCTTGTACCCGAAGGGCATAAATCATAGGCTTGATTTGGTTATGAGTTATTAGATTTTTGGTTCTCTCTTTTTTTTCTATAATATTTTTATATATCGCTGTATTTTTAATTTTATGATATATATATTTTTGTGGATTTCTCTGTTCTAATTTTAATCGTACTGTGTATATTTTACGGCTTTTGTATTTAATATTCACTCCCCATTTTGGGTGGAGCCCTGGCTCCTTAAATACCAGGCAATGCTATCCCCTGTATCTATGAGTAAGGCCTGGTAGGGCGGAAACACGTCAGAGGGGGAGGTTTCGACCTCTATCATGCTGGTTTGCACCTTTTGTATTTTGTGGACTTTTTAATGAATTTCTAATAAATGGATGTTTTACCGGTGCTGTGACTACTACTGGATTTTTCAGATTTGTAAATTACTTCTATTTAAAAATCTTAATCCTTCCAGTACTTATCAGCTACTGTATACTACAGAGTTCTTTTCTTTTTGAATTTATTTTCTGTCTGACCACAGTGGTCTCTGCTGACACCTCTGTCCATGTCAGGAACTATCCAGAGCAGGATGTTTGCTATGGGGATATGCTCCTGCTCTGGACAGTTCCTGACAATGACAGAAGTGTCAGCAGAGAGCACTGTGGTCAAACAGAAAAGAAATTCAAAAGAAAATAACTTCCTCTGTAGTATACAGCAGCTGATAAGTACTGAAAGGATTAGGTTTTTTAAATGGAAGTAAAATCGGTTTTACTTTCTGGCACCAGTTGATTTAAAAAAAAAAATTCCATCGGAGTACCCCGTTAAATTTACAGCATAGCTCCCTATGCTACGTCATTTGCGCACTTTCCATTAATGTCGATGGGAGTTACGCAAATTGCATAACACAGCCATCTCTGCTGATCACCTAATAACCCCAATATTGAAATATTTTATAATAACCCTAAAATCTTAGGGTTTTTGGCCACTAGAGCTAAGACTAATCTGAGACTTCCTGTTCTGTCCGGTAATGTCTTTCTTCTCAAGAGCAAAGTGAAAGGAGACACCAGTAGAGAGATAACACTGGATCCACCATCATTTGCCACAGAGATCAGCTTCCCCCTCCCTGTAGAATGGGACTGGCATTTATTGTTGTCTACGGTTCATGGGTCTTGCAGTAAAGCATATCACTAAATGCTGTTAAAAACAGCTCAGGCAACATGGCAGCATCCAATAATAATGCACATAAAAATGCATCAAAATCAGTATCAAAGTTTCAGTATCTTTCTCTAATCAGGAAAAAAAATCTAGGTGAAATTCCCATTAATCCATGGTTTTATTCAGATGGGTGGGTTAGGTTGCCAGAGCTGTCTACGACGCCCCGTTCTGGGCATGAGCAGTTTTTAAATTATTAGGACTCATAGATGGAACTTGCTGAATATCATACCGTTACCACGGCAACCCGGTGCATCTCTCCGTGTCTTTAAAGGCTACTTTCACATGAGCCTATATTGCATCCCTATTACATTCGTTTTTACAGAGTAATATAGAGTTAATATTAATCTATGGGTGTATAAAATACAGACGTATGGCTAACTACCCGCAGTAATGATAAAATGGTATAAAAACATTAAAAAGGTATTTCATCTGTAATATGTCCGCATTTCAAGTCTGTATAATGGAAATATTAACTGCATGTATTTTTTTGGGGGGTGGGGTTTATGCAAAAAACCACATGGTTTCCCCTACAGAAACCCACGTTCCACTGATTTCAATAGGAGAGGTTGACCTGTATGGAAAAATAAGTGATATGTCACTTCTTTTTATATAGTCCTAAAATCAATGGGAGCTTAAGAACAGGACCCACTCATGCTGACTGCGGCTCGGAGAAAACTGTGATGCAGATCTGCACACTGGGTAATTTGTGCCCATGTGCACACGCCCCTAGGGCAGTGTTTTCTAAACAGTGCGTCTCTAGCTGCTGCAAAACTACAACTCCCAGCAAGCCCGGACAGCCTTTGGCTGTCCGGGCATGCTGTGAGTTGTAGTTTTGCAACAGCTGCAGACACACTGTTTGGAAAACACTGCCTAAGGGTTCGTTCACACTGAGTAAATCAAGAGGAATTGACGCTGAAAAAAAATACGTGCGGAAAAAAGAATTTTCTATTAACGCGGAATTGCACGCGGAAATGGGGGAGAAAGAAGTGGAGGGTTTTTCAGCCATTTCCGTGGGAATTCCGCGCGAATACGATGTCGGACGGAATATTTTTTACCATTGACTTCTATTGATTTCTGCTAGCGGATTCCGCTTGAAGAATGAACATGCTCTTTCTTCAAGCAGAAAGGAATTCAGTGTCGGAATTCCGCTAGCAGAATTTCCGATGTGTTAACAGGCCAGCAGAAAAAAGATTAAATTCAATGGGCAGAGGAGATGTGAATTAATTTGGAGCGGAGAATTCAAGAGGATTATGTTCACATGGTGGAATTCCCGTTCGGAATTCCACAGAAGAATTCCGCAGGAGAAATCTGGTGGAAAATCCCCAGTAATTTACTGTCTATTGATTTAAATGGGATTCCACAGTCCCACTCAGACAGCAGAATTTCCATGGCAGGCATTCCGCCGCAAAAAAATTCTGTTCTCCGCATCCTGCAAAAATATAACACTAGTCATATTTTACTGAACTCCGCAATGGAATTCCACTTAAAGGAGTACTCCGGCGCGCACTTTTTTTCCTTTTATCCGGTCCAGGCTGCAAAATATAAGAAAACACACTTTCTCTTACCTGCCAACAAGCCCCCGGAGCTCCGGTACACTCCGGTACAGGTGTTCGGTCACCGGGCTGTATTCTTCTTACTTCCTGTTAGCCCGGCACGTTACAAGGAGCTTCAGCCTATCACCAGCCGCAGCGATGTCCCGCCTTGGCCGGTGATAGGCTGAAGCTCAGTGTGACGTGCCGGGCTAACAGGAAGTAAGAAGAATACAACCCGGGGACCGAACACCTGTACCGGAGTGTACCGGAGCTCCGGGGGCTCGTTGGCAGGTAAGAGA
Organism: Hyla sarda; assembly: GCF_029499605.1. Lineage (NCBI taxonomy): Eukaryota > Metazoa > Chordata > Amphibia > Anura > Hylidae > Hyla > Hyla sarda. The sequence continues at coordinate 100,391,200 of NC_079194.1, forward strand.
AAGTGTGTTTTCTTTTATTTTGCAGCCCGGACGGGATAAAAGGAAAAAAGTGTGCGCCGGAGTACTCCTTTAAATCAATGGGGCTTGATTTTTGTCTGAACATACCCTTAGGGTGACTTAAAAAATGTGTGGTAGTACCACAATAACAATAAACACAAGTAAGGCTTCTTTCACACTACCGTCATGTTCCTGCATTTTGAAAGCCGTTTTTCTGCTGAAAGAGGTCATGAAAAAAAAATAGACAAAACAACTGAACATAACGGACGATAGCGGCTGACCGATGTCTGTTATTTTAAAGGGTAATCTGTCAAAATAACGGACATGTTCCACCCGTTATAGTCTGTTATTCTATTTCCATGTTCTGAGCATGCGCAGTACAAATAACGGATCACATCAGATGTTAAAATAACACATGCACTGTCAAAATAATGTCTGTTAGGGTGCACGCACACCACGTTTTTGCTATAAAGTTCCCGTATCAGGTTTTTGATGAAAAACTGATTCCTCAAAACCTGACTAAACCATATGAAAACGTGTGTACAAATTTCAACCCGTATACAGTTAAAAACCGTATACAGTTTGAAAAATTATGTCAGATTGCATCCGTTTTTTTAAGAAAAAAAACGTATACGTTTTTAACTTTTCACTCCATTTTCAATAAAGTTTCACTTGTTTGATTGAAATTCCAAGAAAAAAAACTGTGCAAAGTCAAAAACCGGATGGTGAAAACTGGATGGAACCATCCGCACATACGGTTCTGTACGGTTCTCATTGATTCCCATGTTAAAAAAAAAAAAACGTACACGGTTTAATACGGTTTTTCACCCGGACCAAAAAAAACGTGGTAAATGTGCGTACGGTTTTTAACTTGAAACCGTATATGGGAACTATATAGCAAAAACGTGGTGTGCATGCACCCTAAGTGATAATGGGACATAACTGGTGCAGCAGGATGGTCAAAAGATCCCATTGACATGAATGGGATATTTTGTCGGCTGTATTAGGGACTTTCAGACGGGATGGAAGATTTTGCAGGGTGACAACGGTAGTGTGAAAGGGGCCTTAGGCTGGGTTCACATCACGTTTTTGCCATACTGTTTCCAATCATTTTTACTAAAGAAAACCGTATGGCAAAAAAAAAGGATGGAACCATGTGGCAAAAAGTAAACTGAATGCGTTTGAAAACTGTATACTGTTTTTAAAAGTGCATACAGTTCCGTCCATTTTTATAAAAAAAAAATATATATATATAAGTTTTTGAAAATTGTGTCCATTTTTAATGGGAGGGGTGTTGGGTGGGAACTTTAGGATGCAAATGTGCATGTGACTTGATGCAAAATTATAAAACAATGCAATAGTAGCAAGAAACATGCTATCAAATCTTATACCACAGTCCCATAGTGAAAAAAGAATGTTTGCTTGGGGAAGTCCCTGCCTGCCTCTATGACACAACACACCTTACCTATTTGTAAACAGTCAGGTATATATTTGCTGTTTTCCTGTTTATTGTTTTGTAGAGTTATGTAGCGAGATGGTGACGCTACTTTGCTGGGTGTAACTGGTCCCATCAGGATGTTTGTAGAGACTCTTTACAAAGTAGCAGTAGTCAGGTTATTTACAGAAAGTCTGAAAGGAAAGGACATCCGTATGTGCAGTGAATGAAGGCCGCTGAATTATTGAAGCAGGGTATTGTGCTCTGTGCTAATGACATTATAGCTGGAGTCAGGTGCAGCTCCCCTCCCCCATGGCCGCTCTGCTGTTTTTTTTTATGGATTTCAGAATTAACTAAAAGGATTTGGAGGGGGTTACAGTGTGACAAGAGATGAGCAGGTAAAGCTCTGTAGTCAGATGACCCAGTGACTTCAGACGTAATGATTGTTATTGGCAGGTGCTAATGGTAATCCTTATGAGTATGCTACTAAACCAGTGGAAATGGGGGCGGCATCTGTAACATGTACTTTTTAGAGTTTTTGTCTTGTTTTTTTCGCTGCCTAGGTTACAGGCCACAACTCCACTGATATATATATATATATATATATATATATATATATATATATATATATATATATATATATATATATATATATATATCTATACACACACACCCTGTTTCCCCAAAAATACACCCTACCCCGAAAATAAGCCCTAGCTGTATTATCAGGGTGGGCTGCAATATAAGCCCTACGTTAGTGGTTTTCAACCTGCGGACCTCCAGCTGTTGCAAAACTACAACTCCCAGCATGCCCGGACAGCCAATGGCTGTCCGGGCATGCTGGGAGCTGTAGTTTTGCAACAGCTGGAGGACCGCAGGTTGAAGAACACTGACCTAGGCAATGCCCGGGCTGCAAATATTAAAAAACAAACTTTAACTTACCTTCGTCCTCCGTTCCCCCATTGCTAAGGAACCGGCCTCACTGTTCTCCGATGCTCTTGCTGCTTCCTGGTGTTGTGACGTCTCAGAGCCTTCAGCCTATCACCTGCTGCAGCGATGTTCCGCCTCTGCCGATGATAGGCTGAGCGCATTGTCATGTAAGGAGCCGGACGTAAAAAATATGCCCTACCCTGAAAATAAGCCCTAGTGTGTTTTTGGTGACTAAAATTAATATAAGACCGGGTCTTATTTTCGGAGAAACATGATAGATATATATATACATATACACACACACAAATAGTCACACACACCAGCCCAACCACCTCTATTAGAGTAGAGTAGTGGTCTGTAACATAGGCAATAAGCTGTCAGTGAGAGAGGGAAAGAAGCAGGAATATCAGGAGAAGCAGGCAAATTTGCTATATGAATGTATTTACAGAAATATTTCACATAAGATTACCTCTAAACAGTACCTCCAGAGTTGCGGTGCCACATGCTCTGCACAGTTCTACATGAAGAGCAGCTCATACTAGGCGGTCAGGTTTCCGAGGAAACTGTATGATACTAAGTTCCATGCACAAGCCCTTTTCTAATTAATAAGACTTATGCATGGAACCCGCCCAGTGTGATCTGCACCTTTCCATACAGATCTGTGAAGAGTGCATAGCACCAAAATGCTGTAGGTACCCTTTAAAGGGGTACTCCGCTATAAAAAAAAAAATTAAATCAACTGGTGACAGAAAGATTTGTAAATGACTTCTATAAAAAAAATCTTTAATTCTTCTAGTACTTATCAGCTGCTGTATGCTCCACAGGAAGTTATTTCCTTTTTTTTTATTTTTATTTTTTTCCTTTCTATCTGACCACAGTGTTTTCTGCTGACACCCCTGTCCATTTAGGAACTGTCCAGAGTAGGAGAAATTCCCCATAGCAAAGCTATGCTGCTCTGGACAGTTCCTGACACAGACAGAGGTGGTCAGACTGAAAGGAAATTCAAAAAGAAAAGAACTTCCTGTGGAGCATACTTAAACCTATAAGTACTAAAAGGATTAAGATTTTTTAATAGAAGTAATTTACAGATCTTTTTAACTTTCTGGAACCAATTGATTTAAAAAACATTGTTTTCCAGGGGAGTACCCCTTTAGGGTATGTTCACACGGATGGATTACCTGGGGATTTTCTGCAGTGTATTTGCTGCAGAAATTCCGCTGCGGATTTTGCTACCATTGACTTCAATGGGTCCGGAGGAAAATCTGCAAATCTGTCTCCATTGTGGAATTTCTGCTGACCCATTGAAGACAATGGCAGCAAAATCCACTGCCGATTTTCCGCAGGAAAAATACGCTGCGGAAAATCTGCAGGTAATCCACCCATGTGAACGGACCCTAAATGGGAATGAGCTGCAATGCCAGGTACTGCTCACAGGCGGGGGGGGGGGGTGGGGGGGGGGTCGCTGTTTCTAGAAAAGAACGCAGAACTTTTTATTTTTTTTTTATTTATTTTTTTATGTCATACATTTCCTTTTGACTCGAATCACACCAGCAGTTTTTGTGGCAAAGCCAGAAGTGGATTGAAGAGGAATGAGAAATATAAAAGACAGGATTTAGATTACGTTTTGCCCTCGTTGTCACGGATACATCAGCAGATGTCCAAATGGCAACCCTGCATATCGGTGCATAGACAAGCACAGGCCCCATTGATTTAGGTAATTTCCTACTAGGAGTGATAACCAGGTACACCCTCTTGATGATGGAGATCCAAGCAGACAGATGCATCTGGTGAAGGACCATTTTGTCACCATATAGCCTCAGAATATCGCCGCAATTACTCATTTTTGGTCAAACTGGCCAAATGCAGCAGCATAAATTGGTATTTAGTTTTACAATATCCAAAAGATGTTCTGCAGCAGCACTACACTCTGCAACACTAGTTAGAGGCCACTGAAGCATAGTCCAAGCCTTGCACCATATCCAACCATAACACACAGTTACAACCAGCAATTGTTCATTTTATGTGGGACTACAACACCCAGCAGACCCCACACTAGATGTCTGTATCAGAAATGGTCAATTATTCGGACAAGATGTTCTGAAGCTGCATCTTCTAGCCACTCAGCTGATGTGGGCGTCCAACATATCATAGGATGCCTCTGCCACCACTAGACAAAGGTTGTAGAGCAGTGTTTCCCAAACAGGGTGCCTCCAGCTGTTGCAAAACTACAACTCCCAGCATGGCCGGACAGCCTTTGGCTGTCCGGCCATGCTGGGAGTTTTAGTTTTGCAACAGCTGGAGGCACCCTGGCTGGGAAACACTGTTGTAGAGTTACTAATATGCATCCTTGTCAATATGTTCTGCAGCAGCCCTATCACCTGTTGTCTAAGAGGTAGTTGAATAAGCCTTTAAGTTGTTGTGTAGTTCCTACTGTTGTAGGACTACAACTCCCAGCAGAGCACCTTGCTGAACAAGCAACTGTGGCAAAATTGCAGCTGCACAAACAGCCGCCCCTGGACAACTATAGAACTACAAGTCACAGAAAGAATAAAGAGCTGAAGACCCTGTCAAGAGGTTCTGCAGATGCAACGACGTGTGACTACTGTTATGGAACTGCAAACGTTTAGAACTAATTTTAGATTGGAAAGTATAGTGACCCTGGCAAGAGGTTCTGCAGCAGCAGCAGCAGGATGCAGGAGTGGGGTTCAGAGTACTCACAGATCTGCCGGAGTGTCTCCTCCAGGAGCTCCTGCTGAACATGTCCAGCCTGGTTGTGGGGTCTCTGGGTGTCGGGGTCTCCTGCTCCTCTCAGCTCTCACTCGCTTCTTTCTCATCAATGAAGTGAGTCAGGAGCGGGGTTTCCGTGTGTGAGGCTCCACCTAGCCGGGGACCTGAGAGGAGGGGGCCCGGAGGACACGGTGCGGGCAGGGACGCCCCCTCAGCGCCCCAGTAAATCACCCACCACACAAGGTATGAGGCGCTGACTCCACACGGCGGCGGGAGGCGCCACAATCCTCTGCACATAGAGGGGAAAGGCGCACCTGAGGCGGAATGTCGCTGATGTGAGGGCACACTGCAAAAGGGGCGCCGATTATCACTTTTTTTTTTTTTATTTAAAACATTTTTGGAAAACTGCCACAGCCTTGTGAAAGGGTCTGTGGTTTTGCAATTATACTGAAAATAGTGTAAGGGTATATTGACATGATGGAATTTTAGTGAGGAATTCTGCATTGAAATTCCGCGTGGAGATTCCATAGCAGCAGAGTCCCATTGTACGGTGTCCATTTTAGGACATCGTCAGTTGTTCCGTCAGGTGATATGGCGTCACGCCTCCTCCCTCGGGCCAATCTCCATCAGGCGTCAGCCGCAACTCCCTTTCCTGCCGAGTCAGTGTCGGCTCTCTGCTATGCGGGTTTCACCTGATGGAGGACGGAGTTGCGGCTGCCGGCGATTGGTCCAAGGGAGGAGGCGGGACGCTGTTTCACCTGACGGAGAACGGAGTTATGGCTGACGACTGACCATGTCCTAAAATGGACACCGTACCATTGATTTCAATGGAATTCTGTTCAATGGAACATCTGGAGCGGAGATTAAAATTCTGGTGCCCGCAGAGAGAATAGACATGTCTTTTCTTATGCAGACAGCGCACGATATGCATTGCCGTCTATGAGACCGCGCATTTCCTTTTAGTCCTAGCGCCGCATTCAGGGTAATGTCAGCACAGAGATTTTCCGTGCAGATATTGCCCCGTGTGAACATAGCCTAAGGGTATGTTCACACTGCGGAATTCCATATGCGTAATTCCGCAAGTGAAATTCCGCGCAGTGAACATAACCATCAGTGTGATTGGGTCTTCTGTGAGACCCGTTCACACTGCAGAATTTCATCAGCAAACAATTCCGCCGCTAAAATTGTTCCGCGCAAAGAAAGAACATGTTCATTCTTTTGTGCGTAAATCCGCAAGCACTGCATAGCCGTCCTACCGCCAAAGTATTTTCGACGGCGGCCGCCAGACAGAATCTCCGCAGTGTGAATATACCCTAATACGGCCACCAGAACTTACTAGAGATTTCACCGTGTGTATTCCATGGCATTTTATTAGCCACACCCAGAACGTTTATGGCCATGTTCACATGACAACATTTCCAAGCGGGATCCGGCGTAAAAATTTGGAATGGAAATTCCATTGCAGCAGAGTCCGTTTGTTTTCAACTGGATTCAGCTGCACCATGCACATGGCAGAACTTCCGTGATGAAAACATAAGACAGAAATCCTGATTCTGGCCTCCACTGAAATAATTGACTTGTCAATTCTTTTAGCAAATTCCGCTCAGAAATAGATTGCCGTCTATGAAGATAGACAATTTCTGAGCGGTCCTAGCGCTGCAATGTTCTGCCAGAGCCTGCTTTTTGCAGAATGTCCACCTGTGTTTTCCAGGCGGAAATTCGCAAATATTCCACCATGTGAACATAGCCTTAGGCCAGGTACACACCATGGAATTTCTGTGCTGAATTCCGCTCAGAAATTCCAGAGCAGCAGTCTCCCTTAGTTTTCCTCACCATTTTCCTCGTCGGTGTAAACAGATTGCAGATCTACAGAGGAAATTCAGTGAGAAATTTCTGCAGCGTGCAAGGCCATTCATACTAAGTATTTTCTGAGCGGAATTCTGCTCTAGAAAATCCACTGTGGAAAATGGGATTCTGCTGCACCATGCACATTACATGATTTCGGAGGCAGACATTCTACCATGGAAATCCCCGACTCTGTGGAAAGGAGAAACATGTATGGTGCTTTTTGGAGGAATTTTTCCCAAGGGGATAGAACGTCAAAGAAAAAACCTCAAAATATCTTAATGAGGGGGTAGTTTTTTTTTTTGCGGCATTTTTCTGCTGATCAAAATAATGTAAACAAAAGTTGTATTTGTTCCTTGTCTAAGTGGGAACGGGAGAGTGTTTTTATCCCCAAACAAATGTGTTAGTATAGGCGTTTTTATGGGGAGTTTTTTTTCCTGTATTTTCCTCATTACAAGTTATGATCCTGTTATCATGTGACAATAGAATTAACTGTGGAAAAAAATTGTGGAATCACATCCTCTATTCACAAAATAAGTCTGGGTGTAGAGGGCACAAAAGTGGTGATATTTATATATAGAAATTTAGGAAGGGAAGGGAGACTGAAAGAAAGTTTCTGAAAAAAGAAGTAATAAGTGGGCACAAGAGGTAGGAAAAGTAGATGAAGTAACATGGAATATAATATTAAAAAACATCACCAATTGTTTAAGTAATAAGCGACTTCAATTTCAACAGTTAAGAGTGGTGCATCAATTATACTATTCTCCAGTATTGTTAAGGATGGCAAAATGTAGGGAATGTCCTAAATGTAGTGAGTATGGGGCAAATTTTTTCTCATCTAATATGGAAATGTAGAGAGGTGGAAGTATTCTGGGCCCAGATAGAGAGTTACCTGAACAACAAATTTAAAATCAAGTTGGAACTATCCATGAGAATGGTAGTATTGGGGAAATTTATGAAGCAAAGCCCATTAAATGGTTTGCTATTAAGAATTTTTATGCTAGCAAAACATCTGATCTTAACCCGTCCAGAACACAGGGCATACAGATACACCCTGGCATCCTGGGACTTAAGGACCCAGGGCGTATCTGTACGCTCGTGAGAATTCCAGACCGAGATGTCAGCCATGGATTCCTGAGTTTGTTGGCAACTCAGAAATCCAGATTGACAGTCGGGTACACTGAAATGGACTTTTTTAGTTTTTTCTTTGAGTAAGGCCTTTGTGAATCTAATGGTGGAGCAAATGAACTTGTACGCATCGCCCACCACCCAGATTTGTTTTTGGCTAAGGCCCAATGGATGACATGCCATCGATGAAGCCAAAATGAGGACGTTTTGGGGCCTTGTGCTGCATATGGGCTCAGTCACAAAAAAAACAGTGTCAGGCAGTATTGGAGCAGGACATCCTCTACCAGACACTGCTCTACAGTATGGCCATGACACAGGGATGGTATGAGGCCATACGGAAATGTCTGCATTATACTGATAATGCGGCATGTCCTGTCCCCCCCGAAGTGATCCTGCCTATGGCAGGCTTTACAAAGTTCATATTGGGGACAAATTTTTGGAGGCCAACGTACCCCTAAGGGAGCTCTCTGTAGATGTGTCTCTTTTCAGTTTTAAGGGGAGACTCATCTTCCACCAGTACATTCTCTCGAAGTGGGCGTGATATGGCGTGAAACTCTGCAAACTTTGCGAGAGTACCTTAGGTTACACTAGCAAGTTTAGAGTTTATGAGGGATTAGATTCCCGTATTGAACCCCCAGAATGTCCGCACACTCTGGGTGTTAGCGGGAAAATCATTTGGGACCTTTTGCACCCATTGCTGGATAAGGGTTGCCATGTGTTCGTGGACAACTTTTATACCAGTATCCCTCTGTTCACATCCCTTGCCGCTAGATCCACGTCCGCTTGTGGGACCATGCAGAAGAACCAGAGAGGCCTCCCTCTAAATTTTTTACAGACACCTATGCCCAAGGGTGAGTCCCGTGCCCCCCCATGAAAACCTGTTGCTGGTCAGGTATAAGGATAAGAGGGATGTCCTTATGCTGACCAAAATTCATAGTAACAGCAGCTCACCTGTCCCTATTTGAGGTACCACAACAACGGTCCTCAAGCCTGATTGTATTCTGGACTATCGGTATATGGGGGGAGTTGATCTCTTTGATCAAGTCCTCAAGCCATTCAACGCCATGCAGAAAAACCGGGCATGGTACAAAAAAGTTGCGGTCTACTTGGTACAGGTAGCCATGTACAACTCTTTTGTACTGTCCCAGAACGCTGTCATCACAGGGACATACATTCAGTTCCAAGAAGTCCTAGGGGGCCCTGATCTTTGGGGACCGGGAAAGAGCAGGCCGGAGTTCCCCAGGAACAAGAAATATAGGTGCCAGGATCATCTGGGGCCAGCACTTTTCAGGTGAGGTCCCCCACACGATCCCAGAAAAAATGCAGAGTGTGTCACAAGAGGGGGATACGGAAGGACATCACCACTCAATGTGACACTTGCCCCAATCATCCGGGCCTCTCCTTTAAGGGAGATATCCAGTGCTGAAAAACCTATCCCCTATCCTAAGGTCTATCCTCAGATCGCGGGGGGTCCGACCACTGGGGCCCCCCACGATCTCCTGTAGGGGCCCTGACAGCTCGCGGAAAGGGGGCCTGTTGACCACAGCACGAAGTGACGGCTGACACCCTCCCTCAATACAAATCTATGGCAGAGCCGGAGCGCTGCCTTGGCAATCTCCGGCTCTGCCATAGCGCAGTATTGAGCGGGCGTGTCGGCCGTCGCTTCGTGCGGTGGTTGACTCCCGCTATCTGGCCAGCGAGCCGGGGTTCCGTATAGGCGGTCAGACCCCTCGTGATCTGAAATATATCCCCTATTTTTAGGATAGGGGATACGTTTTTAAGCACTGGACTACCCCTTTAAGGATTGCTTCCAAGGGAGGCTACTGATATGCCATATGCCTCAAATGCAAACATAGCTCTATGACTTCTGGTAGAAAACAGACATGGCGCACATCTACAATCTTGTATAATGATCTGATTGCTTCTCAGCACAATATCAAAAACTAACAGGTTGTTAGTATACATTTTTGATCAAAAAGTACAAGCCCACTCGCCACGTCAAGACCACCTATTCAGAGTGGGTCCCTAACGTCCCTAGCATAAAATGGCGTAGCACTGGGAGGCGACCACCACCGCCACGACACCAGCGCCCACGGGGGGGGGGGGGAGCGACCCACTGGCAGAGCGGCCCCAATGCCACTCAAACCAGTCTATGGGCCGCACCCGCCCGCAGGCACAGCGCCACGGCAGCAACGGACGCCGCCCTGCACCACACCAGTGTGAACAAGGTGTAATGGCTCACTTACCATGTGCTCCCAGTCAGACTGGGAGGCTGCTAGGAATGAAATGGCCCTTGTTTGACTAATTACCACCTATATAGGGTTGGGCTGAGGGGGTGGGGAAGAGTGCAGCACATGTTCAAAAAAAAAAAAGGGAAGGATAGAAATCACAGTGTGAATTCGGGTAGAAAACAGACATGGCGCACATCTACAATCTTGTATAATGATCTGATTGCTTCTCAGCACAATATCAAAAACTAACAGGTTGTTAGTATACATTTTTGATCAAAAAGTACAAGCCCACTCGCCACGTCAAGGCCACCTATTCAGAGTGGGTCCCTAGCATAAAATGGCGTAGCACTGGGAGGCGACCACCACCGCTGCGACACCAGCGCCCATGGGGGGGGGGAGCGACCCACTGGCAGAGCGGCCCCAATGCCACTCAAACCAGTCTATGGGCCGCACCCGCCCGCAGGCACAGCGCCACGGCAGCAACGGACGCCACCCTGCACCACACCAGTGTGAACAAGGTGTAATGGCTCACTTACCATGTGCTCCCAGTCAGACTGGGAGGCTGCTAGGAATGAAATGGCCCTTGTGTGGCTAATTACTACCTATATAGGGTTGGGCTGAGGAAGAGTGCAGCACATGTTCAAACAAAAAAAAAAGGGAAGGATAGAAATCACAGTGTGAATTCGGGTAGAAAACAGACATGGCGCACATCCACAATCTTGTATAATGATCTGATTGCTTCTCAGTACAATATCAAAAACTAACAGGTTGTTAGTATACATTTTTGATCAAAAAGTACAAGCCCACTCGCCACGTCAAGGCCACCTATTCAGATTGGGTCCCTAACGTCCCTAGCATAAAATGGCGTAACACTGGGAGGCGACCACCACCGCCGCGACACCAGCGCCCACGGGGGGAGCGACCCACTGGCAGAGCGGCCCCAATGCCACTCAAACCAGTCTATGGGCCGCACCCGCCCGCTGGCACAGCGCCACGGCAGCAACGGACGCCGCCCTGCACCACACCAGCTCTATGACTCTTGAGCCCTGTTATGTGCCCGCACAGCATTTTACGTCCACACTCAGAAGCGATAAGGTTACAAAATTTGGGGGGCATTTTCTTCTATTACCCTTTGTGCAAAAGAAAAATTGGGGTTAGGTAACACCAGCATTTTTGTGAAAAAAACAACAACAATTTTGTCATTGTACGGCCCACTGTTCAAAACACCTGTGAGGTGTGAATACTCGTTGTACCCCTTGTTAAGTTCCTTGAGGGGTGTAGTTTCCAAAATGATGGCAATTGAGGAGGGGGTCCCGCTGTTCTGGCACAATGTTAGCTCTGTAAACGCTCAAGGCCGCTACCGATTCCAGCAAAATTCTCCAAAAGTGAATGTGCATCCGCAGAGCAGTTTACATCCAAATATAAGGTATGTCCTTACTCCAAAGAAATGTATTTACAAATTGTTGGGGACATTTTCTCCGGGTACCACATGTGAAAATGAAAAATTTGGGGTAACCCCAGCATTTTAGTGTAAACATTTTTTTTTTCCTTTTCACATCCCACTTTAATGAACATTTATCAAAAACCCATGGGGTGTTAAGGCTCACTGTGCTGCTTGAAAATGTAGCATTTTTCTAACTTTGAACTCTGTAGTTTACTGCCTTGTTTGCAAATGTGGGAAATTTTATATAGGAATAACGATCAGGCCCCTGTACCATAGAGTGAGAGGACATGTACGATCTCTTAGAACAGGTACAGGGGCATCCCGATTCATTTCCCATATGCAGACCTGTCATAACAGTGACCCTAATGCCTTCATATTTGTAGTCATAGAAAGAATTGAACATCCTGAGCGAGGTTTAAATAAACACCAACAGTTACTAAGAAATAAAGCTAGATTGATAATCCGTACAACTGCTACGGGTCATCTCGGCCTCAATGATAAGAATGAGCTGGGGGCTCTTTTAATATGACCTCCAGCCTTTCTTACATCAACTTTATGAACAAGGTTGTTTTAAACAATAATGTAGTGTCCCAGTACAGATACATTGTGTCAAGGTATTTTAGGCCCTGTCAGATTGAGACCTCCAGTGTCCTGGGGGATCCCCTGCAGGGACTCAACCATTTCTAATGTGTATTTGCACTGTTATAACTTAGCAATCCGTTATTAGGTGTCTGTAGCTTTAACCTCTTCAGGACATAGGGCGTATGGATACGCCCTGAATCCCGAGTCCTTAAGGACCGAGGGCGTATCCATATGCCCGTGGGAATTCCGGCCCCCACCGCTAGCCGGTTGGGGACCGGAGCCGGATGCCTGCTGAAATCGTTCAGCAGGCATCCCGGCATATCGCCCAGGGGGGTCATTATGCCCCCCCATGTCGGCGATCGCCGCAGATTGCTGGACAATTCAGTCCAGCGATCTGCGGCGATTCCGGGTCAATCGGGTCTCCAGTGACCCGATGACCCGGAATTACTGGCTGATCGGGGCCGTCAGAGACGGCCCCGAACAGCCAGAGCCTGCAGGGGTGAGGTGGCACTGGTGCCACCTCACGATCGCCCTGATTCGTCGGCCGGATTACCGGCCGACCAATCAGGGCGCCTGCTGCGGGTGTCACTCCCGCACCCGCTCCGCCCCTCTTCTGGAGGACGTGAGCGGGTGCGGGACGTGCACCCCGGGTGCTGGGGACCCCGATCCCCGGCGCCCCTGTTGGGATCGGGGCCCCAGGAGCAGCTGCGGCGGCGGGACTGACCTGCAGCGTCTGGATCGTTGGAGGTGAGTGACAGCCTCCTGCTGTTGCTTAGCAACAGCTCCCAGCATGCAAAAAGGGCATGCTGGGAGCTGTAGTTATGCAACAGCAGGAGGCAGACCACCACAACTCCCAGCATTCCCTTATGGGCATGCTGGGACTTATGGTTTTGCAACAGCTGGAGGCACATTCTTTCTATGGAAAAGTGTACCTTCAGCTGTTGTGTAACTACAACTCCCAGCTTGCACAAACAGCTAAAGTGCATGCTGGGAGTTGTAGTGGTGCATCTGCTGGTTGCATAACTACAACTCCCAGCATGCCCGTTGGCTGTCGGTGACTGCTGAGAGTTGTAGTTTTGCAACAGCTGAAGGCACACTGGTTGTGAAACTCAGAGTTTTTTTTTTACCTAACTCAGTGTTTCACGACCGGTGTGCCTCCAGCTGTTGCAAACTACAACTCTCAGCAGTCACCGTACACCATGCACCGTACATGCTGGGAGTTGTAGTTTTGCAACAGCTGGAGGCACACTGGTTGTGAAACACTGAGTTAGGTCACAAACTCAGTGATACATAACCAGTGTGCCTACAGTTGTTGCAAAACTGCAACTCTCAGCAGTCACCGACAGCCAACGGGCATGCTGGGAGTTGTAGTTATGCAACAGCTGGATGTCCCCCCCAATGTGAACGTACAGGGTACACTCACATGGGCGGAGGATTACAGTAAGTATCTGGCTGCAAATTTGAGCTGCCGCAAACTTTCTGCTGCAGCTCAAATTGCCAGCGAGAAACTACTGTGAACCCCCGCCCGTGTGACTGTACCCTAAAAACACTACACTACACTACCACAAAAAATAAAATAAAAAGTAAAAAACACTACATATACACATACCCCTACACAGCCCCCCTCCCCTCCCCAATAAAAATGAAAAACGTCTGGTACGCCACTGTTTCCAGAACGGAGCCTCCAGCTGTTGCAAAACAACTCCCAGTATTGTCGGACAGCCGTTGACTGTCCAGGCATGCTGGGAGTTTTGCAACAGCTGGAGGCACCCTGTTTGGGAATCACTGGCGTAGAATACCCCTATGTCCACCCCTATGCAAGTCCCTAATTTAGGCCTCAAATGCGCATGGCGCTCTCACTTTGGAGCCCTGTCGTATTTCAAGGCAACAGTTTAGGGTCACATATGGGGTATCGCCGTACTCGGGAGAAATTGGGCTTCAAATTTTGGGGGGTATTTTCTGCTTTTACCCTTTTTAAAAATGTAAAATTTTTGGGAAACCAAGCATTTTAGGTAAAAAAAAAATTTTTTTTTTACATATGCAAAAGTCGTGAAACACCTGTGGGGTATAAAGGTTCACTTAACCTCTTGTTACGTTCCCCAAGGGGTCTATTTTCCAAAATGGTATGCCATGTGGGGTTTTTTTTGCTGTTCTGGCACCATAGGGGCTTCCTAAATGCGGCATGCCCCCAGAGAAAAATTTGCGTTCAAAAAGCCAAATGTGACTCCTTCTCTTCCGAGACCTGTAGTGCGCCAGCAGAGCACTTTTCACCCCCATATGGGGTGTTTTCTGAATCGGGAGAAATTGGGCTTCAAATTTTTAGGGGTATTTTCTGCTATTACCCTTTTTAAAAATAATTTTTTTTTGGGAAAACAAGCATTTTAGGTAAAATTTTTTTTTTTTTTACATTTGCAAAAGTCATGAAACACCTGTGGGGTATTAAGGTTCAGTTTATCCCATGTTACATTCCCCGAGGGGTCTAGTTTCCAAAATGGTATGCCATGTGTTTTTTTTTTGCTGTTCTGGCACCATAAGGGCTTCCTAAATGCAACATGCCCCCCAAAAACCATTTCAGAAAAACGTACTCTCCAAAATCCCCTTGTCGCTCCTTCCCTTCTGAGCCCTCTACTGCGCCCGCCGAACACTTTACATAGACATATGAGGTATGTGCTTACTCGAGAGAAATTGGGCTACAAATACAAGTAAAAATTTTGTCCTTTTTACCCCTTGTAAAAATTCAAAAATTGGGTCTACAAGAACATGTGAGTATAAAAAATGAAGATTGTGAATTTTCTCCTTCACTTTGCTGCTATTCGTGTGAAACACCTAAAGGGTTAAAACGCTGACTGAATGTCATTTTGAATACTTTGGGGGGTGTAGTTTTTATAATGGGGTCATTTATGGAGTATTTCTAATATGAAGACCCTTCAAATCCACTTCAAACCTGAACTGGTCCCTGAAAAATACTGAGTTTGAAAATTTTGTGAAAAATCGGAAAATTGCTGCTGACCGTTGAAGCCCTCTGGTGTCTTCCAAAAGTAAAAACACGTCAATTTTATGATGCAAACATAAAGTAGACATATTGTATATGTGAACCAAAAAAAATGTATTCGTAATATCCATTTTCCTTACAAGTAGAGAGCTTCAAAGTTAGAAAAATACTAAATTTTCAAATTTTTCATCAAATTTACGGATTTTTCACCAAGAAAGGATGCAAGTATCGACAAAAATTTACCACTATGTTAAAGTAGAATATGTCACGAAAAAACAATCTCGGAATCAGAATGATAACTAAAAGCATTCCAGAGTTATTAATGTTTAAAGTGACAGTGGTCAGATGTGCAAAAAACGCTCCGGTCCTTAAGGCCAAAATGGGCTCCGTCCTGAAGGGGTTAAGTATGTTACCTAGCAACCTCATGCTTAGTCAGGGTATGTGAGAGTGGAGGACTGAGGGCTAGACTAAACTTTTGTGTAAATTGTTATATTATGTTATTACTTGTATGTAACTTTATTGTAAATCCTAAAGGGGATACAGACAACTCTATGATCCACAGCTGCCTGGCCAATGGGCTTTAGTTTAGCCTATAAGGGGTGGCATTTCCTGTGTAGAGGAGTTCTGGAGTGGTGTGGAGTTCAGAGTACAGAGTGGAGGTCCGAGCAAGTTCAGAGGAGATGAAGCTCCGGAGTAGCAGAGAGAATCCGCAGAGGAGTGAGAGCAAAGATGAGAGAGAGATAAGAAAAGCATGAAGTAACCCCAACTAATAGCAAGCCTTTACTTCAGCCTTGATCAGAGAATTCCCAAAGGACAATTCATTATCTTCCGGCGAAAAGCCACAAATCTACCGACACTTCAGTAAGTGACTTTAACCCCTTAAGGACCAGGCCATTTTATACCTTAAGGACCGGAGCGTTTTTTGCAATTCTGACCACTGTCACTTTAAACATTAATAACTCTGGAATGCTTTTAGTTATCATTCTGATTCCGAGATTGTTTTTTCGTGACATATTCTACTTTAACTTAGTGGTAAAATTTTATGGTAACTTGCATCCTTTCTTGGTGAAAAATCCCAAAATTTGATGAAAAAAATGAAAATTTTGCATTTTTCTAACTTTGAAGCTCTCTGCTTGTAAGGAAAATGGATATTCAAAATATATTTTTTTTGGGTTCACATATGCAATATGTCTACTTTATGTTTGCATCATAAAATTTATGAGTTTTTACTTTTGGAAGACACCATAGGGCTTCAAAGTTCAGTAGCAATTTTGAAATTTTTCACAAAATTTTCAAACTCACTATTTTTCAGGGACCAGTTCAGTTTTGAAGTGGATTTGAAGGGTCTTCATATTAGAAATACCCCATAAAAGACCCCATTATAAAAACTACACCCCCTAAAGTATTCAAAAAAACATTCAGTAAGTGTATTAACCCTTTAGGTGTTTCACAGGAATAGCAGCAAAGTGAAGGAGAAAATTCAAAATCTTCATTTTTTACACTCGCATGTTCTTGTAGACCCAATTTTTGAATTTTTGTAAGGGGTAAAAAGGAGAAAAATTTTACTTGTATTTGAAACCCAATTTCTCTCGAGTAAGCACATACCTCATATGTCTATGTTAATTGTTCGGCGGGCGCAGTAGAGGGCTCAGAAGGGAAGGAGCGACAAATGGTTTTTGGGGGGCATGCCGCATTTAGGAAGCCCCTATGGTGCCAGGACAGCAAAAAAAAACACATGGCATACCATTTTGGAAACTAGACCCCTCAGGCAACGTAACAAGGGGTAAAGTGAACCTTAATACCCTACAGGTGATTCACGACTTTTGCATATGTAAAAAAAATATATATATTTTTTACCTAAAATGCTTGGTTTCCCAAAAATTTTACATTTTTAAAAAGGGTAATAGCAGAAAATACCCCCCAAAATTTGAAGCCCAATTTCTCCCGATACAGAAAACACCTCGCATGGGGGTGAAAATTGCTCTGCTGGCGCACTACAGGCCTCAGAAGAGAAGGAGTCACATTTGGCTTTTTGAAAGCAAATTTTGCTCTGGGGGCATGCCGCATTTAGGAAGCCCCTATGGTGCCAGAACAGCAAAAAAAAAAAACCACATGGCATACCATTTTGGAAACTAGACCCCTCGGGGAACGTAACAAGGGGTAATGTGAACCTTAATGCCCTACAGGTGTTTCACGACTTTTGCATATGTAAAAAAAAAATTTTTTTTACCTAAAATGCTTGTTTTCCCAAAATGTTTACATTTTTAAAAAGGGTAATAGCGGAAAATACCCCCCAAAATTTGAAGCCCAATTTCTCCCGATTCAGAAAACACCCCATATGGGGGTAAAAAGTGCTCTGCTGGCGCACTACAGGTCTCAGAAGAGAAGGAGTCACATTTGGCTTTTTGAAAGCGAATTTTGCTCTGGGGGCATGCCGCATTTAGGAAGCCCCTATGGTGCCAGGACAGCAAAAAAAAACACATGGCATACCATTTTGGAAACTAGACCCCTCGGGGAACGTAACAAGGGGTTAAGTGAACCTTAATACCCTACAGGTGTTTCACGACTTTTGCATATGTAAAAAAATATATATTTTTTTTTCCTAAAATGCTTGTTTTCCCAAAAATTTTACATTTTTTAAAAGGGTAATAGCAGAAAATACCCCCCAAAATTTGAAGCCCAATTTCTCCCGAGTACGGCGATACCCCATATTTGGCCCTAAACTGTTGCCTTGAAATACGACAGCGCTCCAAAGTGAGAGCGCCATGTGCATTTGAGGCCTAAATTAGGGACTTGCATAGGGGTGGACATAGGGTTATTCTACGCCAGTGATTCCCAAACAGGGTGCCTCCAGCTGTTGTAAAACTCCCAGCATGCCTGGACAGTCAACGGCTATCTGGCAATACTGGGAGTAGTTGTTTTGCAACAGCTGGAGGCTCCGTTTTGGAAACAGTGGCGTACCAGACGTTTTTCATTTTTATTGGGGAGGGGGGTTGTATAGGGGTATGTGTATATGTAGTGTTTTTTACTTTTTATTTTATTTTGTGTTAGTGTAGTGTTTTTAGGGTACAGTCGCACGGGCGGGGGGTTCACAGTAGTTTCTCGCTGGCAGTTTGAGCTGCGGCAGAAATTTTGCCGCACCTCAAACTTGCAGCCGGATACTTACTGTAATCCTCCGCCCATGTGAGTGTACCCTGTACGTTCACATTGGGGGGGGGGGGGGGAACATCCAGCTGTTGCAAAACTACAACTCCCAGCATGTACGGTCTATCAGTGCATGCTGGGAGTTGTAGTTTTGCAACAGCTGGAGGCACACTGGTTGTGAAACACCGAGTTTGGTAACAAACTCAGTGTTTTGCAACCAGTGTGCCTTCAGCTGTTGCAAAAGCTACAACCCCCAGCATGTACGGACAGCGGAAGGGCATGCTGGGTGTTGTAGTTATGCAACAGCTGGAGGCATACTACTTTGGCTGGGGATGCTGGGGATTGTAGTTATGCAACAGCTGGAGACACACTGGTTTGCTACTTAACTCAGTGTGCCTTCAGCTGTTGCAAAACTACAACTCTCAGCAGTCACCGACAGCCAATGGGCATGCTGGGAGTTGTAGTTATGCAACCACCAGATGCACCACTACAACTCCCAGCATGCACTTTAGCTGATTGTGCAAGCTGGGAGTTGTAGTTACACAACAGCTGAAGGTACACTTTTCCATAGAAAGAATGTGCCTCCAGCTGTTGCAAAACTACAAGTCCCAGCATGCCCATAAGGGCATGCTGGGAGTTGTGGTGGTCTGCCTCCTGCTGTTGCATAACTACAGCTCCCAGCATGCCCTTTTTGCATGCTGGGAGCTGTTGCTAAGCAACAGCAGGAGGCTGTCACTCACCTCCAACGATCCTCGCTGCACCAGGTCAGTCCCTCGTCGTCTCCGCCGCCGCCGCTGCTCCTGGGGCCCCGATCCCAACAGGGGCGCCGGGGATCGGGGTCCCCAGCACCCGGGGTGCACGTCCCGCACCCGCTAACGTCCTCCGGAAGAGGGGCGGAGCGGGTTGCGGGAGTGACACCCGCAGCAGGCGCCCTGATTGGTCGGCCGGTAATCCGGCCGACGAATCAGGGCGATCGTGAGGTGGCACCAGTGCCACCTCACCCCTGCAGGCTCTGGCTGTTCGGGGCCGTCGGAGACCCGATTGACCCGGAATCGCTGCAGATCGCTGGACTGAATTGTCCAGCGATCTGCGGCGATCGCCGACATGGGGGGTCATAATGACCCCCCTGGGCGATATGCCCCGATGCCTGCTGAACGATTTCAGCAGGCATCGGGGACCGGCTCCGCTCCAGATGGTTGCGGGGGGCCGGTAAAACACATGACGTTCTCATACGTCATGTGTCCTTAAGGACTCGGAAATGGAGACGTATGAGAACGTCATGTGTCCTTAAGGGGTTAATCTCAAGCCTAATATAGCGCAGACCTAAAACTCCTTGTCACGATGCCGGCTGGCAGGAGGTGGATCCTCTGTGCCAGAGAGGGATTGGCGTGGACCGTGCTAGTGGACCGGTTCTAAGTTACTACTGGTATTCACCAGAGCCCGCCGCAAAGCGGGATGGTCTTGCAGCGGCGGTAGTAACCAGGTCGTATCCACTAGCAACGGCTCAACCTCTCTGACTGCTGAAGATAGGCACGGTACAAGGGAGTAGACAAGAGCAAGGTCGGACGTAGCAGAAGGTCGGGGCAGGCAGCAAGGATCGTAGTCAGGGGCAACGGCAGGAGGTCTGGAACACAGGCTAGGAACACACAAGGAAACGCTTTCACTGGCACGATGGCAACAAGATCCGGCGAGGGAGTGCAGGGGAAGTGAGGTATACATAGGGAGTGCACAGGTGAACACACTAATTAGAACAACTGCGCCAATCAGTGGCGCAGTGGCCCTTTAAATTGCAGAGACCCGGCGCGCGCGCGCCCTAGGGAGCGGGGCCGCGCGCGCCGGGACAGGACCGACTGAGAGCGAGTCAGGTACGGGAGCCGGGGTGCGCATCGCGAGCGGGCGCCACCCGCATCGCGAATCGCATCCCGGCTGGAGGCGGTATCGCAGCGCACCCGGTCAGTGGATCTGACCGGGGCGCTGCAGTAGCGAGGATGTTGCGAGCGCTCCGGGGAGGAGCGGGGACCCGGAGCGCTCGGCGTAACACTCCTATTCCGTCCGTAAGAGCCAAGCATATATGCAATATCAAGTCCAGGCACTGCAAGCTCTGTGGTCCTCTAGAGACTGTCTGTTAAACCTTTGGGAGACTTTGGTTGAGCGCTGTGGAGATTGTACCACCTATCTTCAAGTTAGTAAAGCCTCCGTTAAACTGCAACCTATTGTGGAGTCAATTCTTTCCTTGCTAGCCTGTGGGGAGACGGAGTTCCCCGGACCTGTAGTATCCCGGGAGATACCAAGATTACAGTGGCGTCACGTGACATTAAGGGTTAATACCATCCGACCCTGGGTTCATAACCCCCCCCCCCCCCCCCCCAAGAACCAAGTAGCTAACCCCAGCGTAGCGGTGGCTGCGGACCTCACCCGTGGCCACCACAATAATTTTATGTGAATATTTCACCATGTGTTCTTTGTTTACCTATGTACCCATAGTAACCTGTCTATGTTAAAAACACACCTTTTCCTGCACGTCACCATACCTGGCCTAATGAAGCGCTTCGGCACGAAAACGGCCCGTTGCCAGCTCCATACCCCCTCATCTTGTCCACCTGCTCCCCTGCATGCTTTACCCACATGTATATGTGAATAATAAAGAAGCTACAGCAAGCAAGTCTTGGTGAGTGCTCCATATTATTCTATGCATATCTTTTTATATTGTAATGTGTTAAAGTAAAATGAAAAACCAATACAATAGTTAAAAGTTGGCTGAACCCACTGACTTCAGCAGGACCGTCCAACTATCTAATGATCTAAGTATGGGGGGGCTCCCGACTCTCCACAGATGATGTTGGGGAGAAAGATCTGACATGTTGCATTTAGATAGATTGGCCACCAGCAGAATATTAATGAGTAAGTGGGAACGGGAGAGAGAGCTGTGTTTAGGCATCTTTAGACCAGACAGTGTAAAGATGCGCCAAATATCCAAACAGCTCTGTGATAACCCTGGTGCACTCTTAGGGTATATTCCCATTATGGAATTTTTTTGAACAGGAAATTGCGCTCTGGAATTCTACAGTGTGAACCTTAGCATTGGTGTGAATGGGTCTTTGCAGAACCATTTACACTGCGGAATTTCAGCAGCGGAGTTCTCCGCCGCTGAAATTCATCCACCACAAGAATGAACATGTTCATTCTTTCGGCATAATTATTAGTGCACTGCATTGCTGTCATTGGTGAAGGTGCAGTGCCATGCAGTCCTACCACCAAAGGATATCGGCGGTGGCCGCTAGATGGAATCTTCGCTTGCGAAATTCCGCAAGCGGAGATTCCGTAGTGTAAACATACCCTTAGACTTTCTAGTCTAAATTTACAGCCTGAGGACAGTTCTTATTTATCCCCCACCCCTTGCATTTGTCTTTTTATCAAATTCTCCTGGTATTTTTTTTTTTTTTCATTATTCTAGAAAGAACCATGATCTAGGCATTTCGTTTTGGTGCATTTACTATAGGCTTTTCTATAGGACTTGTAACACATTTTACTAATGTATTGATTCGAAAACCACCCCAATAATTGTTTGTGCGCAACATACAACAAATGCTTTAATTTAACATGTTGTTGTTACGCAGAGCGCTCCGGGTCCCCGCTCCTCCCCGGAGCGCTCGCAGCGTCCTCTCATTCGCAGCGCCCTGGTCAGACCTGCTGACCGGGTGCGCTGCGATATTACTCCCAGCCGGGATGCGATTCGCGACGCGGGATGCGCCCGCTCGCGATGCGCATCCCGGCTCCCGTACCTGACCCGTTCCCCGTCTGTGTTGTCCCGGCGCGTACGGCCCCGCTCCTTAGGGCGCGCGCGCGCCGGGTCTCTGCAATTTAAAGGGCCACTGCGCCACTGATTGACGCAGCAGGCCTAATCAGTGTCATCACCTGTGCACTCCCTACTTATACCTCACTTCCCCTGCACTCCCTCGCCGGATCTTGTTGCCATTGTGCCAGTGAAAGCGTTTCCTTGTGTGTTCCTAGCCTGTGTTCCAGACCTCCTGCTGTTGCCCCTGACTACGATCCTTGCTGCCTGCCCTGACCTTCTGCTACGTCCGACCTTGCTCTTGTCTACTCCCTTGTACCGCGCTTATCTCAGCAGTCAGAGAGGTTGAGCCGTTGCTGGTGGATACGACCTGGTTGCTACCGCCGCTGCAAGACCATCCCGCTTTGCGGCGGGCCCTGGTGAATACCAGTAGCAACTTAGAACCGGTCCACCAACACGGTCCACGCCAATCCCTCTCTGGCACAGAGGATCCACCTCCAGCCTGCCGAATCGTGACAGTAGATCCGGCCATGGATCCCGCTGAGGTCCCGCTGCCAGTTGTCGCCGACCTCACCACGGTGGTCGCCCAGCAGTCACAACAGATAGTGCAACAAGGGCACCAGCTGTCTCAACTGACTGTGATGCTACAGCAGCTACTACCACAGCTCCAGCAATCATCTCCTCCGCCAGCTCCTGCACCTCCTCCGCAGCGAGTGGCCGCTTCCAGCCTCCGATTATCCTTGCCGGATAAATTTGATGGGGACTCTAAGTTTTGCCGTGGTTTTCTTTCGCAATGTTCCCTGCATTTGGAGATGATGTCGGACCAGTTTCCTACTGAAAGGTCTAAGGTGGCTTTCGTAGTCAGCCTTCTGTCTGGGAAAGCCCTGTCATGGGCCACACCGCTCTGGGACCGCAATGACCCTGTCACTGCCTCTGTACACTCCTTCTTCACGGAGATTCGAAGTGTCTTTGAGGAACCTGCCCGAGCCTCTTCTGCCGAGACTGCCCTGCTGAACCTGGTCCAGGGTAATTCTTCTGTTGGCGAGTATGCCATCCAATTCCGTACTCTTGCCTCCGAATTAGCCTGGAATAACGAGGCCCTCTGCGCGACCTTTAAAAAAGGCCTATCCAGTAACATTAAAGATGTGCTGGCCGCACGAGAAATTCCTGCTAACCTGCATGAACTTATTCATCTTGCCACCCGCATTGACATGCGTTTTTCCGAAAGGCGTCAGGAGCTCCGCCAGGATATGGACTTTGTTCGCACGAGGCGGTTTCTCTCCCCGGCTCCTCTCTCCTCTGGTCCTCTGCAATCCGTTCCTGTGCCTCCCGCCGTGGAGGCTATGCAAGTTGACCGGTCTCGCTTGACACCTCAAGAGTGGACACGACGCCGCATGGAGAACCTTTGCCTGTACTGTGCCGATACCGAACATTTCTTGAAGGATTGTCCTATCCGTCCTCCTCGCCAGGAAAGACGCACGCTGACTCCGCACAAAGGTGAGACAGCTCTTGATTTGAACTCTGCTTCCCCACGCCTTACTGTGCCTGTGCGGATGTCTTCTTCTACCTTCTCCTTCTCTGCTATGGCCTTCTTGGATTCCGGATCTGCAGGAAATTTTATTTTGGCCTCTCTCATCAACAGGTTCAACATCCCGGTGACCAGTCTCGCCAGACCCCTCTACATCAACTCTGCTAACAATGAAAGATTGGACTGTACCGTGCGTTACCGCACGGAACCTCTCCTAATGTGCATCGGACCCCATCACGAAAAAATTTAATTTTTGGTCCTCTCTAACTGCACTTCAGAAATTCTTCTTGGATTACCGTGGCTTCAATGCCATTCTCCAACCCTTGATTGGACCACAGGGGAAATCAAGAACTGGGGTACTTCTTGCCACAAGGACTGTCTCAAACCGGCTCCCAGTACTCACAGTCGTGACCCTGTTGTTCCCCCGGTATCTGGTCTTCCTAAGGCCTATCTGGACTATGCTGATGTTTTTTTGCAAAAAACAAGCAGAGACTTTGCCTCCTCACAGGCCTTATGACTGTCCTATTGACCTCCTCCCGGGTACTACTCCACCCCGGGGCAGAATCTATCCTCTGTCTGCTTCGGAAACCCAAGCCATGTCGGAGTACATCCAGGAGAATTTAAAAAAGGGGTTTATCCTCAAGTCCTCCTCTCCTGCTGGAGCTGGATTTTTTTTTGTCTCCAAAAAAGATGGCTCCCTACGCCCTTGCATTGATTACCGCGGACTTAATAAAATCACGGTAAAAAAACGCTACCCCTTACCTCTTATCTCGGAACTCTTTGACCGCCTACGAGGCGCCCACATCTTTACCAAGCTGGACTTAAGAGGTGCTTATAATCTCATCCGCATCAGAGAGGGGGACGAATGGAAGACTGCATTTAACACCAGAGATGGACACTTTGAGTATCTGGTCATGCCCTTTGGCCTGTGCAACGCCCCTGCCGTCTTCCAAGACTTTGTTAATGAAATTTTTCGTGATCTTCTATATACCTGTGTTGTGGTTTACCTGGACGATATTCTGATTTTTTCTGCCAACTTAGAAGAACACCGCCAGCATGTCCGCATGGTTCTTCAGAGACTTCGGGACAATCAACTTTATGCCAAAATGGAAAAATGTCTCTTTGAATGTCAGTCTCTTCCTTTCCTAGGATACTTAGTCTCTGGCCAGGGACTACAAATGGACCCAGATAAACTATCTGCTGTATTAGATTGGCCACGCCCCTCTGGACTCCGTGCTATCCAACGTTTTTTGGGGTTCGCCAATTATTACAGACAATTTATTCCACACTTTTCCACTATTGTGGCTCCTATCGTGGCTCTAACCAAGAAAAATGCCAATCCTAAGTCCTGGTCTCCTCAAGCGGAAGACGCATTTAAACATCTCAAGTCTGCCTTTTCTTCTGCTCCCGTACTCTCCAGACCTGACCCATCTAAACCCTTCTTATTGGAGGTAGACGCCTCCTCAGTGGGAGCTGGAGCAGTTCTTCTACAAAAAAATTCTTCCGGGCATGCTGTTACTTGTGGGTTTTTTTCTAGGACCTTCTCTCCGGCGGAGAAAAACTACTCCATTGGTGATCGAGAACTACTGGCCATAAAATTGGCGCTTGAGGAATGGAGGCACCTGCTGGAGGGATCCAAATATCCAGTTATTATATACACTGATCACAAGAATCTCTCTTATCTCCAGTCTGCCCAACGACTGAACCCTCGCCAGGCTAGGTGGTCGTTGTTCTTTGCCCGTTTTAACTTTGAAATCCATTTTCGCCCTGCTGACAAGAACATTAGGGCCGATGCCCTCTCTCGTTCTTCAGATGCCTCTGAAGTGGAAGCCTCTCCGCAACACATCATTCCTCCGGACTGTCTGATCTCCACTTCTCCAGCTTCCATCAGACAAACTCCTCCAGGGAAGACCTTCGTTTCTCCACGCCAGCGCCTCGGGATTCTCAAATGGGGACACTCCTCCCACCTCGCAGGCCATGCGGGCATCAAAAAATCCTTTCAAATCATCTCTCGATTTTATTGGTGGCCTACTCTGGAGACTGATGTTGTTGATTTCGTGCGGGCTTGTACTGTCTGTGCACGGGATAAGACTCCTCGCCAGAAGCCTGCTGGTCTCCTTTATCCTCTGCCTGTTCCTGAACAACCTTGGTCACAGATTGGTATGGACTTTATTACAGACTTGCCCTTATCCCGTGGCAACACAGTTGTTTGGGTGGTCGTTGATCGATTTTCCAAGATGGCGCATTTTATCCCTCTTCCTGGCCTTCCTTCAGCGCCTCAGTTGGCAAAGCAATTTTTTATACACATTTTTCGCCTTCACGGTTTGCCCACGCATATCGTCTCGGATAGAGGCGTCCAATTTGTGTCTAAATTCTGGAGGGCCCTCTGTAAGCAGCTCAAGATCAAATTAAACTTCTCTTCTTCTTATCATCCCCAATCCAATGGGCAAGTAGAAAGAATTAATCAGGTCCTGGGTGACTATTTACGACATTTTGTTTCCTCCCGCCAGGATGACTGGGCAGATCTTCTACCATGGGCCGAATTCTCATACAACTTCAGAGTCTCCGAATCTTCTGCTAAATCCCCATTTTTCGTGGTGTACGGCCGTCACCCTCTTCCTCCCCTCCCCACTCCCATGCCCTCTGGTTTGCCCGCTGTTGATGAAGTGACTCGAGATCTTTCCACCATATGGAAAGAAACCCAAAATTCTCTTTTACAGGCTTCATCCCGGATGAAAAGATTTGCTGATAAAAAAAGAAGAACTCCCCCCATTTTTGCTCCCGGAGACAAGATATGGCTCTCCGCTAAGTATGTCCGCTTTCATGTCCCCAGTTATAAACTGGGACCACGCTATCTTGGTCCTTTCAAAATCTTGTGCCAGATCATCCCTGTCTCTTACAAACTCCTTCTTCCTCCTTCTCTCCGTATTCCCAATGCCTTCCATGTCTCTCTCCTTAAACCACTCATCCTTAACCGCTTCTCTCCCAAAGTTGTTTCTCCCACTCCTGTTTCCGGTTCGTCTGACGTCTTCTCGGTGAAGGAGATTCTAGCATCCAAGACAGTCAGAGGTAAAAGATTCTTCTTGGTTGACTGGGAGAATTGTGGCCCAGAGGAGAGATCTTGGGAACCTGAGGACAACATCCTAGACAAAAGTCTCATCCTCAGGTTCTCAGGCTCCAAGAAGAGGGGGAGACCCAAGGGGGGGGGGTACTGTTACGCCGAGCGCTCCGGGTCCCCGCTCCTCCCCGGAGCGCTCGCAGCGTCCTCTCATTCGCAGCGCCCCAGTCAGACCTGCTGACCGGGTGCGCTGCGATATTACTCCCAGCCGGGATGTGATTCGCGACGCGGGATGCGCCCGCTCGCGATGCGCATCCCGGCTCCCGTACCTGACCCGTTCCCCGTCTGTGTTGTCCCGGCGCGCGCGGCCCCGCTCCTTAGGGCGCGCGGGCGCCGGGTCTCTGCAATTTAAAGGGCCACTGCGCCACTGATTGGCACAGCAGGCCTAATCAGTGTCATCACCTGTGCACTCCCTACTTATACCTCACTTCCCCTGCACTCCCTCGCCGGATCTTGTTGCCATTGTGCCAGTGAAAGCGTTTCCTTGTGTGTTCCTAGCCTGTGTTCCAGACCTCCTGCCGTTGCCCCTGACAACGATCCTTGCTGCCTGCCCTGACCTTCTGCTACGTCCGACCTTGCTCTTGTCTACTCCCTTGTACCGCGCTTATCTCAGCAGTCAGAGAGGTTGAGCCATTGCTGGTGGATACGACCTGGTTGCTACCGCCGCTGCAAGACCATCCCGCTTTGCGGAGGGCTCTGGTGAATACCAGTAGCAACTTAGAACCGGTCCACCAACACGGTCCACGCCAATCCCTCTCTGGCACAGAGGATCCACCTCCAGCCTGCCGAATCGTGACAGTTGTTTATCAGAACAGCAGTCTTGCAGTGCTATGCTGTTTATGCAACTTTTACATATGCCATAATTTCCCAGGTCGAAATCCTTTTTAAATGTTCTCCAGGGGCTAGAGTTATGTAATTATGAGCGACACCATGCTGAAGCCTAGTAATACTGCCTGCAGTGGAACAAAGAGGGATCCAACACTAGGGGGTTCCCAATGAAACCAGGAACATCATTATTTTATTATAATAATAATTAGTTTTCATAATAAGGATGTGTTTACACAGGAAAAAAAATGCTCCA
This sequence comes from Hyla sarda, assembly GCF_029499605.1. Lineage (NCBI taxonomy): Eukaryota > Metazoa > Chordata > Amphibia > Anura > Hylidae > Hyla > Hyla sarda. The sequence continues at coordinate 100,419,175 of NC_079194.1, forward strand.
TGTCTCAATTTTTTTAGAGCAGTTTTTTGAACATTCCTATTAAAGTTAATAGGAGCTGACAACTGCTCTTCTTTTGGGGCTTCTTTTTCCAGAGTAAACATACCCTGAAGCTGCCTTTCAGGTTATTTTTTAAAGAAGTACTTTAAAAAGCACATAATTTTTTTGCCTATATTATACACATTCACCATCACTAGTCCTACAGCGCCATATGTGTTGTTTCAGCTCTGCTGCATCTATGTTTTTCATTACTTTAATTTCATCATGTGATCACAAGTCTGACTCCCCAAAATCTATCAGTGCTTAGTGGTTACAACAGGATGTCTGACTTCCTGTGGTCCAAAAGATGACATCATCACCTACCAGATCCCTTCTACTAGCTCTCAGATCCCTCCTCTCCCAGAGCCATCTACTATCTCTATGGGATCAGGATACATAATAGTTATACATCTCACCTGAGGCTGTGTTGACACATTACATTTCTTGCTGCTGTTTTTTTTTTTTTTCAGTCTTTTTTTGCCGTGATTTTTCTCTCCCCAAAAAAATCATAGCAAAAATGGAAATAGCACCGCAACTGTGCAAAACTTTGGTAAAAATGTGTGATTTTTACCACAATTTTGGCAAAACCGCAGCAAAAAATGCTAAAATACAGTAAAAATGATGAACACAGTCAAATCTTTAAAGAACACGTTAATTGTGATTATAGGTCAAATCACTTTCCCTTCATGGCAAAATTTCTCTAACAAACGCACATTGAGTAAGATAATGCATCAAAACTACCCAGTGTGAAATGACACCAACCTAGTGTCACCACTACACAGTGTATGGAGCTATGCATGTGGTTCAGTTGTGCCGATCACCTGATTGGTGGGGTGCCAAGTGTTGGCACCTCCCTGATCACAACTTTCAATGAACTGCCTATATTGTGGATAGGTCATCAATCGTTTTTCTCTTGGAAACTCCATTTTTAAGACCTATGGAGAAAGTTTATTTTTTATTATTATTATTTTTTTTGTACCCTAATAAGTACAATGCAAGAATAAAAAAAGGTCGCAGGTTTTCATAGATATGTGCAGACTGTATCTACTTATTAACAGTTGTGACAAATAACAACATATCAGAATACGGTATGGCTTGCCAACATTGAAGGAATCATTTTCATGGAAACTGCATTTGCCAAATGACACAGTATCTGATACATATGTACAGATTAGACATTGGTACTGCTGATATGTTTGATCTTATATTATGAATATAAGCTGTTTTTTAAAGGATCTTAACAAAGTATTCTCCAGTTTGGATGTGTCAAAATGTATTATCACTGATATCCCCACTAGTGACTCCTTCAGCTCTCATTGAATTCTGCAGGTGAGCGGGGCAAGTAGAGAGAACCTCTGATTATAATACAAATATTGGATAGGCATGTGCTGCTTTTATCTCATTCAAAGTTTTAACATTAATGGCAAGACCTTAGAATAGACTATAAATGTTTGATCAGTGGCGGTCCATGGAGGTATTGTTCCATAGAGTTATCCTCTCAACTGTGTTTTCAACTTACAATAGTTGTACCAGAACCAATTAACCTTATAACTTGAGGGATTAGTGAACTTCCTTCCACAGTGAGAGCTGCTCTTTGTAGCAGGATTCTGCTGTGGTTAATATAGGGAAGTTACATAGTTTCATTTATATTTCCTATTAGCCCTTACCCCTTTTTTAAAATACAGATTCTTGGTTCTTGCAGCTATCCCAGGGGAAAGCTGTGACAGTGTGATCTCTTCTGTTAAAGTGTCTGGATGCGCCTTTAAAAATATTGCATTATGAGTTTGTATAAGTTCCCTGACCAGGTAGTGACTCTTAGTGCTCACCACAACCATCACACTGCACTATCGGTCTTTGGGGGTAAGCTTACCCTTCACAGGTAGCTTGGCTCCATTAAAGATGTTGTCCTGCATGAGAGCCCAGCCCTTACCATTCTCCATTCTGTGTGGCCTTTCCACCGTAATCCCCACTCTTCTAAATATGCAAATGACCTGCATAGTGCATAGAGGGGCGTTCTCAAGACCTGAGTGCATGGTGACATCCAGGTGGGCATCTTCATTGTCACCCCTCCTCCCCTGTAATACTTACTATGCTGTAGGATGGAGCATCACTCTGTAGCAACACGCCTCTCCTCTGCATGCGCGACAGCCGGGGGCCACAGCCGTTATGCTGCAGAGTGTAGCTCCATTCTGCAGTATAATTCAGCACAGGGGAGGAAGCCTGACAATAAAGATTCCAGCCGGACATCATCGTGTGGGACCTGGAATGCCCCTGTGCACCAAGCAGGTAATTTGTATACAGTGGGGATCAAAAGTTTGGGCACCCCAGGTAAAAATTTGTATTAATGTGCATAAAGAAGCCAAGGAAAGATGGAAAAATCTCCAAAAGGCATCAAATTATAGATTAGACATTCTCATAATATGTCAACAAAAGTTAGATTTTATTTTTATCATTTACACTTTCAAAATAACAGAAAACAAAAAAATGGTGTCTGCAAAAGTTGGGGCACCCTGCAGAATTTATAGCATGCACTGCCCCCTTTGCAAAGCTGAGACCTGCCAGTGTCATGGATTGTTCTCAATCATCATCTGGGAAGACAAGGTGATGTCAATCTCAAAGGTTTTAAATGCCCAGACTCATTTGACCTTGCCCAAACAATCAGCACCATGGGTTCTTCTAAGCAGTTGTCTAGAAATCTGAAACTGAAAATAGTTGCCGCTCACAAAGCTGGAGAAGGCTATAAGAAGATAGCAAAACATTTTCAGATGTCAATATCCTCTGTTCGGAATGTAATTAAGAAATGACAGTCATCAGGACCAGTGGAAGTTAAAGCAAGATCTGGAAGACCAAGAAAAATATCAGACAGAACAGCTCGCAGGATTGTGAGAAAAACAATTCAAAACCCACGTTTGACTGCACAATCCCTCCAGAAAGAGCTGGCAGAGTTGTGGTACGCTATTCCACTATAAAGAGATACTTGTACAAATATGGTCTTCATGGAAGAGTCATCAGCAGAAAACCTCTTCTACGTCCTCACCACCTAAATCAGCGTTTGAACTTTGCAAATGAACATATAGACAAGCCTGATGCATTTTGGAAGCAAGTTCTGTGGACCGATGAGGTTAAAATTGAACTTTTTGGCCAGAATGAGCAAAGATACGTTTGGGGAAGAAGGGGAACAGAATTTAATGAAAAGAACCTCTGTCCAACTGTTAAGCATGGGGGTGGATCAATCATGCTTTGGGGTTGTATTGCAGCCAGTGACACAGGGAACATCTCACGAGTAGAAGGAAAAATGGATTCAATAAAATTTCCGCAAATTTTGGATGCTAACTTGATGCCATCTGTGAAAAAGCTGAAGTTAAAGGGGTACTCCGGTGGAAAACTTTTTTTTTAAATCAACTGGTGCCAGAAAGTTAAACATATTTGTAAATTATTGTAAACAAATATGTGTAGCTCAACCACAATAAAATGAGTGAGGTTAACTAAAAGCTCTCCCCCACAGAGAGATGTAGAAAAGTAGCAAAAATAGGGTATTAGTCCTCAGCTCAATATCAAAAAGATTAAATGGTGGATGTCTGGTGACAATAAAAGAGAAAAAGAAGGATATGATTAAAAAAAAATATGTTATTTATTAGAAGATATTAAATAATGCGTTCCCGCAGGGCCCTACGGTAGCGCACAAATGTTTAAAAGATACAATAAAATATAAAGAAGCAATTGAGTATTACACTACAGAGCGAACATGAATGGTAATGATGATTCTCTCAATTTCAATGTATCTAATATGGCTGCCAGCCATATAGTGATACACTATATGTAACTGTTGCATATAGTGCTACACTTATCAGAGTGATAGTGTATCTGGTACGCACAATGAAAAATAGGAACGTTCCTCCTGGAAACAGAATCTGCTTTATATCAAAGAAACCTTCTGTACAATAAATGTTCAAAATATCCTGTAAATAATATAAATGGCAGTCCTGTAGATGGTAGAGTTGTATCCTGTAAAATAAATATATATCCTAGAATTGTCCTGAAAACATTTCCTGTAATATAATAATATCCTGTAACAGGTATGGCATGCAGATCAGTTTGTATAATGAATATTGAAGCTAGATAGCTGTTACCGTTTTTTCCACTCCACATTCAAGTTGTCTGCAAAAGAAGTATAATGGCTGGTACAGTTGTGCCACTCACCGCACCACTGGTAGGCAGATGGAAGATGGTCAGATGTGCTCTAGCCGGGGTGGCGTGATGGTCGCAAGATGTGCAGCCGCTCTCACCGGCGAGCTGTCCCTTGGCGTCTGACGTCAGAGGTCAGCTGATGGCAGGTCAGCTGACCTTGCGCGGGAGGCTGGTAAGCACTGGATAACGTTGAATGTAGATAGTTGGTACATGCAGATAGAAGTATTATTCCAATGGTGGAGGGTTCTATACCGGTTTGGCAAATGGATTTCAATGCAGATCCATATAGTAGGTGGATACTGGGTGGTAAATGAATAAAGTTGCTCCAGAGAGGAACTCTCCGATAAACGCTGTATAGCCTCAGCTGTAGTGTGAACTGGATAAACTTGCAAGGCTCAATCACAGTCACCATAGTCCAGCTATTTTGGACTTTTTTTTTTTACGTTCACGCCGTACACCGTACAGGATCATTTACATTTTATTTTAATAGTACTGATATTTACGCACGCGGCGATACCAAATATGTATATAAAATCATTTTCTTTACACTTTTTGGGGGTAAAATAGGGAAAATGGGACAATTTACGTTTTTATTGGGGGAGGGGGTTTTTCAAATTTTTTTTACTTTATTTATTTTTTTTACTTTTTTTACACTCTTATAGTCCCCATAGGGGACTATTTATAGCAACCATTCGATTGCTAATCCTGTTTAGTGCTATGTATAGGACATAGCACTGATCAGGGTTATCGGTCATCTTCTGCTCTGGTCTGCGGGAAGGCAGATCAGAGCAGAAGACTCCCGGAAGACAGCAGAGGCAGGTGAGGGGACCTCCTTCTGCCGTGCAGGATGATCGGATCGCCGCGGCAGCGCTGCGGGCGATCCGATCATCCTGTTAAGTGACCGCGATGCTGCAGATGCCGTGATCTGTATTGATCACGGCATCTGAGGGGTTAATGGCGGACATCCGCGGGATCTCGGGTGTCCGCCATTACCGGCGGGTCCCTGGCTGCGATCCACAGCCAGGACCTGCCGCGCATAATGCCGGCATCGCTCCGATGCCCGCAGTTATGCTCAGGACGTAAATGTACGTCCTGGTGCGTTAAGTACCACATCACCAGGACGAACATTTACGTGCTGCGTCGTTAAGGGGTTAAAGGGAGGATGGCTTCTACAAATGGATAATGATCCTAAACACACCTCGTAATCCATGGGGGAATTACATCAAGAGGCGTAAACTGAAGGTTTTGCCATGGCCTTCACAATCTCCTGACCTTAACATAATTGAAAATCTATGGATAGACCTTAAAAGAGTAGTGCGTGACAGACAGCCCAGAAATCTCAAAGAACTGGAAGACTTTTGTAAGGAAGAATGGGCAAAGATACCTCAAACAAGAATTGAAAGACTCTTGGTTGGCTACAAATAGCGTTTACAAGCTGTGATACTTGCCAAAGGGGGCAGTACAAGATATTAACTCTGCAGGGTGCCCAAACTTTTGCAGATGCCATTTTTTTGTTGTCTGTTATTTTGAAAGTGTAATAGATGGAGATAAAATCCAACTTTTGTTGACATATTATAAGAATGTCTAATCTGTAATTTGATGCCTTTTGAAGATATTTCCATCTTTCCTTGGCTTCTTTATGCACATTAATACAAATTTTTACCTGGGGTGCCAAAACTTTTAATCCCCACTGTATTCAAAAGACCGTGGATTACAGCAAAACTGATTGGGGAACATTAAGTAAGATTTTCATTAGTATCATCCACAATACAAGGCTGTACCAACAGGTTAGTGTGGGTGATACTGACAACAGATTCCCTTTATCATAAAAACAGATTAGAAATTACAACACTCAAATCAAGCAATAGTCGCTTGCTTCCTCTAATACGTTTTTTTGGATCAGGTTTGTCAGCTATGTGCATGTCTGCATTTTATGTGATACTGACTATGCCCCTCACCTTCATAACACTGTCAAAAAGAGGCAGAGCATGAATTACATTAAAATGTCATGACTGCAGGATTTGTATGGTATAACATCAAATCCATTGAAATAAATATTGCTTTTTGCAGACCATTGAATGACTTATACAGTGGCTCCCTACTTTGGCTAGTAAAGGATGTTGTATGCAGGATCCTAAGAAGGCATAGGGACAAGGGTTGTCCTAAAGACTGGGTAGCTGGCTCAACAAAAATATAACTCTCAGTATTATGTTAAACAGATGCAATCATTACTGGTTGATCTGTAAAATGATGGAATGTGAGGCATCATATTAACAATACATATTTTCCCAGAAATTTTGCAGTCTTATTTTTATTTCTTGTAATCCATTCTTGTCTGGATTATCTGAGTAATCACAGAGAAAGTGCTTCATCTGCGGGGGAGGCTCCCATAGGAAAATGATTGGCTAGCATTAAAGGTGCTACTTTATCTTCCTACAAAAGTATATGTTATAAGACTTTAAGCCACAGGCCATGGTTCTGCTGGAATAGTTGTACACAGTGTTTCTGATGCAGTACATTCTTATTACGCCGTGTTTCCATAACAGCGATATCAGTGATATTTGAGCAGCGGCATTATCTTGTACCTGCTATGCGCTGACATTTTTGTCCTGTTAATAATAACTCTATAGACTTTTTCATGTTGCTGCTGAGATGCAGAGCACAATGAAATTACCTGGTCCTGGTAGAACACGGTGACACCATGCAGATAAACACGAGCGCATTGTACACTGAGCTGAAAACACTTGACAACGGTTCCCGGAACAGAGAAGGATCCAAACAGATTGTTAGTAGGAGAAGCCTCTCAAGGAAAATAGGAGGCAGATACCAAATGGAATTCTGAGCTTTAATTATTGCATCTGTGACGGATTTATCCTTCTGAATAGAAATATAATGAACGAGGATGGATGAAGTGTGCTCTTTATTTTTAGAAGTCCAGTTTAGTTAACCACTTCTTTACCAGGGTATTTTCGGCCATAAAGTGGTATTCGGATTATAGAACACTAGGATATATAATAAAATTATGATTGAAGTTTTCCATCACCAACCCTAAATATAAAGAGTAACCCCTGTTTCACTGAAGTGAATAGCAATGTGTTGCAATTCCCTGCACAAAAAGTGTGCAGGACAAAATCTGTGAACCTTTTTTTTTTTTAAAGGGAATGTATGACCTATATTGAAGCCAGATACTGAAACGTTCTTTTTTTTTTTATACATTGAAAAAGGTACAGATGCTGGCACTGGTGAATATCGTTAGTGGTGAGCAACAAGGTACTTGACTAGTGCAGCGGTAAGACAGTAAGTCCTGCATGTGTTCAGTCGCTACCTGAATAAAGAAGCCTGCTTTGACTGAAGTACCGTGAGTGCCCCCATGGTTTCTTCTTCTTGCTTTGTTCTTTTTTTTATAATCAGTTTCTATTTTCTGATTTTAATTCCCTATTTTGCACATTCATGAGGGTTGCTGCCATCTTGCCAGAGCTTTTTTTTAAAGGGGTACTCTGCCCCTAGACATCTTATCCCATATCCAAAAGATAGGGGATAAGATGTCTGATCGCGGGGGTCCTGCTGTTGGGGACCCCCGGGATCTCGGCTGCAGCACCCACCTGTCAATACTGACCAAAGCAAACTCGCTCTGTGCGTAATGATGGGCAATACAGGGGCCGGAGCATCGTGATATCACGGCCCGCCCTCTCAATAAAAGTCTATGGGAGGGGGCGTGTCAGTCCCAAGGCCTGATTATTAAAGTCCTATATGTGTATTATAAATTATAATTGTATCTATGTATTATCCAAGACATGGGTGAGAGGTCATTCAGAAGGTGTATCCTTCTTGTGTATTGCATTTTATTGGGGGTCTGGCTGTTTGTTTACATCTCCTTTGAAGTCACAAGCTCTTTTGAAGCAGCAGGATGTAAGGGGCACTCTGGTCCCATTATATAATCAACCAGATAAGAGGGCCAGGAACAGAGGTGCCCCCCTGGTGGGATCAGAGGGGAGGGGGGGAATGGAGTCTCCCTACAAAAAGGCAGATATATAATATTTAACAATGCTAGACTCAGGGTGTTCAAGGCTGTGCCCAAAGTTGACAAGAGCTGGACTCTCACTCACTGAAGGACTGCTATATCATCATGCTGTAAGGACTTCATCTTTTGTTTTCTGAACTTGTCTTGCTAAACTCTTTTCTATATTGTTATACCTGTATGTCATTTGTTCCTGTATTTTTATATATTTAGCACTGTGATACCTTTTATCAGATTAAATGATTAATTAATCAGCTCTGGTCTTTGATCTCTAAATATATGAGCTCACCTTTCTGAAGGCAGCTCTGGTGGAAACACGTTTATCTAAGGGTTAATTTGGTGACTTGCTGGGACTAGTAGTGTATACCCAGAGGTCTGGTGGCCTTAACCCTTGCACCATCACACTCTCTCTAATGTCTTGGCTGGACCGATAGGGTGTGATCGTGACAGGGCGTGACTTGCATTAAGGGGGCAGGCCCCCTTAGGATCTAGTAGTAATATTGAAAATAATCCCAACACCTTTCCACTGAGTTATTTCTATTTTTTGTAATTGCACACATTTTTGAACCCATATTGTATTATTGTTGTACATTTAGCAAATTATTGAATTTTATGTCATTAGAGGTATAGTTTATTTTTAATTGGCTATAATTAAAAGTTATGTTTTATTCCGGTGCTTCAGTGATAATATTTAATTGCACGGTATAGAAAATTTATATCATTATATCGTTGTTTATTCTGTGATCAACATGGAGCACACTCTGCTCCATTCTGAGAGCTGTAGTACCTGCATTAATAGACAGATTGCAGTGGGTGTCACATCTGACACCTGTTGTGAATTGTCTATTAATGCAGGTACTACAGCTCCCAGAATGGAGCAGAGTGTGCTCCATGTTGGGAACAGTAGTACCTGCAGGTAAGGAAAGATCACAGCGGGTGTCACTCCTGACACCCGCTGTGATCGTCCTGTATAATGTATAGATGCGGGCAGCTGGCCGCTCTCCTCTGGTCCCTCTGTAGTATGAGTATATGCCATATATATATATATATATATATATATATATATATATATATACCTATTATTTATATTTCCCACAGAGAGCTGTGATTGGCTGGAACCATCTGGCCGCAGAATGCTAATGGCCGCAGAATGCTAATGGCCTTTTTGAATCGCCGTTCTACACCGGAAGCGGTGCTCCTCCCTAAGGAGAATACTTGCACATTTTAGCTAGTCACATGCCTCTCACCACAGCCAAGCCAGAACACCCTGCTCTGTACTGACGTGGGGCAAGCATCCCAAAACAGCTGTCTGCAGATGGGTCTTCTTCCCTTCTGGGGAGAATTCTGGCTTGGCATAAATCCAAATCGGTTTTTGAGACTTCGTAACTGGAGCCAGAGCCAATTTTTGGGCATGCTACCTGAGAAGGTGGTGTGATGAGCTGCTTTGCATATTCCTTACCCAGAAAGCCAGCAGAGTGCTAATGGCCTTTTTGAATCTCTGTTCCACACCGGAAGCAATGCTTCTCCCTAAGGAGAATACTGTATATACTCGAGTATAAGCCGAGGCCCCTAATTTCACCCCAAAATCACAAAACCCCTTCATCATCCCCCTGTCATCATCCCACACCCCCCCTTCATCATCCCCTTGTCATCATCCCACACCCCCCCCTAATCATCCCCTTGTCATCATCCCACACACCCCCCCTTCACCATCCCTTTGTCATCATCACCACATGTCATCATCATCCCCGCTTGTCAATGTCTGATACAGTGGTCTTCAACCTGCGGACCTCCAGATGTTTCAAAACTACAACTCCCAGCAAGCCCGGACAGCCGATGGCTGCCCGGGCTTGCTGGGAGTTGTAGTTTTGAAACCTCTGGAGGTCTGCAGGTTGAAGACCACTGCGGCCTTCGACATCATCCAGCCCCCTCTCACCCCCTTTAGTTCTGTACTCACCTCCGCTTGGCGGGATGTTAGGGTGCGCTGGTCCAGCGCTGCAGGACTGTTCGGTGGGCCGGTCGTCCGGTGGGATAGTGGTTCCGGGCTGCCATCTTCGCCAGGGGGGGGGGGGCCCGGAATAGAGGCGTTGCCTTGCGTTGGTAATGAACGTACCTCTGCGTAGTCGTCAAGGCAACGTGACTATTCCGGGGCCGGGCCCGAAGCGCGGAGAAGAGGCCCCCCGGTGAATATGGCAGCCCGGAACCACTATCCCACCGGACGACCTCCCCACCGGACAGTCCTGCAGCACCGGACCAGCGCACCCTAATGTCCCGCCGAGCGGAGGTGAGTACTGTACAGAACTAAAGGGGGTGAGAGGGGGGGGGGGCTGGATGATGTCGAAGGTCGCAGTGGTCTTCAACCTGCGGACCTCCAGAGGTTTCAAAACTACAACTCCCAGCAAGCCCGGACAGCCGATGGCTGCCCGGACTTGCTGGGAGTTATAGTTTTGAAACCTCTGGAGGTCCACAGGTTGAAGACCACTGAGGGCGGAGAGTTCACTCGAGTATAAGCCGAGGGGGGTGTTTTCAGCACGAAAAATCGTGCTGAAAAACTCGGCTTATACTCGAGTATATACGGTACTTACCCCTTTCATACAGTCATAGCCATAAATGTTGGCACCCCTGAAAATTTTCTAGAAAATGAAATATTTCTCACAGAAAAGAATTGCAGTAACACATGTTTTGCTATACACATGTGTATTCCCTTTGCGTGTATTGGAACTAAACCAAAAAAGGAGGAAAAAAAGCTAATTGGACATAATGTCACACCAAACTCCAAAAATGGTCTGGACAAAAGTATTGGCACCCTTTCAAAATTGTGGAAAAATAAGATTGTTTCAAGCATGTGATGCTCCTTTAACCCCTTAAGGACCAGGCCATTTTATATCTTAAGGACCGGAGCGTTTTTTGCAATTCTGACCACTGTCACTTTAAACATTAATAACTCTGGAATGCTTTTAGTTATCATTCTGATTCCGAGATTGTTTTTTCGTGACATATTCTACTTTAACTTAGTGGTAAAATTTTATGGTAACTTGCATCCTTTCTTGGTGAAAAATCCCAAAATTTGATGAAAAAAATTAAAATTTTGAATTTTTCTAACTTTGAAGCTCTCTGCTTGTAAGGAAATGGATATTCAAAATAAAACATTTTTGGGTTCACATATACAATATGTCTACTTTATGTTTGCATCATAAAATTTATGAGTTTTTACTTTTGGAAGACACCAGAGGGCTTCAAAGTTCAGCAGCAATTTGGAAATTTTTCACAAAATTTTCAAACTCGCTATTTTTCATGGACCAGTTCAGGTTTGAAGTGGATTTGAAGGGTCTTCATATTAGAAATACCCCATAAATGACCCCATTATAAAAACTACACCCCCAAAGTATTCAAAATGACATTCAATAAGTGTATTAACCCTTTAGGTGTTTCACAGGAATAGCAGAAAAGTGAAGGAGAAAATTCACAATCTTCATTTTTTACACTCACATGTTCTTGTAGACCCAATTTTTGAATTTTTGCAAGGGGTAAAAAGGAGAAAATTTTTACTTGTATTTGAAACCCAATTTCTCTCGAGTAAGCACATACCTCATATGTCTATGTTAATTGTTCGGCGGGCGCAGTAGAGGGCTCAGAAGGGAAGGAGTGTCAAATGGTTTTGGGGGGGCATGTCACCTTTAGGAAGCCCCTATGGTGCCAGGACAGCAAAAAAAAAAACACATGGCATACCATTTTGGAAACTAGACCCCTCAGGGAACGTAACAAGGGGTAAAGTGAACCTTAATACCCCACAGGTGATTCACGACTTTTGCATATGTAAAAAAAAAAAAAAATGTTTTACCTAAAATGCTTGGTTTCCCAAAAATGTTACATTTTTAAAAAGGATAATAGCAGAAAATACCCCCCAAAATTTGAAGCCCAATTTCTCCCGATTCAGAAAACACCCCATATGGGGGTGAAAAGTGCTCTGTTGGCGCACTACAGGTCTCAGAAGAGAAGGAGTCACATTTGGCTTTTTGAAAGCAAATTTTGCTCTGGGGGCATGCCGCATTTAGGAAGCCCCTATGGTGCCAGAACCGCAAAAAAAAAAAACACATGGCATACCATTTTGGAAACTAGACCCCTCGGGGAACGTAACAAGGGGTAATGTGAACCTTAATACCCCACAGGTGATTCACAACTTTTGCATATGTAAAAAAAAAAAAAAATTTTTACCTAAAATGTTGGTTTCCCAAAAATTTTTGATTTTTAAAAAGGGTAATAGCAGAAAATACCCCCCATAATTTGTAACACAATTTCTCCCGAGTACGGCGATACCCCATATGTGACCCTAAACTGTTGCCTTGAAATACGACAGGGCTCCAAAGTGAGAGCGCCATGCGCATTTGAGGCCTAAATTAGGGATTGCATAGGGGTGGACATAGGGGTATTCTACGCCAGTGATTCCCAAATAGGGTGCCTCCAGCTGTTGTAAAAGTCCCAGCATGCCTGGACAGTCAGTGGCTATCTGGTAATACTGGGAGTAGTTGTTTTGCAACAGCTGGAGGCTCCGTTTTGGAAACAGTGGCGTACCAGACGTTTTTCATTTTTATTGGGGAGGGGAGGGGGGCTGTGTAGGGGTATGTGTATATGTAGTGTTTTTTACTTTTTATTTTATTGTGTGTTAGTGTAGTGTTTTTAGGGTACAGTCGCACAGGCGGGGGGTTCACAGTAGTTTCTCGCTGGCAGTTTGAGCAGCGGCAGAAAATTTGCCTCAGCTCAAACTTGCAGCCGGATACTTACTGTAATCCTCCGCCCATGTGAGTGTACCCTGTACGTTCACATTGGGGGGGGGGGGGGGGGACATCCAGCTGTTGCAAAACTACAACTCCCAGCATGTACGGTCTATCAGTGCATGCTGGGAGTTGTAGTTTTGCAACAGCTGGAGGCTCCGTTTTGGAAACGGTGGCGTACCAGACGTTTTTCATTTTTATTGTAGGGGTATGTGTATATGTATTGTTTTTTTACTTTTTATTTTATTGTGTGTTAGTGTAGTGTTTTTATGGTACAGTCGCACGGGCGGGGGTTTCACAGTAGTTTCTCGCTGGCAGCTTGAGCTGCAGCAGAAAATTTGCTGCAGCTCAAACTTGCAGCCGGATACTTACTGTAATCCTCCGCCCATGTGAGTGTACCCTGTACATTCACATTGGGGGGGGGGGACATCCAGCTGTTGCAAAACTACAACTCCCAGCATGTACGGTCTATCAGTGCATGCTGGGAGTTGTAGTTTTGCAACAGCTGGAGACACACAGGTTGTGAAACACCGAGTTTGACAACAAACTCAGTGTTTTGCAACCAGTGTGCCTTCAGCTGTTGCAAAAGCTACAACCCCCAGCATGTACGGACAGCGGAAGGGCATGCTGGGTGTTGTAGTTATGCAACAGCCGGAGGCATACTACTTTGGCTGGGGATGCTGGGGATTGTAGTTATGCAACAGCTGGAGACACACTGGTTTGCTACTTAACTCAGTGTGCCTTCAGCTGTTGCAAAACTACAACTCTCAGCAGTCACCGACAGCCAACGGGCATGCTGGGAGTTGTAGTTATGCAACCAGCAGATGCACCACTACAACTCCCAGCATGCCCTTAAGCTGTTTGTGCAAGCTGGGAGTTGTAGTTACAACAGTAGTTGCAAAACCATAAGTCCCAGCATGCCCATAAGTGCATACTGGGAGTTGTGGTGGTCTGCCTCCTCCTGTTGCATAACTACAGCTCCCAGCATGCCCTTTTTGCATGCTGGGAGCTGTTGCTAAGCAACAGCAGGAGGCTGTCACTCACCTCCTGCTGCTGCTTGATCGCCGCACAGGTCAGTCCAGCCGCCGCCGCCGTCGTCGCTCCTGGGGCCCCGATCCCAACATTAACGCAGGGGATCGGGGTCCCCAGCACCAGGGGTGCACGTCCCGCACCCGCTCACGTCCTCCGGAAGAGGGGCGGAGCGGGTGCGGGAGTGACACCAGCAGCAGGCGCCCTGATTCGTCGGCCGGTAATCCGGCCGACCAATCAGGGCGATCGTGAGGTGGCACCAGTGCCACCTCACCCCTGCAGGCTCTGGCTGTTCGGGGCCGTCTCTGACGGCCCCGATCAGCCAGTAATTCCGGGTCACCGGGTCACTGGAGACCCGATTGACCCGGAATCGCCGCAGATCGCTGGACTGAATTGTCCAGCGATCTGCGGCCATCGCCGACATGGGGGGCATAATGACCCCCCTGGGCGATATGCCGCGATGCCTGCTGAATGATTTCAGCAGGCATCGGGCACCGGCTCCCCTCCGGCTAGCGGCAGGGGGCCGGGAAAGGACAGGACGTACTCCTACGTCCTCGGTCCTTAAGGACTCGGAAATGGGGGCGTAGGAGTACGCCCATTGTCCTTAAGGGGTTAAACTCACCTGGGGCAAGTAACAGGAGAGGGCAATTTAAAAATAACACCTGAAAGCAGATAAAATGGAGAAAAGTTCTCTTAGTCTTTGCATTGTGTGTTGTTGTCCGTGTGTGCCACACTAAGAATGGACAACAGAAAGAGAAGAGAACTGTCTGAGGACTTGAGAACTAAAATTGTGGAAAGATATCAACGATCTCAAGGTTACAAGTCCATCTCCAGAGATCTAGATTTGCCTTTGTCCACAGTGCACAACATTATCAAGAAATTTGCAACCCATGGAACTGTAACAAGTCTCCCTGGGCATGGACAGAAGAGAAAAATTGATGAAATGTGTCAATGCAGGATAGTCCGGATGGTGGGTAAGCAGCCCCAAACAAGTTCCAAAGATATTCAAGCTGTCCTACAGGCTCAGGGAGCATCAGTGTCAGCACGAACTATCAATCGACATTTAAATGAAATGAAACGCTATGGCAGGAGACCCAGGAGGACCCCACTGCTGACACAGAGACATAAAAAAGCAAGACAACATTTTGCCAAAATGAACTTGAGTAAGCCAAAATCTTTCTGAGAAAACATGTTGTGGACAGATGAGACCAAGATAGGGCTTTTTGGTAAAGCACATCGGCCCACATTTATCATTGTAGTGTAAGTGAAGCATTTTTCTACACCTTTTTTTGTGTGCTGGTAATGTCTAGGAGCATCAAATTTATTAAATGGTCAACGAGCATTTGATAAATTTTGTCTTCACATACACCAAAAAGCTACACCATGTCTGGGCTGGTGTAGTTTTACAGACTTTTCAGTGGCTTTGCGCCTTTTTTGCTCCTTTTCACAAAAAGGGGCAGTTGATAAAACCCTTCCATATCAGTGGATTGCAACTCAAAATCAGCACAAAAAAACTGTCTAAAGACAATGATAAATGTGGGCTATCATTCTACTGTTTACCAAAAATGGAATGAGGCTTACAAAGAAAAGAACACAGTACCTACAGTGAAATATGGTGAAGGTTCAATGATGTTTTGGGGTTGTTTTGCTGCCTCTGGCACTGGGTGCCTTGAATGTGTGCAAGGCATCATAAAATCTGAGGATTACCAATGGATTTGGAGTTGCACTGTACAGCCTAGTGTCAGAAAGCTGGGTTTGCGTCCTAGATCTTGGATCAATGACCCCAAACATACATCAAAAAACACCCAGAAATGGATGGCAACAAAGCGCTGGAGAGTTCTTAAGTGGCCAGCAATGAGTCCAGATCTAAATCCCATTGAAAACCTGTGGAGAGATCTTAAAATTGTTGTTGGGAAAAGGCACCCTTCCAATAAGAGAGACCTGGAGCAGTTTGCAAAGGAAGAGAGGTCCAACATTCCGGCTGAGAGGTGTAAGAAGCGTATTGATGGTTATAGAAAGCAACTGATTTCAGTTTTTGTTTCCAAAGGGTGGGCAACCAAATATTAAGTTAAAGGGGTACTCCCATGGAAAACTTTTTGTTTTTTAAATCAACTGGTGCCAGAAAGTTAAACAGATTTGTAAATCACTTCTATTAAAAAAATCTCAATCCTTCTAGTACTTATTAGGGGCTGTATACTAAAGAGAAATCCAAAAAATAAATGCATTTCCTCTGATGTCATGACCACAGTGCTCTCTGCTGACCTCTGCTGTCCATTTTAGGAACTGTGCAGAGCAGGAGAAAATCCCCATAGCAAACATATGTTGCTCTGGACAGTTCCTAAAATTGACAGCAGAGGTCAGCAGAGAGCACTGTGGTCATGACATCAGAGGAAATGCATTTCTTTTTTGGATTTCTCTTTAGTATAAAGCCCCTAAAAAGTACTGGAAGGATTAAGATTTTTTAATAGAAGTGATTTACAAATCTGTTTAACTTTCTGGCACCAGTTGATTTAAAAAAAAATAAAAAAAAATAAAATAAGGTTTTCCAAGGGAGTACCCCTTTAAGGGTGCCAATAATTTTGTCCAACCCATTTTTGGAGTTTGGTGTGACAAAATTTGCTTTTTTTTCCTAACTTTTTTTGGTTTAGTTCCAATACACACAAAGAGAATAAACATATGTCATATATATACAGTCATGGCCATAAATGTTGGCACCCCTGACATTTTACATCTGCGGGGTCCACTGCCTACCTAATGTGGGGAAACTACAACCTAATGTGGGGGGAACTATACTGCCAGCCTAATGTGGGGGGGGGGGGGGGGGGACAATACTGCCAAGCTATAGTGGGGGAACTATGTTGACAACCTAATGTGGGGGGAACAATACTGCCAACCTAATGTGGGGGAACTACAAACTAATGTGGGGAACTATACTGCCAACCTAATGTGGGGGAACTATGCTGACAACCTAATGTGGGGGAACTATGCTGACAACCTAATGTGGGGGAACTATGCTGACAACCTAATGTTGGGAACTATGCTGACAACCTAATGTTGGGAACTATGCTGACAACCTAATGTGGGGGGAACAATACTGCCAACCTAATGTGGGGGAATTATGCTGACAACCTAGTGTTGGGGGAACAATACTGCCAACCTAATGTGGGAAAACTATGCTGACAACCTAATGTGGGGGGAACAATACTGCCAACCTAATTGTGGGGGAACTACAAACTAATGTGGGGAACTATACTGCCAACCTAATGTGGGGGAACAATGCTGACAACCTAATGTGGGGGAACTATGCTGACAACCTAATGTTGGGAACTATGCTGACAACCTAATGTTGGGAACTATGCTGACAACCTAATGTGGGGGGAACAATACTGCCAACCTAATTGTGGGGGAACTACAAACTAATGTGGGGAACTATACTGCCAACCTAATGTGGGGGAACAATGCTGACAACCTAATGTGGGGGAACTATGCTGACAACCTAATGTTGGGAACTATGCTGACAACCTAATGTTGGGAACTATGCTGACAACCTAATGTGGGGGGAGCAGTACTGCCACCCTAATGTGGGGGAATTATGCTGACAACCTAATGTGGGGGGAACAATACTGCCAACCTAATGTGGGAGAACTATGCTGACAACCTAATGTGGGGGAACAATACTGCCAACCTAATGTGGGGGAACTATACTGCCAACCTAATTTGGGGGAACTATGCTGATAACCTAATGTGGGGGGAACTACAACCTAATGTGGGGGAACTATACTGCCAACCTAATGTGGGGGAACTATACTGCCAACCTAATTTGGGGGAACTATGCTGACAACCTAATGTGGGGGAACAATACTGCCAACCTAATGTGGGGTAACTATGCTGACAACCTAATGTGGGGGACTATACAGCCAACCTAATTTGGGGGGAGCAATACTGCCAACCTAATGTGGGGGAACTATGCTAACAACCTAATGTGGGGGGAACAATACTGCCAACCTAATGTGGGGGAACTATGCTACCAACCTTATGTGGGGGAACTATACTGCCAACCTAATGTGGGGGGATCTATGCTGCCTACCTAGTGTGGGGGGAACTATGCTGCCTACCTTGTGGGGGGGGGGGGGGAACTATGCTGCCTACCAAGTGTGGGGGGAACTATGCTGACAACCTAGTGTGTGGGAACAATGGTAAGGTACCGTGTTGCGGTAGAGGGGTAGTCTTATACGGCGAGTATATCCAAAACTCTATATTTTAAATGTAAAAGTTGTGGGTCGTCTTATATGCCCAGTCACCGGAAAATACGGTACTCATACTACAGTGGGACCAGAGAAGAGCAGCCGGCCGCTCGCATCTATACATTACACAGGACGATCGCAGCGGGTGACAGGAGTGACACCCACTGTGATCTTTCCTTACCTGCAGGTACTACAACTCCCAGCATGGAGCAGAGTGGGCTCCAGGTTGGAAACAGTAGTACCTGTAGTTAAGGACAGATCACAGTGGGTGTCACTCCTGACACCCAATGCGATCGTCCTATCTATTGCAGAGATGCGAGAAAGCCGCCTGCATCCATACATTATACAGGATGATCGCAGCGGGTGTCAGGAGTGACACCCGAGGCAATCTATTAGCACACGTACTACTACTCCCATCAAACAGCCTGTTCCATGCTGGGAGTAGTAGTACTACCTAAAAAATGTAAAAAATAGAGAGAAAAAAGTGAAACACACACACACTTTATTAAACACATTATTAAAATACATACTAATAAAAATTTGCCGCAAATTTATTCGGATCGAATCTAATTTTTTTGTAAAAATTCATCGAATTGGCCGAATCTAATTTTTCAAAAATTCGCTTATCTCTAATTGTCAGGGATCACTGCATCAACACTATGAAATTCCCACACCACTCTGTCTTCTGTTGAATCTGTTTGGCTTTCTGTGGAGGCTGCATGGTTATTATAGTGAAGAGCTAAACAGGGAGAATGCAGACTGCAGCCCAAAAGAGATGAAGTGGCATGGCGCATTTCTATAATCCCTACCACTTTGTTCCAGTAATGATGAACTTCTGACCTTCATCTATGTAACACTACTACTATTTGTCCTAGCATTAATGATTTTGATCTACAACATGATCACTGCATATCAACAGTGTCATGTAATATTTCCAATAAATCTCTGTGCAGTCAGAGTGTATGTTCTGAATGCTATGGGGACCCTAATGGTCTTTTTTACAAGCCATGATTTCTATAAAAAAAAGGAGATCTAACAGGCTTTGCCAAGGTGTACAACATATAAAAAGTTTTTTTGATTCTGACAAAACCCATTTAATTCATACTGCCATCGGACTCCGTTATTCGGAGCTCCGTCGGAAATTCTGTCAGAGCAGGAATTTAACAGAGAAAAAAAATAGTGCTTGCAGCAGCTTGACAGCTTACACTCCTCCCACCCTTAACCCCTTAAGGACCCAGCCCATTTTCACCTTAAAGGGGTACTCCAGTGGTTAAGATTTTTGGCTATATTGCATCTTCTTTTAATGTTCTGCATGAGAGAAAGAAGCCACGCCCCCTCACCTCCCCCTCCTGGAGGATGCAGGTGTGCATGAGAGAAAAAATCTAGAGCAGGGTGAGAGAGAGAGAATGTACACAGCTCCTTATCTCCCCTCCCCCTGCTCTGTCTTCTGAGGACGCAGGTCTGCACTGAAAGAAGACAGAGAAGATAAGAGTGTTATCTGAAGGGGATGATAACAAAGTGCAAAGGCTGGAGATGTATAGACTGCAGGGGAATACATCTCGGACTGGGGATGATTTCTGTGTGTGAAGGGGGGGGGGGGACTCTTGAATGACACATGCTGGGAGTCGTAGTCCCTGTTATGTGTGTGTAGGCTAGTGTTTACAAACCAGTGTGCCTTGGCTGTCCAGACATGCTGGTAGTAGTAGTTTTGCAACACCTGGAGGCACCCTGGTTAGAAAAACACTGGTGTATTCCCTATAGAGGTGTTGTGAACTACAACCCCCAGGAGACTACAGAGGCAGCATGCTGGTGTTATACCACAGACTGAAGACTCCTGAATGACACATGCTGGGAGTTATAGTCCCTTTTGTGTGTGTATGCCAGTGTATCCCAACCAGGGCTGATTATATTAGTGTGCTGTGTATAAGGGGGCCGACCCGGGAAAATAGTAGGGTGGGTAAAAGAGCGGGGGAAAAAAAAAGGAGCCGCCCCAAACCAGCAAGGAAAGATAGGATAACAAAGTGGGGGATAAATAGACAACAAAGAATGGAAATAGAGTAGAAATGAAACAAAATAAATAGGGTAAGTCAAAAATTGAAAAACACGTTGACCACCGGAGTACCCCTTTAAGGACCCGGCCATTTTTTGCACATTTTACCACTGTCACTTTAAGCATTAATAACTCTGGGATGCTTTTACTTTTCATTCTGATTCTGAAATTGTATTTTCGTGACATATTCTACTTTATGTCAGTGGTAAATTTTTGTTGATACTTGCATAATTTTTTGGTGAAAAATTCCCAAATTTTATGAAAAATTTGGAAATGTAGCATTTTTTGTTAATTTTGAAACGCTCTGCTTATAAGGAAAATAGACATAACAAATACATTATATATTGATTCACATATACAATATGTCTACTTTCTTACTGTGCAAATTAAAAGTAGAATTTTTCATATTCACGGACCACTGCTCCAAAAATCTGTCAGACATCAGACACTTGTGGGGTGTTAATACTCACTGCACCCCTTATTAAATTCTGTGAGGGGTGTAGTTTCCAAAATGGGGTCACATGTGGGGGGAGTCCACTGTTCTGGCACCACGGGGGGCTTTTTAAACACACATGGCCTTCAGTTTCTGACACATTCTCTCTCCAAAAGCCTAATGGTGCTCCTGCTCAAAAGAAATGGGGCTACACATTTTGGGGGGCTTTTTTCCATGCTCTCTTGTGAAAATGAAAAATGTAGGGTAACACCAGAATTTTTGTGAAAATTTTCTTTTTTTTTTCATTTTCACATCCAACTTTAATGGAAATTTGTCAAACACCTGTGGGGTGTTAAGGCTCACTATACCCCTTGTTACATTCCGTGAGGGGTGTAGTTTGCAAAATGGGGTCACATGTGGGTATTTATTGTTTTGCGTTTATGTCAGAGCCACTGTAAAATCAGCCACCCCTGTGCAAATCACCAATTTAGGCCTCAAATGTACATAGTGCGCTCTCACTTCTGAGCCATGTTGTGCGTCCGCAGAGCATTTTACGCCAGCATATGGGGTATTTCCGTACTCAGGAGAAATTGCGTTACAAAATTTGGGGGTCTTTTTTTCCTTTTACCGCTTGTGAAAAGTTAAAGTATGGGGCAACACCAGCATGTTAGTGTAAAAAAAAAAAAAAATAATTTACACTAACATGCTGGTGTAGACCCCAACTTTACCTTTTCATCAGAGGTAAAAGGAGAAAAAGCCCTCCAAACCTCCAGCTGTTGCAAAACTACAACTCCCAGCATGCACTGTCAGACCATACATGCTGGGAGTTGTAGTTATGCAACAGCTGGAGGCACATTGGTTGCGCAACACAGAGTTTGTTACTTAACTCAGTGTTTTGCAACCAGCGTGCCTCCAGCTGTTGCAAAACTAGAACTCCTAGCATGTACAGTCTCTCAGTGCATGCTGGAAGTTGTATTTTTGCCACAGCTGGAGGCATACTGGTTGCAAAACTGGTTAGGACACAAACTATGCAAAAACTGCAACACTCAGCATGCATAGACAATTGAAGGGCATGCTGAGAGTTGTAGTCTTGCAACAGCTGTAGGCACACTGCTACAACTCCCAGCATGCCCTTTGGTATTGTGTTCATACTGGGAGTTGTAGTTATGCAACAGCTGGATGCACACTTTCATAGAAAAAAATCTGCCTCCAGCTGTTGCCTAACTACAACCCCCAGCATGCACAGACTACCAAAGGGCATGCTAGGAGTTGTAGTTGGAACTCCAGCTGTAGCAAAACTACAACTCCCAGCATTCCCTTTGGCTGTGCATGCTGAGAGTTGTTGCTAAGCAACAGCAGGAGGTGAACAGGCCTCACCTCCTGCTGTATCCTGCCGCCAGGTCGGCCGCCGCTGCTGCCACTGCTCCTGCCGCCAGGACCACCGCTGCTCCTGAGGGGACCCCCGCTGGGCCAGGGAGAGGTAGGAGACCCCTGCTGGCCCTGATCACTTCCCAGCAGAGCAGTGATTGGTTGGTTGTTCCAACCGATGAATCACGTGATCGTGAGGTGGCACCCGTGCCACCTCACTCCTACTGGATAAAGGTGAATGGGGCTGTCTCAGACATCCCATTCACCATTTTTTTTCCGGGTCACTGGGTCATCAGAGACCCGATTGACCTGGAATTCAATTCAGACCGGCGATATGCGGCGATTACCGACATGGGGTAGTGAGAGCACACTATGGGCAGTTTTTACTTCACTTCTGTGCAGGGGACCTCTGGCACTTATGTGATCTGAGCCACACACTAGTTAACTTCCTGCTTAAATCCTTTATTGTTTGTAATGCTGCAGAGCCATCCAGTACCTACCAATAATATTACAGGTATACTAAAAATTCACAGCATTAATTACAAACATTACCAGGACAAAACATTTTCACTGGCATAGACACATACAAAAACTAAACCAACAAATCAATAAAAATACACCAACAAGGGTAACATATGGGGTTTACCTCCCGTACAAATGGCTCTCTAGAGAGATAATTCTGTAAATTAGTAGCACTAACCTTTAACATTCGGGTTGTTTACCATGCCAGCCCAACAGAGTCTTCCAAGAAAAGTAATTTATCAATCTTGCTCATAGATCACAAAAACAGGGCTTCTAAGTTCTCCTATTCTCCTCACTTCACAAACACAATGAGTAATTTTATATGAAAGAGTTAAGCATGCACACTACATACACATACTCTATTCAAAGTCTACAATAATGATAGAACTAAGCTGCTCCGGCAGATTGGAGGGTGCAAGAGCAGGGTCCAACCCCATAGACCAAATAATAATAATAACTCGGCACTCCGTATTGCTTTTTCACATGCTTAAGGCTAAGCTTCCACTTGGTTTTTTTCTGGCAGTTTTTGGATATCTGCCACTGCAGTTTTTGATCCAAAGTCAGAAGTGTATTCAAAAGGAATAGGACATATAAAGGAAGGACTTACACTTCTCCTCCCTTATGGATCCACTTCTGACTTTGGCTCAAAAACTGCAGTGGCAGTATTCCAAAAACTGCCAGAAAAAAAACCAAATGGAAACTTAGCCTTACAGTATTAAACTGCAATCCATCTGAATAAACAAAATAATGACACTTCGGTCTGTATAGACCTTCAGATAATTGGATTGAAATGGAATAGATGGTAAAGGTGCATGTACAACATCTAGTCGCTGAGATGTCATTCATAGTCTACTAGAATCAGAGAACAGTACACAGATAAATGGATAGATGAATAGAGAGAGATATAGGAGTGATTTTTAAGTTTTTCAATCGGGTTATGATTTCTGTGTCCCATCCTGACCTTTTCTCATGTAACATCAGTAGTAATTTTAAGTAAGAATGCTCAGGACACTATAATATGATGGTATGACATCTCTCTGAACATATTTCTCCTCAGTGGTTACTGTGCCATTTGGATACAAGGCCATCCACCACATCCCCTCCCCCTTCTGGTACAGAGATAAATGATTATCCAGTTGCAGAAGACTGATACGGTTCAGAAGACTGATACGGTTGACCTACCGTGCACTATTTCGCATATCCAATTTTTTAGAGGACTTTCTGACAGTCAGAGCTACACCTTTTCAGTTGACCCCTTACTCCTTGAAGAAGACTTCCTATATTGTACATGCAGTTTCAAAAATTGGTTCCCGAAAAATCAGCTTTGAATAATTCACTTTACTGCCAAACTGGAATTCTAATCTGAAACTGGCAACTTTCTGTGTCCTAAATCTGTCAGATTCAACAGTACACACTATTTCCTGCTTTTGTTTATGTATGATCTTGATTTTTATTTTTTGTAAATGTACAAATATGTTTTCAGTTTAATATATATAGATAAATTGAGAGAGAGAGAATTTTTTTTGTAAAATTAAAAACTAATTTCCTCTCCTCCTTGATGTCTCAGTTCATCACCATTTGCAAGATCCATGCTTGTTATCAATAGCTGGAAACATTTGTATTTACATCCACAAGTTTAATACCATCACAGATCAAATACCTCTTAAGGGTAAGTTCACACACAGGATCCTGTGCAGATTTGATGCGCAGGATTTGTAACTGCAGATTAGAAGCTGTGCTCAGTCATTGAAATCTGTAGCAGAAAATCCTGTGCATAAAATCTGCGAACATGTGAACGTACCCTGAAGGGGTATTCCCGAATTTTTTTTTATTTGACTATGCTACAGGGGCTGTAAAAGTTTGTGTCGTTCATAATATAGTGTCTGTACCTGTGTGTGACGGTGGTCTCTCAGTTCTTCTGTGATTTTTGCACTAATATAAAATTTTTAACAGCATACAAAATTACTCAGGTCTCGGGTTATCGCAGGTTGCAGTGCGTTGAGATGTTTCAGCACTATTCAGGTGAGCAAAGGGAGCGTGTCCTGCTTCAATGGGTGGAGCGACCGCTGGGTGGGAAAGGGACCATTTTGCAACAGCTGTAGGCACCCTGGTTAAAACTGGTCTTTTGAATGGGATGCAACCCATTTGTGTTTTAATAGGTGGGATGGCTGATATGTAGGAGGGAGGAAACTTACACTCACACTTACAAACATGGAACTATGAGATGTGTAGTTTAAGAGAACAAACTTCAACAGGAAATACAAGTTCACAAAAAGCTAGCCACAGTGTTCTGATAATCTCACAACATAGCCATTTAGCCCCAAGACAAGCGCAGATCCTTCCTAAGCATGTCCATTACTGTCTGCTAGGTATGCACTAAAATCACCTTATGGTGAATAACCCCTTTAAACCCTGTTTACATTACATATTTATGACTTAGGCTACGTTCCCACACAGCCCTTTAATGGCTAAAAAAAACTGCCAAAAACAAAGATGTATTTTTCCCAATTAGTTAAATTGGATAGAGAGGGGAAATCACCCTTTGTTCCCATTTAGTTTAATTTTATGACTGTAAAATTAAATAGCCATTTTTGGGCTGCTGCTGTGAACCAAGACACGGCTAAAACACTGTCAAAAAAGCCCACAATAGCAGTGAAAAAAAGGCCAAAAATAGCCCAAAAGCAAAAAAGGGCTCAAAAACTACCGTATTTATCAGCGTATAACACACATTTTTTATGCTAAGATTTTTAGCCTAAAGTCTGTTCTACGCCGATAGACTGTTTGTGACCACGCAAAAGCCCCAGTTCTATAGTTAAATATCCCGCCGCCGCCACGGCCCAATTATCTCCCAGTCCCCATTTTATAGTTAAATATCCCGCCGCCGCCACTGCCCAATTCCCTCCCTGTCCCCGGTTTTATAGTTACATGTGCCCTGGGGACTGCGGTCCTTCATGCTCCGGCGGTCTTCTGATCTGCCACTGTGCGCTGCGTAATGACGAGTGATGTCCTCAACACGACGTCACTCGTCAGTCAGTGCGCGACGCACAGTGATAGATCAGGAGACCGCCGGATCATGAAGGACTGCAGTCCCCAGGGCACATGTAACTATAAAACTGGGGACGGGGAGGGAATTGGGCAGTGGCAGTGGCGGGATATTTAACTATAAAACCGGGGAGGGAATTGGGCAGTGGCGGCGGCGGGATATTTAACTATAAAACCGGGGACGGGGAGGGAATTGGGCAGTGGTGGCAGGATATTTAACTATAAAACCGGTGACGGGGAGGGAATAGAGCAGCGGCACTCTGGCCCCACAGAAGCCACTGCACATCAATGATATAAAGCACTTGCTTTAAATCATTGAACTTCAGAAGCCGCCAGAAACAGTTTATCGAGGTACACCTGCACACACGCACCCTCATTTCTCCAAGGATATTTTGGTAAGAAAAAACTTTTATAACGTGTTATAGGCCGGTGCGTGTTATACCCCGATAATACGGTATTTAACAATTTCATATATGTGTTGCATGAAAATAGGCAATATACCGCACTGCATGGGCATGTTTTCCTTGGCACTATATTATATATCCCCTAAGGTACAGTGAACAGAGCCCCAGTGTTCTGAAGTGATGACCAATAAAAGAGTGCTAGTATATATAATAAAGAAGTAGCCCATGTGGCCTTGGCATGCAAACATTGAGGGAGATGTATTAAATCTGCCATTTTACACACCAGCCTTAGGCTATGTTAACAGTTTTCTGGCCTGTCTTTTAACCCACCAAAAAAGGGCATTTCATTTTGGAGCTTTCTTTTGCTGAAATAAGAGCTGTTAAAACTAATGTGCACATTAACAGTCATTTTTTCCATTTAGTTCTATTTAATCCAGTAATTAAAAAAATACTTTTTTTGTCCACTTTTTGAACCATAAACTGGCCAAATAATGGCATTTTTTTAGGTACAAAAGACTGATGAAAATATTATAGTGAACATAGCCTTAAACTAAAGTTTGTTGAAATGCAAACATGTGCTCTTTAGGGTGCGTTCCCACAGGGCGTATACGCAGCGTATTTGATGCTGCGCAAAATGTATGGCAGCAGCGGGAAATACGCTGCGTATTCCTTGCTCACTATACACACAGGGCTTTCCGGCGGCAGCCCTATGTGTGTAGTGAGTTTTGGAGGCGGGGCCGCGCATCACAGACACGCCGGCACACGGCCCCGCCTCCAAAACTCACTGCACACATAGGGCTGCCGCCGGAAAGCCCTGTGTGTATAGTGAGCAAGGGATACGCAGCGTATTTCCCGCTGCTGCCATACATTTTGCGCAGCGTCAAATACGCTGCGTATACGCCCTGTGGGAACGCACCCTAAAGGTGTTTTCCTGTGTCAGGTTATTATCCTCTATCCTTTGACTACTCGGAACCCCACTGATCTCTTGAACGGGGACAAAAATGTATCTAGAATGAATGGTGAGCATAGTGCGTGCACGGCCGATGCTCCACTCATTTTCTACAGGACCGGTGAACATTTATGAGCACAGCACTCAGTTTTTTAGTACAAATACTAAAATTGCACGGCCATGAAGAGGACCATCTTCTTTCTAATGGGCCAGAGGAACTTCATTTTAATGCTGCTTTATAGAGAGAAAATATGAAATGTAGCGTGAAAGCTTTACCTGTAATAGCTGAATGAAGCACTGTTGTTGGTTAATAACCCAATTTCAAACAGTCCTTATTTATTTTCCCTGAAGTAGAAAAACAACAAAAAAGCATGCACACACCATTGACAGCTGCCTTCATTTCTTGGCAAGACAATAGTTTGTATTTTAGCATCAAGATAAAAAAAAAGCTAATGGAAGAAGCCTGAAGTGCTGTCTATAGACCCAGTTCTTATTTCCTCTGTTTGCCTTCGGGGCTTCAGCAATCAGTTGCCAATTTAGGATATTTAACAGAAAATGCCACCAAGCTTCCAGTGCCTAATGGAGACTATAAATATTTATTAGAATCTGTCACTGCTAGGCAGCGGCAACTCTCACAAAGACTTTCCCTATTGTTTTTTTGTTTTTTTTTAAACACTGAAACATCCTGCAGATTTATTATCAGGTGCATAGGTGAACGATGTATTCCTTCTGCATACATATTTATTTTATTTGTTTTCATAATCGTGGTTCTGGTCTAAGAGCTTAAGCACTATAGTGTATCCCCCAAACAGTGCTTGATTCCTTATCTCCTTGGTGACCAAGTTAATTTGGCCTTATTTTTTTTAATTGTCGCCTTTTAATATGTAGGCATTTTTTAAGGAGCAAGGTTTTCTTTTTAATGGCAACATTAATGATTAAAATGTTTTACCTTTTTATTCTTTTTGTGTGTGTGTGTGTGGGGGGGGGGGGGGTTGTTGGGCAAGGATAATGAGGAAAAAAATTATTTTGTCACTTATTTTTCTTGTTTTAAAAGGTACCTTTACTAATGTTTCCAGCAGCAGAATACGTACTTGCTTGCAGACTATTGCAATCCCGAGACCGAGTTGACAGAAGTCCAGTACAAGTCTATGGGACTTCTGACAACTCCTGCGGCAGATAGTGATAGTCTGCAAGCAAGTCACAGGATCAGAAGCGATGTGTCTAGGAAGGAACCCATGTGTGGGGGCTTGTTTTTTGGGGGTAAAACTTGTTTTGTCTACTTTTGTCCATTTTTTCGTAGGAAGAAGGCAGGAAAAGGCATCAGGGAGCAGTGCATATCGTTGAATAAATGTATGAAAAGAAACAAGTCCCTGTCGCAGCAGAGTATCAGAAAACAAGCAGTTATCAAGAGCATAAGTACAGTACAGTAAAGGCACCTTAGTCAAATTAACAACTGCAATACTGCAAGCATCATCAGTAGTATGGCACTTAAAAGGCTAGAAGCCAGGCGGGTTTACTAAAAAAAAAAATAATAATAATACAAAATATATATTTTTTTATTATATACTAGCTGAGTACGCGGCGTTGCCCGGTTTTTCCTTCCTAATCCTTCTTGGGGAGGAAAATAAACAAAGGAGGAAGCTTTTGACTTCATATCCCATCCTCCTATATATATATATATATATATATATATATATATATTATATATATAATATATATATATATATATATATATATATATATATATATATAGTAAGTATTCTCCCCAGGGAGGAGCACCGCTTCCAGTGTAGAACGAGATTCAAAAAGGCCATTAGTACTCCGGGCTTTCTGGGTAAGGAATATGCAAAGCAGCTCATCACACCACCTTCTCAGGTAGCATGCCCAAAAATTGGCTCTGGCTCCAGTTACGAAGTCTCAAAAAAGGATTGGGATTTCTGCCAAGCCAGAATTTTCCCCAGAAGGGAAGAAGACCCATCTGCAGAAAGCTGTTTCGGGGCGCTTGCCCCTTGTCAATACAGAGCAAGCTGTTCTGGCTTGGCTGTGGTGAGAGGCCTGTGACTAGCTAAAAAGGGTAAGTATTCTCCTTAGGGAGGAGCACCGCTTCCGGTGTAGAATGGAGATTCAAAAAAGCCATATTTATATATATATATGTGGTGTCCTAGCACCAATGGCTGTCCTGTGGCTTCGGACTTCCTCAGGTGGACCCTCGGCACAGGTGTAATATATTTTTCATAAGTATTATGTTATTTGTTATTTATATGTGTATTTAAATACTTGTTATACCTTAAAGAGAGCACATGTGACCCTGTATGCCCAATGGAAACCCCTAAATTCTTGGCCATATAGTGTAGTGGGGGGAGGAGTTGAGTTCATTCCAGTTGTTCCTGAGCACAAGTTGGTAAAGGTGTGAGGTGTGTGGAACAAATCTATCATTCCAAGTCTTATCCAGTCATTCTACAAGGATCACCCGCATGGTGGAAGTTCATGCCCTGGCGGAGAAAGCTACAGGACCTTGACAAAACCCTAGCTACCTGGAACAATCTTCAGTCCTATCTCAAGTCAGTTTCATTCTATTGGGTGAAAAACACCATAAGTCCCAGCAAGGCAACAGGGCTCCCAAGAAGTAACACTGCATCCTCTCCATTCTGCACCATACTGTCTGTGTATCAACATCTGCACCCTGCTCAGTAAAAGGCAGTTATCCGTAACCTGACGTCGGTGTGTTCCTTTATTCCCTGTGTCTGGCCCAGGAGAAGCTGTCTCAAACCTATAGGCTAACGGTGCCCTGGCATGTATTTATTTCTTTTTTTCTTTTAACAATCACCATAAGGGGACTTTCAAATGTGGACTCTTGATTTCTAACTTAAAACACTGTACTGGCCCTAGTTACTAATAAAACCTGTGCTGGGCGGTTACCTGGCTGCCATAAAAAGATATCAGCATAGCCTAAGGCCTCTTAGTGACCTGTATGGCTGGCCGCTAAGGGGTTACGAACACTGCTTATTTTGGCCTTCATGACAAAGCTACCAGTTTTCAGAAACAGACCATATGTTGCCCTAGTGAGTTACTTCACTAAACCAAATGTCTCTGAAATAACGTATGACCTAGTGGTATTTTTCTTAGGGTGTTTTTTAGGCACCAAATTGGGTTTGCTAAATAAAATTTAGGTGTTAAACATAAGCAACATGCCCAAAAAGTGACTGAAAGAAACTTAATAGACCCTGCCTCAGCTTCCAGCTGCCATGGCAACCATTGTCACAATTGGTTTGTGGGCTGGTAGATGGGGCCTCTTCCTGTCAACCTAGATGCCATGGCCAATACTTACCACAGCATCTTCTAGGTTGTTAATATGCCAAGATGGGATCTTGCTACATGCTACACATAACGGTTATGTGTTAACTACCTTTCATTCATTTACTGTGCAGCATCGGAATGGATTAAAGTGAAAGTTTAGTCGTAAATTTCAGTCTAAATATGTATAAAATTCAGCGCTAAAAATTTTTTCCACATCCCCTGGGTAGACATAGCAATACATTGCATACTGGTTTATACATTGAACTCAAGGAGAAAACTGTGTGCAGAAGGTTCCCCCTAGTGGCAACTACAAGCATACTGATTTTTATCATATAACTGTCTATGCAGAGAATTTGGTGCTCCTGACACAGTTGTTTGAAGGGATTGTCCCCTGATTAATACTACATTTTTTAGGAGGTGATACATCATTTAAAAATGCATCGAGCTATTGCTATTTTCTATTACATACTTAGGGCACTGCCTGGTGTTCATGTCCCTAGGGGTCCGCTGCCTGTTTCTGCTCAGCATTACCTCTTTATGACATAACAGTAAAGCCAATCTGGCCAAAATTAGGAATCAGATTTTATAAGGAAGAAAATGAGAATGTTCTCAGTAGTTTACTGCAATTTGTTTTGCTCCTGCCCACCCAAAATCTGCTTCAAGAGACAGACAGCTGGCTTCATGGTGACTCATTATAGTGACGTCCTTGTTGATAGATATGTACATATTCTATCTTAAAGTGAAAAAAAAAAAAGCAGAAATGTATCGTTAGAAATTGGGAGCAAGCCTGAGGACCCTTGGCATTCACTATGTACAAGTATATAGAAGCTGTCAATACACCATGGATTTCAGGGTAAAAAAAATCCGATACTATGTTCACCCCTGGGTGTTTCAGCACAAACTCACAAGGCCTTTTTTTTAGGGATATATAAGTGTGCAGAGTAAGTATAAATAGCAGCAAATACTTATAACCTCAAATACATAAAATGATAATTAAATATACTATAACATAATATACAATAAGAAGCAACATAAGAAGATTATATATACAAATAATAGTGCATATGTAACACGGTTTTAGGGGTACCCACTTTTATTGCTGTGGTCCCTTACCTTGTTACCCCATTGCACTCGGTAGACTGATCCTGAGCCTCCGCTTTCTAAGAGCCAGGGTACATATCTGTGGCAGTGCCTCCACCAAATAGCTTTCAGGGTATGGATGTGAGGTCCCGTTGGGACCATCTTTGAGAGATTAATGAAACTGACACAAAGCACAAAATCAGACAAATGCAATGTGTATATAGGTCTCATCCACCCACAAGCACACCTACAGCCCACCCTATTTTTTGCTGTAGCGGCTGTTGGATACCTTTAGTTTGTGCACATTGAAAAGATTGAGCCCATACAAAGTTCTGCTCCACAGTGTTATTTGGAGTAGGCTGAAACTCTTGATATGTCCACAAATGCATCGCAAGTTCTTTTATCAGTATGTGAGTTTCAGGGGCCCGGTTGTGGGACAGGGAATAGGGGTTTCAGACTTATTCTTACACAAGCTATAGACAGTTCAGTCCAGCTGTATGTTCTCTTTACAACTCACTGAGGTTTTCATGCTAACTCTCTTTCAACCAGGACCCTTTACATGGCAAGGAGCACATCTCCACAAAACTCCTCTTTTCCCAGCTTTAGAAGCTGTTACGTTAATTTGCTTGTGCAGTCTGCCATCTTTGGACACTTCATGTAATTCAGGGTAATACACAACAATAATTCCAGGGGGTTACCTGTTCCCCCTTAACAACCATGGACGTAAATGTACGTCCTGGTGCGGGGAGTACTTTGTGAAACATGTTGAGGGGGGCATTGTATTAGGTTTTAAATAAGGTCTAATTCCCAAACTGATAAAGCTATTGGACTGCAGCCATCGCTTATCCTAAATAATCAGGTAGCACAGCAGTGCACCATAAACAAATAAATATATACAGAGAGAATAGACCTACTTTTTAAACTCACTTGTTTGGTGTTGAATAAACAATGAAGATATGCAATTTTAATAGGTACAGTGGGGATCAAACGTTTGGGCACCACAGGTATTAATTTGCATAAAGAAGCCAAGGAAAGATGGAAAAATCTCCAAAAGGCATCAAATTACAGATTAGACATTCTTATAATATGTCAACAAAAGTTAGATTTTATTTCCATCATTTATACTTTCAAAATAACAGAAAACAAAAATATTGCGTCTGCAAAAGTTTGGGCACCCTGCAGAATTTATAGCATGCACTGCCCCCTTTGCAAAGCTGAGACCTGCCAATGTCATGGATTGTTCTCAATCATCATCTGGGAAGACCAGGTGATGTCAAACTCAAAGGTTTTAAATGCCCAGACTCATCTGACCTTGCCACAACAATCAGCACCATGGGTTCTTCTAAGCAGTTGTCTAGAAATCTGAAACTGAAAATAGTTGACCCTCACAAAGCTAGAGAAGGCTATAAGAAGATAGCAAAACATTATCAGATATCTATATCCTCTGTTCGGAATGTAATTAAGAAATGGCAGTCATCAGGAACAGTGGAAGTTAAAAGCAAGATCTGGAAGACCAAGAAAAATATCAGAAGAACAGCTCGCAGGATTGTGAGAAAAAAATTCAAACCCCACGTTTGACTGCACAATCCCTCCAGAAAGATCTGGCAGACACTGGAGTTGTGGTACACTATTCCACTATAAAGAGATACTTGTACAAATATGGTCTTCATGGAAGAGTCATCAGAAGAAAACCTCTTCTACATCCTCACCACAAAAATCAGCGTTTGAACTTTTAAATGAACATATAGACAAGCCTGATGCATTTTGGAAACAAGTTCTGTGGACCGATGAGGTTAAAATTTAACTTTTTGGCCGGAATGAGCAAAGGTACGTTTGAGAAGAAGGGGTTAAGCATGGGGGGGGGATCAATCATGCTTTGGGGTTGTATTGCAGCCAGTCGCACAGGGAACATCTCACGAGTAGAAGGAAAAATGTATTCAATAAAATTTCAGCAAATTTTGGATGCTAACTTGATGCCATCTGTGAAAAAGCTGAAGTTAAAGAGAGGATGGCTTCTACAAATGGATAATGATCCTAAACACACCTCGAATCCACGGGGGATTACATCAAGAGGTGTAAACTGAAGGTTTTGCCATGGCCTTCACAATCTCCTGACCTCAACATAATTGAAAATCTATGGATAGACCTTAAAAGAGCAGTGCATGACAGACAGCCCAGAAATCTCAAAGAACTGGAAGACTTTTGTAAGGAAAAATGGGCAAAGATGCCTCAAACAAGAATTGAAAGACTCTTGGCTGGCTACAAAAAGCATTTACAAGCTGTGATACTTGCCAAAGGGGGTAGTACAAGATATTAACTCTGCAGGGTGCCCAAACTTTTGCAACGCCATTTTTTTGTTTTCTGTTATTTTGAAAGTGTAAATGATGGAGATAAAATCTAACTTTTGTTGACATATTATAAAAATGTTTAGTCTGTAATTTGATGCCTTTTGGAGATTTTTCCATCTTTTCTTGGCTTCTTTATGCACATTAATACACATTTTTACCTGGGGTGCCCAAACTTTTGATCCCCACTGTATATGGCAAACATAGGGTAATACTGGATCTATTGGAAATAAATTGGTCAAAATAGGGCACATGTAAACATACAAATTTTGTTAACATTTTTCAAAAGCAGTACGATAATAGAAAAGTATGTAAAGATGGCTGGCTATCATTTTAATTGTATTAACCCACAGAATAAAGAATACATGTCTTTGTACGGTGTAAAAACAAAACCCTCCAAAATTTGCTAAATTATAGTTTTCATTTCAATTTACTCACTAAAAAAATAATTTTTGGGGTTCGCCGTACATTTTATGGTAAAATGAGAGGTGTCATTACAAAGTACAATTGGTCATGCAAAAAGCAAGCCCTCATATGGGTCTGTAGATGGAAGCATAAGAGAGTTATGGATTTTAGAAGGCAAGGAGGAAAAAACGAAAACATGCGGTGGTCAACACGCTCCATTCCCGCGGGCTGTCGGGGCCCCATACAGGAGATCGCGGGGGGCCCCATCGCGATCTGAAACTTATCCCCTATCCTTAGCATAGGGGATACGTTTTTCACCACTGGACTACTCCTTTAACCCCTTAAGGACGCAGGACGTAAATGTACGTCTTGGTGAGGTGGTACTTAACGCACCAGGACGTACATTTACGTCCTAAGCATAACCGCGGGCATCGGAGCGATGCCCGTGTCATGCGCGGCTGATCCCGGCTGCTGATCGCAGCCAGGGACCCGCCGGCAATGGCCGACGCCCGCGATCTCGCGGGCGTCCGCCATTAACCCCTCAGGTGCCGGGATCAATACAGATCCCGGCATCTGCGGGAGTTCGCGATTAAAATGAACGATCGGATCGCCCGCAGCGCTGCTGCGGGGATCCGATCATTCATAACGCCGCACGGAGGTCCCCTCTCCTTCCTCCGTGCGGCTCCCGGCGTCTCCTGCTCTGGTCTGTGATCGAGCAGACCAGAGCAGGAGATGACCGAAAACACTGATCTGTTCTATGTCCTATACATAGAACAGATCAGTATTAGCAATCATGGTATTGCTATGAATAGTCCCCTATGGGGACTATTCAAGTGTAAAAAAAAATGTAAAAAAATGTAAAAGTAAAAGTAAAAAAAAAGTGAAAAATCCCCTCCCCCAATAAAAAAGTAAAACGTCCGTTTTTTCCTATTTTACCCCCAAAAAGCGTAAAAAACATTTTTTATAGACATATTTGGTATCGCCGCGTGCGTAAATGTCCAAACTATTAAAATAAAATGTTAATGATCCCGTACGGTGAACGGCGTGAACGAAAAAAAATTAAAAAAGTCCAAAATTCCTACTTTTTTAATACATTTTATTAAAAAAAAAATTATAAAAAATGTATTAAAAGTTTTTTATATACAAATGTGGTATCAAAAAAAAGTACAGATCATGGCGCAAAAAATGAGCCCCCATACCGCCGCTTATACGGAAAAATAAAAAAGTTATAGGTCATCAAAATAAAGGGATTATAAACGTACTAATTTGGTTAAAAAGTTTGTGATTTTTTTTAAGCGCAACAATAATATAAAAGTATATAATAATGGGTATCATTTTAATCGTATTGACCCTCAGAATAAAGAACACACGTTATTTTTACCATAAATTGTACGGCGTGAAAACAAAACCTTCCACAATTAGCAAAATTGCGTTTTTCGTTTTAATTTCCCCACAAAAATAGTGTTTTTTGGTTGCGCCATACATTTTATGATATAATGAGTGATGTCATTACAAAGGACAACTGGTCGCGCAAAAAACAAGCCCTCATACTAGTCTGTGGATGAAAATATAAAAGAGTTATGATTTTTAGAAGGCGAGGAGGAAAAAATGAAAACGTAAAAATTAAATTGTCTGAGTCCTTAAGGCCAAAATGGGCTGAGTCCTTAAGAGGTTAAAGGGGTACTCCGCCCATAGACATCTTATCCCCTATTGAAAGGATAGGGGATAAGATGTCAGGTCGCTGGGGACCCCTGGGATCTCGGCTGCAGCACCCACCTGTTGCGGCTTCCGGCAGCGCTGGAGGCTCTCATCCTAAAGCCTCCCGACCACGGTGACGTGAGATCTTGACGTCACGACTCCGCCAGGTGTGATGTCACGTCCCGCCCCCACAATGCAAGTCTATGGGAGGGGGCGTGACGGCTGTCACACCCCTCCCATAGACTTGCATTGAGGGGAGGGGCGGGGCGTGACATCACATGGGGGGTGGAGTCGTGACGTCATGATCTCATGTAACCGTGGTCGGGAGCCGAAGCCTATAGCGTTTCCGGAAGCCGCAACAGGTGGGTGCTCTAGCCGAGATCCCGGGGGTCCCCAGCGGTGGGACCCCCGTGATCTGACATCTTATCCCCTTATCCCCTATAAGATGTCTAGGGGCGGAGTACCCCTTTAAGGTCAATATGGGCTTGGTCCTTAAGCCCTTAACGATATCTGACGTAAATTTACCTCATGATATGGTGGGACTTCCCACACCATGATGTACATTTACATCATGAACATGACCGAGAGCACCGGATCGATTGGTGCCCACGTCATGCACAGCAGGTCCCGGCTGCTACCAGCAGCCAGGGACCTGCCGGTAATGCGGACATCAGGGATCGCGCTTAGATCTCGGCATCTGTGGCTGTGTGGCAAGTAAAATGGATGATCGAATCGCCCGCAGTGCTGCCGTGGGGATCCGATCATCTGTAATGGCAGATGGAGGTCCCCTGACCTGTCTCCATCCATCTCCAGGGGTCTTCTGCTGTGGTCTGAGATCGAGCAGACCAGAGCAGAAGATCGCCTATAACACTGATCAGTGCTATGCCCTATGCATAGCACTGAACAGTATTAGCAATTAACTGATTGCTGTAAGTAGTCCCCTATAGGGACATAAAAAGTGTGAAAAAAAGAAAAAAAAAGAACACACACACACACTACTGAGCCTCATTTTGACTTTTTTTAACCCCTTAAGGACTCAGGGTTTTTCCACTCTCGTTTTTCCTCCTTACCTTTTAAAAATCATAACCCTTTCAATTTTTCACCTAAAAATCCATATTATGGCTTATTTTTTGCGTCACCAATTCTACTTTGCAGTGACATCAGTCATTTTACCCAAAAATTCACGACGAAACGGGAAAAAAAATCATTGTGCGACAAAACCGAAGAAAAAACGCCATTTTGTAACTTTTGGGGGCTTCCGTTTCTATGCAGTGCATATTTCGGTAAAAATGACACCTTATCATTATTCTGTAGGTCCATACGGTTAAAATGATACCCTACTTATATAGGTTTGATTTTGTCGCACTTCTGGAAAAAATCATAACTACATGCAGGAAAATTTATACGTTTAAAAATGTTATCTTCTGACCCCTATAACTTTTTTATTTTTCCACGTACAGGGCGGTATGAGGGCTCATTTTTTGCGCCGTGATCTGATTTTTGTTTTGATCAGACTTTTTGATCACTTTTTATTCATTTTTTAATGGTATAAAAAGTGACCAAAATACGCTTTTTTGGACTTTGGAATTTTTTTGCGCGTACGCCATTGACCGTACGGTTTAATTAACGATATATTTTTATAGTCCGGACATTTACGCACGCGGCGATACCACATATGTGATTCAAACTTTTATTAGGGAAGGGGTTAAATGACCTTTATTAACACTTTTTTTTTAAACTTTTTTTTTGCAGTGTTATAGGTCCCATAGGGACCTATAACACTGCACACACTGATCTCTCATCCTGATCACAGGCGTGTATTAACACGCCTGTGATCAGTGTTATCGGCGCTTGACTGCTCCTGCCTGGATCTCAGGCACGGAGCAGTCATTCGTCGATCGGACACCGAGGAGGCAGGTAAGGGCCCTCCTGGTGTCCTGCAAGCTGTTCGGTCCCGATCAGCCCGACTGACTAGCCGGGATACTTTCACTTTTGCCTTAGAAGCGGCGGTCAGCTTTGACCGCCGCTTCTAAAGGGTTAATACCGCACATCGCCGCGATCGGCAATATGTGGTATTAGCCGCGGGTCCCGGCCGTTGATGAGCGCCGGGACCGACGCGATGTGATGCGGGGTCGCAGCGCGACCCCACTTCATATCGCGGGAGCCGGCGCAGGACGAAAATATACGTCCTACGTCGTTAAAGGGTTAAGGACCGAGGTCATTTTGGCCTTAAGGACCAGAGCATTTTTTGCACATCTGACCTCTATAACTTTAAGCATTAATAACTCTGGGATACTTTTACTTATGAATTTGATTCCGAGATTTGTTTTTTCGTGACATATTCTTCTTTATCACAGTGGTAAATTTTCGTCGTTTCGTCAATACTTGCGTCATTTCTTGGTGAAAAATTACAACATTTCATGAAAAATTTGAAAATGTAGCATTTTTCTAACTTTGAAGCTCTCTGCTTGTGAGGAAAATAGACATACCAAATAAATTATATATTGATTCACATATACAATATGTCTACTTTATGTTTGCATCATAAAGTTGACATGTTTTTACTTTTGGAAGACATCAGAGGGCTTCAAAGTTCAGCAGCAATTTTCCAATTTTTCACAACATTTCCAAAATCTGAATTTTTCAGGGACCAGTTCAGCTTTGAAGTGGATATGAGGGGTCTTTATATTAGAAATACCCCATAAATGTCCCCATTATAAAAACTGCACCCCTCAAAGTATACAAAATGATATTCAGAATGTATGTTAACCCTTTAGGTGTTTCACAGGAATAGCGTCAAAGTGAAGGAGAAAATTCAAAATCTCCATTTTTACACTAACATGTTCTTGTAGACCCAGTTTTTTAATTTTTACAAGGGGTAAAAGGAGAAAAAGCCCCCAAAATGTGTAACCCAATTTCTCTCGAGTAAGGAAATACCTCATATGTCTATGTCAAGTGCTCTGTGGGTGCACTAGAGGGCACAGAAGAGAAGGAGCAACAATGGGATTTTGGAGAGTGAATTTTGCTGAAATGGTTTTTGGGGGGCATGTTGCATTTAGAAAGCCCCTATGGTTCCATAACAGCAAAAAAAAAAAAAAAAAAAACACATTGCATACCATTTTGGAAACTACACCCCTCAAGAAACGTAACAAGGGGTACAGTGAGCCTTAACACCCCACAGGTGTTTGACGACTTTTTGTTAAAGTCAGATGTGTAAATGAAAAATAAAATAAAAATTCACTTAAAGGGTACATTCCCACACGGCGTATTTGCTGCTGCGTATTTTATTTTCTCTGTTGAAGTCAATGGGTAGGAAAATAGGCAGCACCAAATACGCAGCAAAATACGCTGTGTGGGAACGTACCCAAATGCAGTTTTTTCCCAAAATTTACAATTTTGACAAGAGGTAATAGGAGAAAATGCCCCCCAAAATTTGTAACCCAATTTCTATGGAAGTACCCCATATGTGGACGTCAAGTGCTCTGCTGGCAAACTACAATGCTCAGAAGAGGAGGAGTGCCATTGGGCTTTTGTTTGGAATGGAAGTCAGGGGGGCCATGTGCATTTACAAAGCCCCCCATGGTGCCAGAACAGTGGAACCCCCCCACATGTGACCCCATTTTGGAAACTACACCCCTCATGGAATGTAATAAGGGGTGCAGTGAGCATTTACACCCCACCGGTGTTCGACAGACTTTTGGAACAAAAATTTTTCATTTTTACGGACCACTGTTCGAAATATCTGTCAGACACCTGTGGGGTGTAAATGCTCACTGCACCCCTTATTACATTACGTGACGGGTGTAGTTTCCAAAATGGGGTCACATGTGGGGGGGGGTCCACCGTTCTGGCACTATGGGGGCTTTGTAAACACATGTGGCCTTCAATTCCAGACACATTCTCTCTCCAAAACCCCAATGGCGCTCCTTCTCGTCTGAGCATTGTAGTTCGCCCGCAGAGCACTTAACATTCACATATGGGGTATTTATATACTCAGAAGAAGTGGGGTTACACATTTTAGGGGGCTTTTTTCCTATTACCCCGTGTAAAAATCATATTCAACAAAAATTCTTCAAACACCTGTGGGTTGTTTAGGCTCACTATACCCCTTGTTACGTTCCGTGAGAGGTGTAGTTTCCAAAATGGGGTCACATGTGGGCGTTTTATTTTTTTTGTGTTTATGTCAGAACCGCTGTAACGATCAGCCACCCCTGTGCAAATCAACTCAAATGTACATGGCGCTCTCACTCCTGAGCCTTGTTGTGCGCCCGCAGAGCATTTTACGCCCACATATGGGGTATTTCCGTACTCAGGAGAAATTGTGTTACATATTTTGGGGGTCTTTTTTTCCTTTTACCTCTTATGAAAATAAAAAGTATTGGGCAACACCAGCATGTTAGTGTAAAAAAAAATTTTTTTTTACAATAACATGCTGGGATAGACCCCAACTTTACCTTTTTGTAAGGGGTAAATGGAGAAAAAGCCCCCCAAAATTTGTAACGCAATTTCTCCTGAGTACGGAAATACCCCATATGTGGGCATAAACTGTTGCCTTGAAATACAGCAGGGCTCCGAAGTGAGAGAGCACCATGCGCATTTATCCCTAAATT
Organism: Hyla sarda; assembly: GCF_029499605.1. Classification (NCBI taxonomy): domain Eukaryota; kingdom Metazoa; phylum Chordata; class Amphibia; order Anura; family Hylidae; genus Hyla; species Hyla sarda. Next base: position 100,459,665 of record NC_079194.1, read on the forward strand.
AGGGATTGCAGGGATTGCATAGGGTGGGCATAGGGGTATTCTACGCCAGTGACTCCCAAACAGGGTACCTCCAGCTGTTGCAAAACTCCCAGCATGCCTGGACAGTCAGGGGCTGTCTGGCAACTGGCTGTTTTGCAACAGCTGGAGGCTCAGTTTTGGAAACACTGCCGTACCAGATGTTTTTCATTTTTATTGGGGGGGGGGGGGGGGGGAATGGTGTAGGGGTATGTGTATATGTAGTGTTTTACTCTTTATTATGTGTAGTGTAGTGTTTTTAGGGTACATTCACATATAGGGTTCACAGTGAGTTTCGCGCTGGGAGTCTGAGCTGCAGCGGAAAATTTGCTGCATCTCAAACTTGCAGCGAGAAAACCCGCTGTAAACCCGACTGTGTGAATGTACCTTGTACATTCACATGGGGGGGGGGGGGGGGAAGGCAAACCTCCAGCTGTTGCAAAACTACAATTCTCAGCATAGAGTGACAGAAGGGCATGCTGGGACATGTAGTTGTGCAACATCTGGAGGCACACTACTATAACTTTCAGCATGCCCTTTGGCTGTCCGTGCAATCTGGAGGTTGTGGTTTTCAACATCTGGAGGCACACTGGTTGCAAAACACAGAGTTTGTTATATAACTCAGTGTTTCCCAACCCGTGTGCCTCCAGCTGTTGCAAAACTAAAACTTCCAGCATGCATGGTCTGTCAGTGCATGCTGGGAGTTATAGTTTTGCAACAGCTGGAGGCACACGGGTTGGGAAACAGATGTTTCCCAGACAGTGTGCCTCCAGTTGTTGCAAAACTACAACTCCCAGCATGCCCAGACAGCTGAAGGACATGCTGGGAGTTGTAGTTTTTCAACAACTGGAGGAGAACAGATTGGGGACCACTTTGTAGTGGTCTCCAAACTGTGGCCCTCCAGATGTTGAAAAACTTCAACTCCAAGCATGCCCAGACTGCCCAGGCATGCTGGAAGTTGTAGTTCGGCAACATCTGCAGGGCCAGATGTTACAGAACTACAACTCCCAGCATGACTGAACTGTCTGGGCATACTCAAAGTTGTAGTTTTGCAACATCTGTAAGAGCACAGATTGGAGACCACTGCACAGTGGTCTCCAAACTGTGGTCCTCCAGATGTTGCAAAACTACAACTTCCAGCATGCCCAGACAGCCAAAACCTGTCTGGGCATGCTGGGAGTTGTAGTTTTGAAACTCCTAGAAGCAGCAGCGAAGATCAGTGATTATCTTCACTGCTGTCTCTGATGCCGCCGCCTCCTCCACTTGCCTGACGCCTCCACGTGTGCCTGCCGCCGGTTCCCGATCCCCACTGCCGAGCCGGTTTCCCCGCAGGTATGTACCGCGGTTCCCCTGCAGCTCTCGGGGTCCTCTTCACCCGTCCCGCCCGACGTCCAGGGGAGGGCAGAGCGGGGGATCTGAACTTTCACCCCGCGTTAGCTGAGACACTGTGATTGGTCCACAGGACCATCCACAGAAGTTGTCCCCATCGCCGGGTTAACTGAATGACATCTATAGACGTTGGAATGCGGGAAGGACCTGTGCAATCCGACGTCTATAGACGTGATTCTGCGGCAAGGGGTTAAGGACATTACATCAAAGATGGATCCAGCCTGTAGTGTGGTTTTCCACTTTGATTTTCAGTGTGACTCCATATCCAGACCTCCATGGGTTGATAAATTTGATTTCCATTGATAATTTTTGTGTGATTTTGTTGTCAGGAAATTCAACTATGTAAAGACGAAAGTATTTCATACGATTAGTTCATTCATTCAGATCTAGGATGTGTTATCTTAGTGTTCCCTTTATTTTTTTGAGCAGTGTATATAGGTTTTTCTTAAAGGCTGATGGTAACTAAATCATTACTAAGACCTCCTCTGTGATATGTTTAAGATTAAAGATAACAATCTGTTATGCATATTTACTTTATAGCACTGAACAGATACTCTTTTTTTTTTTTTTATAATAATCTACCCTAGAATAAGCTTTTAGTATGCTTATCCACTCCAGCCTGTAAATCTTTAATAATAGATTATTCACATATTTATAAAGAAAAAATGTAAAAGATCATACAGGCTAGCATGTACTATGACGGAGGTCTTATTCTTTATTCTGAGGCAGGTTACTTATATAAGATTTAATATAACATTTATATTATATGTGATGATAGGACTGGCTCAAACCACAGTCGAAAAACCAGGCTGATGAACTGTAATACAAAATGTCCCTAGAAACAGGGATGCAATTAGATTAAGTCTGCAGTGCCCCCTAGTGCTCTAGAAATGTATGAGGTTATCTACATGCAGCAGTTTTGTTACCGAAATGTCTATTTATCACATTAATCTGGTGCATTTAAGAATCTATGGGTTTTAACCTTTTAAGGACCAGGGGCATACCTGTACACTCTTGTCTTGCTCTCAAACTATGAAGCACGCTAAGTAGCTAAGCACACATCACAGCTGGTTGGTCCAAATTGCTGTCAGCAGCCAGGGCCTGTGTCTAATGCCAGACACCACAGATTGGGCCAATGGCTGGCATTAACACTTTAGATGAGCAATCAATGTAAAAAAAAAAAAAATACTCCTGGCTGCTCAATGGAGCTGATCGGTACCACCACTGAGAAAGCGTGAAGTCCCGATCAGCTGAAAGGACTGCGGGAGGGCCCTTATGTGCCTCCTCGCCATCTGATCAGTGCCCCTATGCTCCATTCAGCCATGGCACCAATAACACTAATCAATGCGCTATAGAGCAGCATTAATCCTTTGAGGACAGAACCCCTTTTGACCTTAAAGGGTAGCTCCCACCATCCTATTTTTTATTTTTTTGCTAGCCTGTCCCCCCCCCCCCCCCCCCCGCTACGGCACTAGCCCGTTCACTCCTCCCCCCCCCAACGCGCATACCCCGTTCCCTCATTACACTTGCAGTTACTGCAGAGTCCGGCAGCGGGCGTGCAGGGACAGCGGCAGCAACGAGGCGGCGGCGATGTGCGAGAGGAGTGGCCTCCCAGCCAGTGGCCGGGGAGCCATTGCGCTCGCTCCCGCCTGTCTGATTGACAGGCAGTGAGCGAGTGCAGCCTAACTGCACTCCAAAATCAGTCCTTTTTCAGTGGCCGGTTTTTAAACGTAAATTAAACCTTTTTAATGAAAAAAAAATAATAAAAGTATATTAGAGATATGTTGTAGTACATAAGTAGTACAATATATCAAAAAAATAAAGTTGGTGACAGTGCCCATTTAAGGACCAGGCCATTTTTTGCAAATCTGACCTGTGTCATTTTATGCATTAATAACTCTGGGATGCTTTTACTTGAATTTGATTCCGAGACTGTTTTGTTCGAGGCATAGTCTACTTTAGGAGGTAAATAGAGGTAAATTTGTGTTGATACTTGCATCATTTCTTTCAATTTCAAGAAAATTTTAAATATTTAGAATTTTTCTAACTCTGCTTGTAACAAAAATGGACATTCTAAAAAAATGATATATTGATTCACATATACAACAGGTCTACTTTATGTTTGCATCATGAAGTTGACATGTTTTAACTTTTTGAAGACATTAGAGGGCTTCAAAGTAAAGCAGCAATTTTCCAATTTTTCATGAAAATTTTGAAATCTGAATTTTTAGGGACCAGTTCAGTTATGAAGTGAATTTGAGGGTCTTTATATTAGAAGAAAGTCAGAAAGTTTGTTTACCCTTTAGGTGTTTCACAGGAATAGCAGTAAAGTGGAGAAGAAAACTAAAGATCTAACTTTTTTTTTTTTTTTAACACTAACACGTTCTTGTAGCCCCATTTTTTTCTTTTTACAAAGCGTAAAAAAAGAGAAAAAAGCCCCCCCAAAATGCGTAACCCAATTTCTCTCAAGTAAGGAAATATCTCATATGTGGATGTAAAGTGCTCTGTGAACGCACTACAGTGCTCAGAGGGGAAGGAGAGACAATGAGCTTTTGGAGAGCGAATTTTGCTGAAATGGTTTTTGGGGGGCATATCGCATTTAGGAAGCCCCAAGACCCACCCCCCCCCACATGGTACACTATTTGGAAACTACACCCCTCAAGGAACATAACAAGGGGTACATTGAGCCTTAACACCCCACAGGTACTTGACGAACTTTTGTTAACCCCGTAAGGACCCTTGACCTATGCGTACGTCATGGCACCCTGGTACTTAAGGACCTATGACGTACACGTACATCATGGGGAATTCCGGTCCCCGCCGGGCAGGGATCGGACCGTGATGCCTGCTGAAATCATTCAGCAGGCAACTCGTGCATATGCCCAGGGGAGTCATCAGACCCCCCCATGTCGGCGATCACTGCAAATCGCTGGTGAATTCACACATGTGATTTGCGCGATTCCGGTCATACGGGTCTATGGTGACCCGGAAAATAAGGGGGATGGGGGTTGTCCAAGACACCCACGATCCCCCCTGAAGAAATAGGAGTGAGGTGGCAGGGGTGCTACCCCTCCTATCCCTGCTAATGGTCTTCAAGAAGCGATGACCAATAGCAGATCGGGGGCCGGGGGGGTTAACTTTCGGTTTCCCTGTTCTGCCCACCCACAATAGGCGGGGCAGGATGGGGAAACCGACAGAGGACCGGCGACAGAAGATCCACTTACCCATCCGACGGCAGCGGGCGACGGGGATCGGCGGGCGGCGATGTTGAGCGGCTGGCTCCCTGGATCCTACGGAAGTCGGTGAGTTGCCTAGCAACATCTGGAGGGCTAAAATTTGAGACCACTATACAGTGGTCTCTAAACTGTAGCCCTCCAGATGTTGCAAAACTACAACTCCCAGCATGCCCAGACAGCTATTTGCTGTGTGGGCATGCTGGGATTTGCAGTTTTGCAACAGCTGGAGGGCTACAGTTTGGAGATCACTGTGCAGTGATCTCTAAACTGTGGCCCTCTGGATCTTGCAAAACTACAACTCCTAGCATGCCCACACAGCAGTTTGCTGTCTGGGCATGCTGGGATTTGTAGTTTTGCAACATCTGGAGGGCCACAGTTTGCAGATCACTGTGCAGTAGTCTCTAAACTGTAGCCCTCCAGATGTTGCAAAACTGCAAATCCCAGCATGCCCAAACAGCTGTCTCGGCATGCTGGGAGTTATAGTTGCATACCTCAAACTGTTGCATAACTACATCTCCCAGCATGCACTTCGTCGATCAGTACATGCTGGGCTTTGTAGTTTTGCAACAGCTGGAGGCACACTGGTTGTAAAATACTGAGTTAGGTAACAGAACCTAACTGAAGTTTTTCCAACCAGTGTGCCTCCAGCTGTTGCAAAAGTACAACTCCCAGCATGCATGGTCTGTCAGTACATGCTGGGAGTTGTAGTTTTAATACAGCTGGAGGTTTGCCCCTCCCCCATGTGAATGTACAGGGTACATTCACACTGGTGGGTTTACAGTAAGTTTCCTGCTTGAAGTTTGAGCTGCGGCAAAATTTTCACCTAGCGGGAAACTCACTGTAAACCTCCACCAGTGCGAATGTACCCTAAAAACACTACACTACAACATAATAAAGGATAAAACACAACATATACACCCCCTTACACTGTCCTCCCCAATAAAAATGAAAAACGTATAGTACGGCAGTGTTTCCAAAATGGAGCCTCCAGCTGTTGCAAAACAACAACTCCCAGCATTTCCGGACAGCCACTGACTGTCCAGGCATGCTGGGAGTTTAGCAAAAGCTGGAGGCACCCTGTTTGGAAATCACTGGCATAGAATATGCCTATGTCCACCCCTATGCAATCCCTAATTTAGTCCTCAAATGCGCATGGCGCTCTCTTACTTCGGAGCCCTGTCGTATTTCAAGGAAACAGTTTAGGGTCACATATGGGGTATTTCCGTACTCGGGAGAAATTGCACCATAAATTTTGGGGAGCTTTTTCTCCTTTATGAAAAGGAGAAGTTGGGGGCTACACCAGCCTGTTAGTGTAAATTTTTTTATTTTTTTACACTAACATGCTGGTGTTGCCCCACACTTTTTATTTTCACAAGCAGTAAAAGAAAAAAAGGCCCCCAAAATTTGTAACGCAATTTATCCTGAGTACGGAAATACCCCATATGTGGGCGTAAAATGCTCTGCGGGCGCACAACAAGGCTCAGGAGTGAGAGTTCACTATGTACATTTGAGGCCTAAATTGGTGATTTGCACAGGGGTGGCTGATTTTACAGCAGTTCTGACATAAACGCAAAACAATAAATACCCACATGTGACCCCAGTTTGGAAACTACACCCCTCACGGAACGTAACAAGGGGTACAGTGAGCTTTAACCCCTTAAGGACGCAGGACGTAAATGTACGTCCTGGTGAGGTGGTACTTAACGCACCAGGACGTACATTTACGTCCTAAGCATAACCGCGGGCATCGGAGTGATGCCCGTGTCATGCGCGGCTGATCCCGGCTGCTGATCGCAGCCAGGGACCCGCCGGCAATGGCCGACGCCCGCGATCTCGCGGGCGTCCGCCATTAACCCCTCAGGTGCCGGGATCAATACAGATCCCGGCATCTGCGGGAGTTCGCGATTAAAATGAACGATCGGATCGCCCGCAGCGCTGCTGCGGGGATCCGATCATTCATAACGCCGCACGGAGGTCCCCTCACCTTCCTCCGTGCGGCTCCCGGCGTCTCCTGCTCTGGTCTGTGATCGAGCAGACCAGAGCAGGAGATGACCGATAATACTGATCTGTTCTATGTCCTATACATAGAACAGATCAGTATTAGCAATCATGGTATTGCTATGAATAGTCCCCTATGGGGACTATTCAAGTGTAAAAAAAAATGTAAAAAAATGTAAAAGTAAAAGTAAAAAAAAAGTGAAAAATCCCCTCCCCCAATAAAAAAGTAAAACGTCCGTTTTTTCCTATTTTACCCCCAAAAAGCGTAAAAAACATTTTTTATAGACATATTTGGTATCGCCGCGTGCGTAAATGTCCGAACTATTAAAATAAAATGTTAATGATCCCGTACGGTGAACGGCGTGAACGAAAAAAAATTAAAAAAGTCCAAAATTCCTACTTTTTTAATACATTTTATTTAAAAAAAATTATAAAAAATGTATTAAAAGTTTTTTATATACAAATGTGGTATTAAAAAAAAAGTACAGATCATGGCGCAAAAAATGAGCCCCCATACCGCCGCTTATACGGAAAAATAAAAAAGTTATAGGTCATCAAAATAAAGGGATTATAAACGTACTAATTTGGTTAAAAAGTTAGTGATTTTTTTTAAGCGCAACAATAATATAAAAGTATATAATAATGGGTATCATTTTAATCGTATTGACCCTCAGAATAAAGAACACATGTCATTTTTACCAGAAATTGTACGGCGTGAAAACAAAACCTTCCAAAATTAGCAAAATTGCGTTTTTCGTTTTAATTTCCCCACAAAAATTGTGTTTTTTGGTTGCGCCATACATTTTATGATATAATGAGTGATGTCATTACAAAGGACAACTGGTCGCGCAAAAAACAAGCCCTCATACTAGTCTGTGGATGAAAATATAAAAGAGTTATGATTTTTAGAAGGCGAGGAGGAAAAAATGAAAACGTAAAAATTAAATTGTCTGAGTCCTTAAGGCCAAAATGGGCTGAGTCCTTAAGGGGTTAATTAATGAAGAATTTTCATTAAAGTTGGATGGGAAAATGAAAAAAAAAATTTTTCACTAAAATGCTGGTGTTACCCTAAATTTTTCATTTTCACAAGGGAAAATAGGAAAAAAGCCCCCAAAATTTGTAACCCCATTTGTGGATGTAAAGTGCTCTGCAGGCGAACTACAATGCTCAGAAGAGAAGGAGCGCCATTGGGCTTTTGAAGAGAAAATGTGTCCGGAATTGAAGGCCACATGTGTTTACAAAGCCCCCATAGTGCCAGAACAATCTACCCCACCCACATGTTACCCCATTTTGGAAACTACACCCCTCATATAATGTAATAAGTACAGTGAGCATTTATGCCCCACATGTGTCTGACAGATTTTTGGAACAGTGGTCCGTTAAAATGAAAAATTTTATTTTTCATTTGCACAGCCCACTGTTCCAAAGATCTGTCAAACGCCAGTGGGGTGTAGTGCACCCCTTATTAAATTCTGTGGGGGGTGTAGTTTCCAAAATGGGGTCACATGTGGGGGTCCACTGTTCTGGCACCACGGGGGGGCTTTGTAAATGCACATGGCCCCCGACTTCCATTCCAAACAAATTCACTCTCCAAAAGCTCAATGGCGCTCCTTCTCTTCTGAGCATTGTAGTGCACCAGCAGAGCACTTGACGTCCACACATGGGATATTTCCATACTCAGAAGAAATGGGGTTACAAATTTTGGGGGTCATTTTCTACTATTACCCCTTTAAGTTAAAATTTGGGGAAAAAACTACATTTTAGTGAATTTTTTTTTTCATTTACACATCCAAATTTAACAAAAAGTCATTAAACACCTGTGGGGTGTTAAGGCTCACTGTACCACTTGTTACGTTCCTTGAGGGGTGTAGTTTTCCAAAATAGTATGCCATGTATTTTTTTTTTCTTCTGCTGTTCTGGCACCATAGGGGCTTCCTAAATACGACATGCCCCCCAAAAACCATTTCAGCAAAATTTGCTTTCCAAAAGCCAAATGTGGTTCCTTTCATGCCCAGGAAGATTACCTGCAGTGCCATGGGTGCAAACTTCTTGATAATGTTGCGCACTGTGGACAAAGGCAAATCTAGATCTCTGGAGATGGACTTGTAACTTTGAGATTGTTGATATTTTTCAAAAATGTGGGTTCTCAAGTCCTCAGACAGGTCTCTTCTCCTCTTTCTGTTGTCCATGCTTAGTGTGCACACACAGACACACAATGCAAAGACTAAATTAACTTCTCTCCTTTTTATCTGCTTTCAGGTGTGATTTTTATTTTGCCTACACCTGTTACTTGCCCCAGGTTAGTTTAACCTCTTAAGGACGCAGGGCGTACCTGTACGCCCTGTGCCCGGTTCCGGTATTTAAAACAGGGTCACGCCGTGACCCCGCATCATACCGGGTCGGTCCCGGGTGCTAATGATAGCCGGGAACCTGGGCTAATAGCGCGTGGCACAGATCGTTGTGCCGTGCGCTATTAACCCTTCAAACCCTTCAAAGTTGATTACCGCGTTCAAAACGAAAGTAAAAGCTTCCCTGCAGCTCAGTCGGGTTGATCTGGACTATTGCGATAAAATCATGATGTCTTGATCAGCTAGGACGCGAGCAGAGGACCTTGCTCCGTCGCATCTGCTCGGCGTTTGATTGCTCCATGCCTGAGCTACAGGCTTGAGCAATCGAGCCCCTAGAATGCTGATCCATGCAAAGCTATGGCTTTGCAGGGATCAGGGTAAAAGATCAGTGTGTGCAGTGTTATAGCCCCATATGGGAGCTATAACACTGCAAAAATAAGTGAAAAAAAAGTTCCCTAATAAAAGTTGGAATCACCCCCTTTTCCCCTAAAAAAAACCCAGTGTAAATAAAAACAAACATATGTGGTATCGCCACGTGCATAAATGTCCGAACTATAAGAATATATTGTTAATTAAACTGCACGGTCAATGGCGTACGCGCCAAAAATTCCAAAGTCCAAAATAGCGTATTTTGGTCACTTTTTATATCATGAAAAGTCCAATCAAAAAGTCCGATCAGTACAAAAATGGTACCAATAAAATCTTCAGAACACGGCGCAAAAAATTAGCCCTCTTACCAGCCCGTTTGCGGAAAAATTAAAAAGTTAAAGGGATCAGAAATAAGAATTTTTAACGTATAAATTTTCCTGCATGTAGTTATGATTTTTTCCAGAAGTACGGCAAAATCAAACCTATATAAGTAGGGTATCATTTTAATTGTATGGACCTACAGAATAAAGATAAGGTGTCATTTTTACCGAAAAATGCACTATGTAGAAACGGAAGCCCCCAAAATGTACAAAATGACATATTTTCTTAAATTTTGTCGCACAATGAATTTTTTTTCCCGTTTCGCTGTGGATTTTTTTGTAAAATGACTAATGTCACTGCAAAGTAGAATTAGTGGTGCAAGTGCAAAAAATGAGTCATAATATGGATTTTATGTGCAAAATTGAAAGCGTTATGATTTTTAGAAGGTGATGAGGAAAAAATGAAAATACAAAAACAGAAAAACCCTGAGTCCTTAACCCCTTAAGGACTGAGCCCTTTTTCGCAATTCTGACCACCGTTGCTTTACGAATTAATAACTCGAAAACGCTTTTACCGAATATTCTGATTCTGAGATTGTTTTTTCGTGACATATTCTACTTTATTTTGGTGGTAAATTTTCGACATTACTTCCATCCTTTTTTGGTGAAAAATCCCCAAATTTCATGAAAATTTTGCATTTTTCTAACTTTGAAGCTCTCTACTTGTAAGGAAAATGGATATTCCCAATAAATTTTATTTTTATTCACAAAGACAATATGTCCACTTTATGTTGGCATCATAAAATGGACATATTTTTGCTTTTTGAAAAAATTAGAGGGCTTCAAAGTAGAGCAGCAGCAATTTTTAAAAATGTCATTAAAATTGCTAAATCTGAAGGGACAGATGTTACAGAACTACAACTACCAGCATGCCTGGGCATTCTAGGCATGCTGAGAGTTGTAGTTTGGCAACATCTGGAGGGCTACCGTTTGGGCAGCACTGTAACAGTGGTCTCCAAACTGTGACCCTCCAGATGTTGCAAATCTACAATTCCCAGCATGCCCAGACAGCCTTTTGCTGTCTGGGCATGCTGAGAGTTGCAGTTTGGCCTTCCTAGTGGTTGCCACAGTAAAGATCACTTTACTTTGACTTTCATTCCCCCCCCAACCGTTGTTTCCCTACCTGAGCCAGGATCTTTGCAGTCTCCAGCGACGATCAGTGGTTCCCAGGCATCTTCTCCTCCAGGTACCGGCCTCCATCTTCTACCCATGTTCCCCTCGACATCCTGCTCTGCCATTGGTCAGAATCAGTTCTGACCAATGGCAGGGGATAGGAGGAGATCGCAGCACTGGGACCTCACTCCTAGCCCTCAGGAGGATCGGGGCTATCACTGACAGCTCCGGTCATCCCTATTTTCCAGGTGATCGGATCACATGTCTGAATTGACATGGGGGGGGTCTCTGGACCCCCCTGGGCGATGTGCCGGGATGCCTGCTGAACAATTTCAGCAGGCATCCCGGTCCGGTCCCCAACCGGCTAGCGGCGGGGACCGGAATTCCCACGGGCGTATGCATACGCCCCACGTCCTTAAGGACTCGGGATGCAGGGCGTATGCATACGCCCGGTATCCTGAAGAGGTTAAGGGGTTAAAGGAGCATCACATGCTTGAAACAATCTTATTTTTTCACAATTTTGAAAGGCTTCCAGTTATTTTGTCCAGACCATTTTTGTAGTTTGATGTGACATTATGTCCATTTTGCTTTTTTTCCTCCCTTTTTTGGTTTAGTTCCAATACACACAAAGGGAATACGCATGTGTATAGCAAAACATGTGTTACTGCAATTCTTTTCTGTGAGAAATACTTCATTTTCTTGAAAAAAGTCAGGGGTGCCAACATTTACGGCCATGACTGTATGCTGAAATCATGGGACGTCATGGGACGTTTGTGCCCCCAGGGATGGTGAAGATATTAAGTTAAGTTCCCCCGGGCCGCCCGGCAAGTAGTCCCCTGGGTGGGGACTTACACTTACCAGCTCCATTCGCTAGGCCGTGGCCCTGCCCCGACGGCTTGCGTCACCGCTCTGCTCCGTCTGCTTAGGGAGCAGAGCGGTGACGCGAGCCATCATTCAAGCGGGCCAAGAGCTGGTAAGTGTAAGTCCCCGCCCAGGGGACTACTTGCCGAGTGGCCCGGGGGAACTTTATAACTTAACATCTTCACCATCTCTGGGGGGCACAAACGTCCTCCGGGGATGGTGAGGATAATGGTTTTAGCATATATAATGCATTGCCAAGCATTACATATGCTAAAATATGCTGATTGGTTCCATTTAAGTACCAGTACGCAAGGGCATACTTGTACACCCTTGGTCCCCAATAGGTTAAACAGTATATGCAATCAGAAGATTGCATACAATAGTCCCCTTATAAGAGCTAAAAAAAAATAGTGAAAACATTTTTGTACAAAATGTTATAATTTTCTAAAGTAGTACAATAAAATAAAACCTACTTAAATATCGTTGTAATTGTATGGACCTATAGAATAAAGATAAGGTCATTTTGTACCAAAAAGTAAACTGCTTAGAAACAGAATCCCCCAAAAGTTATAGAATGGTGTTTTTTCTTTTTCAATTTTTAGCCACAAATATTTCTGGTTTCGAAGTAGATTTTGCTATGAAAGGATTGATATCATTACAAATTGGTACAATTAGTAGTGCAAAAAAAAACAAGCCCTCATATGGGTCTGTAGGTGGAAAACTGAAAGCATTATGATTATTTGAAGGGGAGGAGGAAAAAGGAAAGAGCAAGAATGGAAATTAGCCGGGTCCTTAAGGGGTTGAGCCCTGTTTGCCTGGACATACATCATGAGTACTTCCCCCACATTTATCAAAGAGGTACATAAATAGAACAGTTGCATAGATGTAGACAAGGTTCTAAGTGTGGTAAGAGTAGGCATACGTTTGCACCAAATTTTCATGTCTTTCACAATAATTTGTGCCTAAATGTTAAGACACATTTCATAATACATTACCACTGCAAATCAAAGCAGGAAAACCATTCTACACCACCACTTTCTACAAAAGCACTTACACCTAACACCATGTGAAAAGGTGCAAATTGTTTGGGTAAATTATAGACAGCTAAACTGCTATACCACTAACCATCAATTTCTCCCTATCTGCTTACTGCAGAAACAATCTAATTCAGATATGTAAATTTTTTTTTTTACCTGGGTATAAGTTCTGCATGAGTGAATGTAGCCTTGAAAAAGAATGGATATTGAAAAGATGGTACTCACAATAAAAATATCGAAATGTTCAGGTCGGAAGCAATTTTACCCATAAAAACTGGAACTATCATAGGAGGAGATTTATCAAAACCTGTCCAGAATAAAAGTTGCTAAGTTGCCCATAGCAACCAATCAGATCGCTTCTTTCATTTTTTAAAAGAACTCTGAAAATTGAAAGCAGCGATCTGATTGGTTGCTATGGGCAACTCGGCAACTTTTCCTCTTTACAGGTTTTGATAAATCTCTCCCTATGACTCTATTTATGTAAACACAGGGGTATAGTCTTCAAATATTTTCTAAATAGGATATTTGGGTATTAGTAGAAAGGGCATGGAAGATAGAGGGTTGAGGGCATGAAAATAGAAAAAGGTAGTGGAAAGGAAGATAGTATAGACCAGGTATAGGCAACCTTTTGGTAGTGCTGTGGCAAAAAAAATAATTTGAAGTCGCTTGGTGTGTCAGCAATATGGGTGTGGCTTTATTATGGGTGGGGTTTGTGAGGGTGTGGCTTGTCACAGGGTGGGTGTTTTTTTTTTTTAGAATGTTTCCAATATATTATCCCCACTGTAATGGCCTTACAGTGAGGACAATACACAGAGAGGGGCATGCCAACAACAGCCAATAAAGTATTTGTTCAGCATGGATAACCATTTTAATTCAGACCTGCATAATACCAATCCCCGTATTATCCCTCCGCCATCATAAAGACCCCAGAATCAGTCTCCACCATAATGCAGACCCCATCATAATACAGACCCCAGAATCACCGCCCTGTATAATACAGACCCCAGAATCACAACCCTGCATAATACAGACCAAAGAATAACCACCCTACATAATACAGACCCCAGAATCACCACCCTGCATAACAGACCCCAGAATCACCGCCCTGCATTATACAGACCCCAGAATCACCACCCTACATAATACAGACCCCAGAATCACCGCCCTGTATAATACAGACCCCAGAATCACCACCCTACATAATACAGACCCCAGAATCAGATTCCACCATAATACAGACCCCAGAATCACGGCCCTGCATAATACAGACCCCAGAATCACCACACTGCATAATACAGACCCCAGAATCACCACCCTGCATAATCTGTAAATGACACACTGTTATAGGGATCTGTAGATGACATACTGTTATTGGGGATCTCTGGATGAAGCACTGTTATAGGGGGATTACACAAGACACTGTTATGGGGGTTCCTTGGATGACACATTTATGGGGGATCTGTGAATGAACACTGTTATGAGGGATCTGTGAATGAACACTGTTATGGGGGATCTGTGAATGAACACTGTTATGGGGATCTGTGAATAAACACTATTCTGTAGGTAACACCGTTATGGGGATCTATAGACTGACAGAGACCACATCCTGTCTCTGGGAGAGGAGAGCTGCTGTCAGAGCCAGGAGCTGAGCGTATTACAAAGAAACATATAGGAGACTGTTTTGTAGCAGTGACCTCTGACCTGCCCTCCTCCAGACACTGCTGGCCAGTACAGAGCAGGGGGGGCTCCATGCTGCTGGCAGAGAACGGCAAGGCAGGTGAATAAGGTTAACAGGGAAGAAAAAGAGAGACAACTTTCTCTCTTTCTGAACATGTTCCCGGTGCTGCACTGCTATAGTTAACCAGGCAGGAAGAGGTTAGACGTCCCTGGCTGGATCTTTTATCAGCCGCGGCTGTTTTAAAGCAACAGTGTCCTGGGACTGTCCGCAGGTTGGCACTCGCTCACGTGCCACTCAGGGTTGCCGACCCCTGGTATAGACTGTAAGGATGCAGTAATAGTAATGGTTTATACTATTTTTCTTTCTACCACCCAGTTCTCTTTTCATGCCCTCTACCTCTATCTTCCATTACCTTTCTACTACAACCTGGTTTTTATAATACATAGGTATTATAAAAATATGCAGATTTATAGGTTATCATTAATAAACATGAATAAACACAATCATATATAAATGAATACATATCGATAAGCTATCAATATATAAGGAATATAAACACATAATAGGCTTATGTTAGTTCACTACATACAGTGGAACTAAAAATCACAGAAGCTAGTAAACATGTCAGACTATAACAACAGTTAAAATGTAAGTTCAGATATCACACATGTAGAAGGTATATTACTATGCAAGAGAACCCCATGACATAAGAATGGGCACCATCGATATATATAACATGGAAGTGATATCTTATATTCCGCCCACTTTTAGCTAACATACAAACACATATCTCTGGGAAATGATTTTTAAAGGAGTACTCCCGTGGAAAACTTTTTTTTTACATCAACTGGTTCCAGAAAAATAAACAAATTTGTAAATTACTTCTATTAAAAAATATTAATCTTTCTAGTACTTTTTAGGGTCTGTATACTACAGAGAAAATTGTTGTTGTTTTTTTGGAACACAGAGCTCTGTGCTGACATCTCTGTCCATTTTAGGAACTGTCCAGAGCAACATATGTTTGCTATGGGGATTTTTTCTTACTCTGGACAGTTCTTAAAATGGACAGAGATGTCAGCAGAGAGCACTGTGGTCATGATGTCAGCAGAGAGCTCTGTGTTCCAAAAAGAAAACAATTTCCTCTGTAGTATTCAGCAGCTAATAAGTACTGGAAGGATTAAGATTTTTTAATAGAAGTAATTTACAAATCTGTTTAACTTTCTGGCACCAGTTGATTAAAAAAAAAAATTTAAATAAATAAGTTTTCCATGGGAGTACCAGACACACTACAGGAAATGTAATCTATAGTACTTAAATTTGGAGGGAAAACTGGGAACCACCTCCCTTTTGGAATATCACTTATCTCATTTAGAAGGTGAAGGAAAAATCAATAGATTATTCTGACTGCATCATGTGAATGCATTGCTATGCACAGAAAACACCCCGCTCTCTGCAGAGGAAGGAGAACATAATCTATCCTTATTAATCTAAACCTGGAGATTAGAGCAAAAGATCTATTCACCGTCTTGTCACCATATGGACATTTAGGATGGAGCTGATTGCATGTAAAAGACCTTCACCTTGGCTTTTCATGATTGTGCCTCTCAGGTAGCTTTCTAGGGGTGTAAAGTAGTTCTGGGGAGCATATGGCTCCTCTCTATAATGAACTACATCTAATATCTTTATGGAGTATTTCCTTGTAGAAAATTCCTAGCTTTCCCTTAAAATTTGTAGGATCTGTATAACTCTACAATCTTTTCTTGTGTAACTGCATGTGGTTTTTACCAGAAACCTTATGTTTATGGACCGCATCCCCTAAGAATTGTCTAATGGTCAAAGGGAAGACATCTGGGTCTGGACTCCCAACACATAGATTTATTGTAAGACTTGCCTCCCCAATACAGATGTGTAGTTTATTGTTCATACCCTATAGTGTTAGAATAACCTACACATCATGGTAAATAGACATCTTGGCACAGCCAGGGCTTTATGTCGAAGTACACTTTTTAAATATTAGTATGCCCCAAGTCTTACAGATGCAAGGCTGTATATCACGGCTAATGAGAATAAAATGTCTCGATGTATAGCATAACTATGTGCAGTGTGTGAATATACAAAAACATGTATATGTTTGAGGTCACTACAATATTTTATTGTGTACATGACAATAACATAATTTACATATAACATATACATATTTTATAAGTAAATAAGTAAAGTTCATTATGTTAGTATAAACATGTTTAGTTTCTCACTTTCTTTACCCACTCCCCCTTAGTAATATTTATTATAAATATTGAAGTGACAAAAGGGGCATTATTTACATGAACCTACTTAGGCCCGCTAAAATGACTGCATACTGGACACAATGGATGCCAAGATTTTGCTCATCAGGCCTTTGGCTCATTTTTGACTTACAATTAACACAACACAACTGGTTCTTTAACTGTAAGGTAATGACAACTATTTTATCTAGGGTCTCTTGCGACAGATAGTAATGATCTGTAATGGAATTGGGCCCAGGCTACTAAGGGGATGCATATTGTCATGTGACCTAGAGAGCACATTGCTGTTCTGATTTAACAGGAGCGGACAAGAACCAAGACACTAGAGCCCCTCCTCATGTATAGGAGGAAAGAGGACTGAGCTCTTGAATCTTATAGGGCACCCAGGAAGATTTTCCTGTGACTGTAGTAGAAGATCCGATTTCTCCAGATTCAAGATCCAACCCACTTCCTGGAGAATTGAAGCCACCACTGCCATGACTTTGGTGAATATACAGGGAGCAGAGAAAAGAACGAATGGTAGGCCAATTAACTAAAAGTGTCTGAAACTGGACTCCTGACGGACGGTAAATCTTATAGGGGTTATCCAGGAATAGTAAAACACTTGTCTCCATTCACTTCAATTGAACTGCAATACCATAAACCGGACAGGCGTGGTGCTGTTTTTTTTTTTATTTTTTTTATTTTTTTAAAGATCAGCTTGTTTTTTTTTTTTTATCCTTGAGAACCCCTACAAAAATTTCTGATTATTTATATGGATGGGAAGGTGATGGTAAGCATCCCTAAGACTGATCCCCATAACCATACCCTACTATATTACCTGAACAGATGATTTTATAGTCTCCGTGTTGAACTTTCTGTAAACTAATAAATCTGAAGCCCTTTAACCAATAGTGCAATACTTTTTTTTTGTGCTTTGCTACTAGAAACAAAGTTGAATAATGGCCTAGCCCTCTCTGATGGATAGCCCTTGAAATTCTTATAACCCCTGGATTGAGAAGATCCTGAATGTCCTTCAGAATTAAATTCTAAACCCTTGCAGCCTGCAGAGTGATGACAAATCTTAGAGGGGGAGATGAAGACAACGTGATCTGATATCCCTGAGATATGACTCCCACTATCGAGTTTTTCTGCAGAGGACATTCCACATGGATATTCCACAGCAGCAGAGTCCTATTGATTTCAATGGGATTCTGTTGCACTGGTCACACGGCAAAATTTCTGCAGAAATCACGATTCCTGGGTTCCGCAGAAAGCATGGACGTGTCTATTCATTCTGTGTAGTCTGCACAGAAATGCATTGTTGAAATTTTCCGTGCTGCCATTCCACCATGTAAACATAGCCTTAGAGAAGATAAATCAAGGTAAAATACCACTTAGGCCCTTATTACTTACTGAGTAATAATCAATGGGGGTGTAGTGCAAGACAGAATCTAGGCCTGTTTCATGTGGCCCGTGGTTTGGACAGCATAAAGAAGGAAACAGGTTCCCTTTAGCTTACTATAAAATAGGGTATTTGAAAAGGAAATGCCAAGAATACCTAATTTGTAGGGTGTAACCTCTAGACCACTAAAACAGAAGTATTGGGAATAGGAAAGGGCTGTGTCACTACATCACCTGTAAGCTGCATGCTTGACAACTGACTAGTTCAACCATACTGTATCCAGCAAAAAAAAAAAAAACATACCCATACTGTGTTTTGTCCACATTATAACAAGATGCCGTTTGGAAAAAGTAACAAAGTACCAGCTTGAAATACAGCACTACAATATGCAGCCTGGTGCTACACTGGGCAAATGGCATTTCAATGAAAGGTCTAGTAATTTGTAGCTCTGACTGAACTCCTAGCAATTTTATTGCAGCTGTACACAAAACCCCACTTTAACCTTTACATTTTACTGCATTAGTTGCCAGGCAACTGATCAAGGTTTCTAGAAATTCTTTTGTTCCATCTCAGGGAGACTTTTTTTTTAGCCTTTACATATAAAATGTTATAATCAGTTCCCAGAACATGAAGATTTACTGAAGTCTCCAACACCACCAGAATCAACAATTACTGATGAAGACATCTACAGAATGACCTGTACAGTTACCAGCAATCCCCAAAGCAATAGGAATATCTCCCCCCCCCCCCCCCCCCCATAAGAGAATGACTCACATGGTTATATTCACATGGCAGAATTTTTGTGCACAGAATTTTCCGCACAGACATTCCTCAGCAGCAGAGTGCCATTGAATTCAATGGGATTCTGCTGCGCTGTTCACATAGAATTTCAGGACCGGGAACATCTCGCATGTAAAATCAAATTCCACTGTCCACACGGAATGCATTGCTATGAGACAGCACATTCACGAGTGGTCCTAGTGCAGGCATGTTCTTCTGGTGCTCCGAATTCAGGATAAGCCAGGGTGTTTTGCATGATTTATCTGGGACAAATTGGGCAGATTTAGGGCATGTTTACCATAATTTCTTCAGTGGATTGGCACCATTTAAAATGATCAGGAATCGTTTTTTATCTGACAGTGACATAAGCACCGTTCCACTAATGGTTGTCATTAATGCATTGTAACTTGCTATATGAGGCCTAAAACGTGACCACTTATTAGTCTCTCAAAATATGGTACACTATATATTTTCACCTTAAAGAGCTTATCCGCCTAATAAAACATATCCCCTTTCAACAGGATAGGCGATAAGCGTGATCTGAGAAAGGACCACTGGGAGCCCCTGCAATCTCTAGAATGATGCCAGTCTCTTGAGCAATCCGGATTTCACCTTCTGAGATGTACTAGTCACTGCCAAGACCAGTTTGTCTCGGAAGGTGGGGGCTGGTAAGAGATGGTTGGACCCCAGCAGACACTTAACCCTTATCTACTACCCACACGATAGGGGATGTTAGCTAGATGACACCTTTACGACATACGCTGTAAATGTACGGCCCTGCAGCAAGTAACTTTGCCCCCCAAGTACGGAACATTTATGATGCGGTTATGAAGTAAGAGCAGCAGATGTCTGCCATTATCCCTATAAAGGTCGTGATCAAAGCTGATCATGGGATCTATAGTGAAAATGGAGATGTTGGTGGGTTCGAGTGGGCTCATTAGATACCGTAGCTGCATTGCAATCGGAAGGGTCCAATGAATGCAAATGGCAGCAGGAGGTCTCTTTCCAGTCTTACCTCTACAAGAAGGTCACCGAGAGTACTGAACAGTACAGTGCAATCTAATAATTAGATTATGTTTGTGATCCCTCATAGCTAACGGCATATACGTTAAAAAAAAATGTTAACACTTATTTTGTCAATATTTGACTGTTTATAAAGTAGTTCTGTAATGTGGACAATCACATTGACCCACAGAAGAAAAAAAAAAAAAGGCATGCAGGAAAAATGATTAAAAAAATGGCTGTCCTCAAGGCCAAAATGCGGTGTCCTTAAGGGGTTAAAGGACATCTGCAGCGTTACAAACACTTATCCCCTATCCTCAAGATAGGGGATAAGTGTTTGATCGCGGGGGGGTCTAACCGCTGGGGCCCCCTGTACAGGGCCGCGGCTCTTCCGTGCAGGGGGCGTGCCAGCTGCAGCATGACGTTGCGGCCAGCACGCCTCCTCCATACATGTGTATGGGAGAAGCGGGGAGGTAGCATTCGTGCCTCCCCGCATCCCCCATAGAACTGTATGGGGATGGGGAGGAGACGCTGCATCAACTTGAGCACTTATGGTGGCGCCCCGTTAGTGAGATCGGGGGGTCCCAGCGGTCGGACCCACCACGATCGAACACTTATCCCCTATCGGGGATAAATGTAATGCCGCTGCAGTTGTCCTTTGCACAGGTTTTGAGAAATCTACTTAGAGTAAATGTTGACAAGTTGCCCATAGCAACCAATGAAATTGCTGCTTTTATTTTTTCAGAAGCCTTTTTAACCCCTTAACGACGCAGGACGTATATTTACGTCCTGTGCCGGCTCCCCCGATATGAAGCGGGATCGCGCCGCGATCCCGCATCATATCGTGTCGGTCCCGGCGCTCATCAACGGCCGGGACCCGCGGCTAATACCACACATCGCCGATCGCGGCGATGTGCGGTATTAACCCTTTAGAAGCGGCGGTCAAAGCTGACCGCCGCTTCTAAAGTGAAAGTGACCCGGCTGCTCAGTCGGGCTGTTCGGGACAGCCGCGGTGAAATCACGGCGTCCCGAACAGCTGACAGGACACCGGGAGGGCCCTTACCTGCCTCCTCGGTGTCCGATCGGCGAATGACTGCTCCGTGCCTGAGATCCAGGCAGGAGCAGTCAAGCGCCGATAACACTGATCACAGGCGTGTTAATACACGCCTGTGATCCGTGTAAAAGATCAGTGTGTGCAGTGTTATAGGTCCCTATGGGACCTATAACACTGCAAAAAAATTGTAAAAAAAAAGTGTTAATAAAGATCATTTAACCCCTTCCCTAATAAAAGTTTGAATTACCCCCCTTTTCCCCGAAAAAAAATAACAGTGTAAAAAAAATAAAAATAAACATATGTGGTATCGCCGCGTGCGTAAATGTCCGAACTATAAAAATATATCATTAATTAAACCGCACGGTCAATGGCGTACGCGCAAAAAAATTCCAAAGTCAAAAAAAGCACATTTTTGGTCACTTTTTATACCATTAAAAAATGAATAAAAAGTGATCAAAAAGTCCGATCAAAACAAAAATCATACCGATAAAAACTTCAGATCACGGCGCAAAAAATGAGTCCTCATACCGCCCTGTACATGGAAAAATAAAAAAGTTATAGGGGTCAGAAGATGACATTTTTAAACGTATACATTTTCCTGCATGTAGTTATGATTTTTTCCAGAAGTGCAACAAAATCAAACCTATATAAGTAGGGTATCATTTTAACCGTATGGACCTACAGAATAATGATAAGGTGTAATTTTTACCGAAATATGCACTGCGTAGAAACGGAAGCCCCAAAAGTTACAAAATGGCATTTTTTCGTAGATTTTGTCGCACAATGATTTTTTTTTCCGTTTCGCCGTGCATTTTTGGGTAAAATGACTAATGTCACTGCAAAGTAGAATTGGCAACGCAAAAAATAAGCCATAATATGGATTTTTAGGTGGAAAATTGAAAGGGTTATGATTTTTAAAAGGTAAGGAGGAAAAAACGAAAGTGCAAAAACGGAAAAACCCTGAGTCCTTAAGGGGTTAACCCCTTAAGGACGCAGCTCATTTTCACCTTAACCCCTTAAGGACCAATACAAATAAACCTGTACGCCCCTGAAAGACCAGGCCTGTTTTTTCACATCAGGGATGTCTGTCTTTATTAGAGAATAACTCTGGTAATGTTTTGCCAATCACGATAATTCTGACATTGTTTTTTTGTCACAAGTTGTCCTTCATGTACATAGTAAAAGTAAGCCGATATAATTTGTAGTTTTTTTTTTTTTACAATGCAAAAAATCATGAAATTTTTAAAAAAAAATAAAAATTTTTTGCTATTTTAACACTAATAGGTTTCATATTTTTTATACTTTCTGACCAAATAGTTTCTGAAACTTATACTTTCAGATGTCTACTTTATTTTGACAGCATTTTTTTTGTTTTTAATTAACATTTTAAATTAATTAGAACCCTAACAATTTAACTTGAAATTTAGAAAATTTGAAAAGTACATCTTTTTTTTATTTGCTATGCAAGGTTTGCAGAAATTTGAAGGTGGTAGAACATAGGAACCCCCCCCCCAAATGATCCCATGTAAAAAACTAGACCCCTCAAGGTATTCGCTAGTGGGTACAGTGAGTATTTTAACACTATAGTTTTTTGGCAGGAATTATTACAAAGTCAGTGTAAAAAATTCAAAATTTGCAATTTTTCACAAATGCATCATTTGTGGGGCATATTTTTTGTACATCACTTCTGATATTGAAAGAAATGCACCCTATATTTTATTAAGCTGCTCGGCCCGTGTTTGGAAATACCCCCGCTAAGGCCATATTTGATTCCTTTGCCGCGTGGTAGGACCCCAAAAGGAGAGGAGCCCACTTTGGCTTTCAGGGAATCATTATATGAATAGTCCCAATTCATACTGCGTTTCTGCAGTATAGGTGTCTGTTGTCAAGTCAAAAAAAGGGATGCCAATGTATATTGTACCGTCTCATTCCCAAATGAATGGAGATGCTACAGTATACGTCAGCATCACTCTTTTTGACATGATGCTGACGGATACCTCTAACACTGCGGAAACGCAGTATGAATGGGACGCAGCATATTTCACACCGCAGATGCCCCCGGCAGTCACAAGGGGCGAGATCACTGCTGTGGCTGGGTAGCTCAGTGTGTCCACTCATGACTGCCGGCGGGAAATCAGACGCTATTAGTGGACACACAAAGCTACCCAGCCGCAGCAGGGAGCTCTTTATTGTGACTGTTGGTGGGCATCCGCAGCACGCAATATGCTGCGGATGTGCGCCGTGTGATCCTACACATACATTTTTATTTTTCATTATATTTATTTAATAAATGTATTTTTATTTAATTTTTTTTACACTTTTTTTTATACCTACTGTTGTTACACTTATTTATTTTATATTTTTTTACACTTTTTTTTTAATGCTTTGGAATACTTAGTATTCCAAAGCATTGCAGATATGTGCTGCCTGCTAGTTTTACACTAGCAGGCAGCATATGAGGACGTGCCTCTAGCACATCCTCACAGGCAATAACCGGGGCAGACCTGGGGGTCCTAGTAAAGACCCCCGGCTGCCCAGGTAAGCAGCAGCACCCCACGATAGTTGTGGGGTGCTACAGGAGAGAGACAGAGGGAGCCCCCGCCCTCTGTCAAAACTCCTTATAGCTCGCGGTCGCTTCCGACCGCGGCTGTAAGGGTTAAACTGCCGGGACCAAAGTTTTCTTCTGTCCCGGCAGTAACGCAGGTCCCCGCCCACCGGGGATTACACACAGCACCCCTGATCGTGCTGCAGGGGTGACAGAGGGAGATCCCTCCCTCTGTCATAACACTTACAGCCCGTGGTCACTTCCGACCGGAGCTGTAAGGGTTAAACTGCCGGGACAGACGTTTTCCTCGTTCTTCCATGGAGTGCTGCAGGGTCCCGGCTGTGTGTTACAGCCGAGTCCCCGCCGCGATCTCGTGGGTGCACTGCGCAGCACCCACGAGAACCAAGGACGAGTATAGACGTCCTGGTGCCAGAATGGCCGCCAAACAGGACGTCTATACTCGTCCTTGGTCGTTATCAGGTTAAGGACAGAGCCATTTTTTGCAATTAATAAGCATTAATAACTCTGGGATGCTTTTGCCGATTATTCTGATTCTGTTTTTTCGTGACCTATTCTACTTTACTTTAGTGGTAAATTTTCGTTGTTGCTTGCATCCTTCCTTGGTGAAAAATCCCAAAATTTCATAAAAATTTAGCATTTTTCTAACTTTGAAACTCTCTGCTTGTAAGGAAAATTGATATTCCAAAATTTTTTTTATATTGATTCACAAATACAATGGCCCAGATTTATCAAACTGTGGGAGAGAAAAAATGGAGAGATTTTCCCACAGCAACCAATCACAGCTAAGCTAACAAGCTCTGGTAAAGTGAAAGCTGAGCTGTGATTGGTTCTTGTGGGAAAATCACACATTTTTTCTCTCACACAGTTTGATAAATCTGGGCCAATAGGTCTATTTTATGTTGGCATCATAAAATGGACATATTTTTACTTTTTGAAAAAATTAGAGGGCTTCAAAGTATAGCAGCAATTTTCAAAATTTTCATGAAAATTGCAAAAGCTGAAGGACAGATGTTACAACTTCCAGCATGCGTGGGCAGTCTAGGCATGCTGAGAATTGTAGTTTTGCAACATCTGGAGGGCTACCGTTTGGGCACCACTGTAATAGTGGTCTCCAAACTGTGACCCTCCAGCCTCTGGCTGTCTGGGCATGCTGGGAGTTGCAGTTTGGCTTCCACTAGGAAGACAGCAGTAAAGATCGCTTTACTGCCACCTCCCTTCATGCTCCACGCCGTCGCCTCCCTACCGGCGCTGCTGATCTCCGCTGATGTCACCAACGATCGGCGCTCCCCACAGCATCTTCTCCCCGACATCCAGGGGGTGGGCAGAGCGGGGGTTTCCATGGCAACTCCCTGTCTACAACTGCCATTGGTCAGCACTCATAGCTGACTAATGGCAGGGGGATAGGAGGAGGCTGCAGCACTGCAACCTCGCTCCTATCCCTCAGGATGATTGGGGCTGTCACTGACAGCTCCGATCATTCCTATTTTCCGAGCGATCTGAATTGACATGCGATTTTCTCAGATCGTCTCAGGACCCCCTTCAGCGATGTGCTGGGATGCCTGCTGAATGATTTCAGCAGGCATCCCGGTCAGGTACCCAATCGGCTAGGACCGGAATTCCCACATATCCATACACCCTACGTCCTTAAGGACTCGGGATGCAGGGCGTATGCATACGCCCTGCGTCCTGAACAGGTTAAAAATGTTAATGCTTGCTATGGTCAGCTTTTTCTCTGGAAGCTTTTAATAAATCTACCCCCAGATATCCATGGACAACAGAACATTCACTTTAGAGCAGGGGTCATCAATCTTTTTAAACTGGGGGCCAGTTCACTGTCCCTCAGACCGTTGGAGGGCCGGACTATAGTTTAAAAAAAAAAAACACGGAACAAATTCTTATGCACACTGCATATATCTTATTTTGAAGTAAACAAAACGGGAACAAATACAATATTTAAAATTAAGAATAAGTTAAATCAACACTTACCATTATATTTCAGCCCTCCCCTGTGCCATTTTATTTTAGCCCCCCTCCTGTGTCATAATTCAGCCCCCTTCCCCTCCTGTGCCACATCATTTACTCATCCACCAAGCCCCCCTCCCCCTCTGATCCCCTGCTATTACCTGTCCTCCGTCCCATGTGCGCACCGGCAGGCTCAGTTTTTTTTTTGCTGGACCGCATCCTCGGTCCTGGCAGAGGTAAGTGCGATGAGTGACTTCATCGAACGCGCCAACATCCTGCGCGGCCCGCTATAGTTTAGTGACGGGGCCCAGTTATATATCAATTCCTCAGGTGTAAGCCCTGCTTGCCCGAAGCAGTGCTAAGTGCCTGAAGAATTCACCTGCCCGGGCGTCAGGCGATACAATTTCCACATCCCTAATCAATGCGCAGCAGCCAAGTGGGAGTAAGTAGTACCTCCCAGCGGGCCAGATAAATGTCCTCATGTGGCCTGCAGGCCATAGTTTGAGAACCCCTGCTTTAGAGGCTGTACAACATAAGATTGTAATGAGTATTTTATCAAAATTTGCGAATTGCATGGTTCAGATGTAACTTGGCAAAGGTGAATTTTCAGGGATGCAGCTGGGAACAGTGTGGGTGCAATTTAAGCAACTTTAAAACCTTTGCACTGACTCTGTTTCTCATTATAGGAGCTAAATGTTTCCTGCTTTGGAAAAAAAAATTTTTAATGCTTTATTAGAATACATTATAGGGTTCTCATCAAGGTCTCCCCTTTTAAGAAGCCTTTATTATGCACCCACCACTAGTCCTACAGTGCTATTTTTTTATGCCAGCACAGCTGCATCTATGTGTTTTAGTACTCTAATTTGGTCATGGGATCACACGGTGACTCCCCAAATCTTCCACTGCTTAATGGTGACAACAGAACGTAAGATGCAGACTTCAGGGTGAAGTCACCTATTAGTTTCCAGACCCCTTTCAGCTTCATCTGGTACCAGGTAGGCTATGTTCACACGCTGCATTTCTTTTCCTGCAATTGGATACCAAACTATTTTTATTCAATACGATTGTATACAGTCTAAGGTAATCCGAATGCCGATTTTACTTTGTTAAATTGGATGGTAAAATAGTCATGTGATGCAAGACCTTAATTTTTTCTTAAACTGGTGCCAAAAAGTTAGATTTGTAAACTAATTCTATTTAAAAATCTTAATTTGTCCAGTACTTAACTGCTTTATACTACAGAGGAATATGTGTATTTCTTTTGTCTGACCACAGTGCTCTCTGTTGACACCTGTTCATTTTAGGACCTGTCCAGAGTAGGAACAAATCTCCATAGCAAACCTCTCCTGCTCTGGACAGTTCCTAACATGGACAGGTGTCAAACCACAGTGCTCTCTGCTGACAAAAATTGAAAGAAAAAAAAAAAACTTCCTCTGTAGTATGCAGTAGCTGATAAGTACTGGAAGGATTATTATTAAATAGAATTTACAAATCTAACTTTCTGGTACGAGTTAAAAAAATAGGTTTTCACCGAAGTTCCCCTTTAAGAAAGAGGGGCCTATGCCAACTCATAGGGAAATTATTCACGTTCATTAAAGGAGTACTCCAGAATAGAAAAATTGTTCTCCATACTGCCGGCAGTAAAAAAAATAAAAATAAAGAGGGACCTTCCTTCGCTCCCCCTATGTCTCCATTAACCCACTCGTCTCCGCCACGATCCTCTTCCTGGTTGCTCGGCCGGCAATAGGCTGAGTGGCAGTGACATTTTACTGCCGACTGTTTAGAGAACAATTTTTTCTATTCTGGAGTACTCCTTTAACTTTATTTTACTTTTTATTTACTCTTTAGCCCCTCACTGGAAACTTGTTCAATCTTTTGATTGCATAAACTAGACAATGCTGTGCAATAGCACACCATTAATCAGTGTTATTGGTGCTCCATTGCTACAGGCTGCCTGCAGCACTGGAGCGACGATCAGACAGGACAGTTGATCCGGATTTTACCAAGGCGTCCCCTCACCCACTGCCAGGATTAGATTTCTCATTTTAGACAGCAATTAACTGATCATGGTGTCTAAGGAATTCATGACAGACACCCTGATTGGCAACATCCAGCATTATCCACCATCCTGCTATGACTCCTGTTCAGCTCTATAGACTGGGGGAGGGAGCACTTTTACACCTTGAGTCCTTAAGGCGTTCCATTATGTGCAACGTAGTAAAAACCTATATAAATTTGGTATTATGCTAACCGGACTCAGATTAACATGTCTATTCTTTCTGTGGATTCTGCTCAGAAAAGCATTGCTGTCTAGAAGGGGGAAGTTATATTGGTTTTAACATTGTGTCTATGCCCTTAATATAAGTTGGTTTAAAGGATCTACTTACGATTAGGGGAGTCCGTTATATTTATTTTGCCTTCAGGGTAATTGTCTAGAAGACAGCGCATATGGAAGTGGCCCTAACCACAGCCAGAAGAATCAGATGCCCACCCATGTGCGGAATGCCCACCCATGTTTCGGGAGCAGATATTTGGCCACAAATATCCATATTTTTGTCCATATTAACATGGCCTAACATTAACCAACAGACATTTGTTTATTCAAATATTTATTTGATATCTGTTTATTGTTAGACGAGGACACCGTACTGCTTCAGGACATCTGTGTACTTTGCAATTTTGCTTTCGACGTTCTTTTCTGCCTGCTTCTTCAGTTTCTGAAAAACAGAAAATAGGCTTCACAATACATACATAAACCAGCTGAAGCAGTAGAAAGCCATCAAACAATAGCTGCAGTGGGGAAAGAATTCACATGTTACATCAGTGCAAAATACAAGAGTATTATGAATTTTCATGTTCGGTTGCTTCATGAGCATATCAAGAATGTATACAAGTGAGCAAACAGTTAATGCAGACTATTGAGACCCTACACAAGATCAAAAGTGCTGGTTCAGAGCTTTTAGTGAATGGTCACACAAAGTGATTGCAAATGAATACAAAGCCAGAAATGGATTTGAAAAGTGAAGTCTGTTTCTTTTGTACGTGTCCTATATATGATCTGTTCCTGTCTATATATTCAATAAATGCAATTATGAGGGTAAACAGTCCCATTGCTAAGACTTAAAGTCAATGCCAGTCACCACTACAGGGATTTTTTAATTTGCACAGATTAACACCTAAAGGAATATTGTGCAACACCTGCATCATGACACCAGAACCAACAGCTGCCTCAGATGGTAGTGCATGTGAAATTGTTTCATTGTAGTGAAACTCAAGCACAAAGTTCATCAACGACAATACTGAAAAGAACTTGTGTCAATGCTGCAATAGCCACATCAGTATGTGAAAGAGTGGGGCACTGGGATTTTTTATTTTAATAGTCCAGTAGTAAAATTCCAGAAAAAAACTGGGGTAGTCGCAGAAGCTTATTTGCCCACAGCAACCAGAGCTTAGCTTCCATTTTACTAGAACAATGAGAAATAAAAGAGCTGTGATTGGTTACTATGGGCAAATTTGACAGTTTTGCTAAACCTGCCCCATATCTCTGGTTTGCAGGCTAATATAGAGCTACTATAGATGGTTTAAGTGTCCCCTATGTGTACCCTGTCTCAGACTTAACCCACAAGAGACTTATCCACAGAGCTACATAGTTTACAGTACTTACCATGACCAGCTTCTTTTTCTTGTAGTGCAGCTTGGCCTTTTCCTTCCTCTTCTCTTCAAGAGTGGCAGTCACAGCTTGGTACTTCCAACCAACTTCATGAGCAAGGCGTCCAAGGTAAGCAAACTAAATAAAAATCCAATACATCCATTTAGTCTAAAGACACATCATTTGAGAATAGTAATAATGCCGGGTCGTGCATACCTTTCTTGTTGGCTTCAGGCGCACAATTTTCAGGGCAGCAGGGACTACCATTCGCTTCCTCTGTATAACAATATCAAATTTCAGTTACCTTTTATAACAGGACCCCTTATCAAATGTACTGGTAGAAGCCCACTTACCTTGTCGTAAGGAGGGGGAATACCATCGAAGACCTTCAGCCTCTCCAAAGCAGCCTGTCCTCTCTTTGTCTTGTGTGGGAGCATTCCTAAATGCAGAAAACCCATGTAAACCTCTAAGCTCTCCTGAGTGTTTATTAACTAGACAAATTACTAAACTAGAACTATTTCTGCAAGTTTTATCATAGTATTAGGAAAAGTTATAAAGTTATATAAGGCCAACCTTAAATACATTACTGAGAATAGTCTGCATCAAAGTACATAGGTATTAGTGCACCAGATCAGCATTACCTCTTACAGTCCTCCAGAAGATGCGGCTGGGTGCTCTGAAGTGGTATGGCCCACGGGAAGGGTTTGTGTTCATACGTTTGCGCAGGAAAGCAAGGTACTTCACTAGTAGAGGGGAAAATAATCATGTAAACACAGATCAGTCTTTACTTTCAGGAATATGTTTGACCATACTCATGTTTATACAGAGATTATGTCACAATGCAGCCGATTTTACATGAAATCTACAATTATTACCACCCATCTCACCTCTAAGACTTCTGTATAGAAGTTAAGGGCAATTTATGAATTAAATGCCTTTTTACATGGCCATATGCCATTTAGGACCGGCCTATTTTGGGCCTACAGGACCAAGCAATTTATAAATGTTCTCACTGATATATTCCAAGAGATACAACTTCTTGTTTTACTGATAATTGTAAAATGTTTTGGTATTTGAGTTATTAGTGAGTACATTTTTTGGGTGGGGTGGAGACTGACAAATTTTCCCCACTGTTCAAGTTGTATGAGCACTATTGTGTGGGAGAGGCTTTAACATTCTGGGGTATAGGACAAATAGGGAAAAGCAACCATCACCAGCTTTTACGTTTTTCCTCCACCATATGCAAGGAATATGGGTATTATACACAACTTTTATTTAAAACCTATAGATCTTAATTTTCTTCCAGTAGGGGAAAAACTCGTTATATTACTTCTGTAACACTTTGGATTACTTTATTCCTAAACATTACTACTTGTCAGATGCCTATAGCAGCTTTTATATGGCCAGTTGCCCACTGTCACCCTGGTGCCAACAGTGAGTAGCCATCTACAGCCAAAGTGTAAGGGGATCAGGATCAGAGCTATCAAACCTAGCTGGGTATAGCAGCCATGTTCATGACAAGACTACATGCCAGTACCCACAATACAAAAGGGCTGACATCTAGGGCAGAATAGGATGTAGCAATTGCTTTTGGCTCGAGACATGTGATCCCAAGTGCTGTCTTATATTTGGGATTATTCTAGTCAAACAGGGAAAACTGAATTCTGTATCTTCTATTCCCTACCAGAGAACAATCCCCAAATTGGGGATCTGTTAATGAACAAGTATTTGTACTTGTTATTCCTAAAAAAACATGTATGTGGATTAACTGTAGTACAAAGAAGAAAAAAAAATAGTTACGTTTGTTGCGGTAGAAGTTGCCAGAAATGTTGATGCCTTCACATCTTACAACAACTACTTTGCGACCTAGAGATTAACAAAAATTTTTTACAAATTAGATATTTATTAACATTACTTTCATTTATGGTGTAGTTCACATATTGGTCTCAGATGGTAGTGCATGTAAACTTATCTCATGGTCGATTAAACTCATATGAGAAACTTTAGACTCATCAACGACCAGTTACAATATTATTTACAAAAAACAATCACTTACCTAGCAACACTTGCTTAGCAACAATTGCAGCGAGACGACCAAGAAGATGTCCTCTGCCATCAATGACTAGAACCTGCATATAAGATTCACATATCAAACTGATGCAGAAACTTAATAGTACAAATCACTACTGCTTGTCAGCCGCCTCAGATGGTAGTGCATGTGAGATTATTTCATTTTAGAGACGATCAAGCACAATGTTCATCACTGACAAGGCTGAAAGGGATTTCTGTGTTCAGATAGCAATGCCTAATTCATTATACATATTACTCCACAAACACGTGAAAGAAGCTTTCTAGGCAAATTGGTCGTCTGGTTGGGCCTGAATATAACACTGGCTCACATTCTCTTTTAAAACCAAAACTTACTGGGTAAAATTTGAGTGTTGCAGGAACATCACTGGGAACAAGGCAGCATTGAAATGGCAGATCAGAGCAGATGAGTATGCACACTTTTTACACCAATTTGATTGCACTGCAAAAAGTGTTCTACTGAAATATCCCTTTAATCATGAGATGTAACTATGTTAGCAGCAAAGTATAATTTACACTAATGTTATCATAGCCTATGGGTGGTAGATGCCACCATTTATTGCACCTTTCAGCCACAGGCAATGCCTGCATTCATTTAGGGCACGTTCCCACATGCCGTATTTTGCTGCGTACTTGCTTCTGCGTATTTTCTATCCCATTGAAGTTCAATGGGAAAGAATACACAGCAGCAAATATGCAGCAAAATACGGAAAGTGGGAACTTGCCCTTAGTTTAACTCATGAAAGCTCAGGACATATTGAAAGGAGGTTTATTTGGCAGGAAGTTATTAAACTATGCCCTGTGTACCCCCCCCCCCCCCCCAAAAAAAAAAGAGCCTCCCTTGTCTTGCTCCCAGTCTCCTATGTGATTCTCTTTCTGCTTCCAGGGCCCAAGTCAATAGCTGCAGTGATGTCCCGCCTAGCCAGTGATTAGCTAAGCAGCAGTATGACATTGGACTTGGGACACAGGAAGATGACCCAGGCGCAGTAATACTGCTGCTCAGCCAATTGGGTCAAGACACCTCTGCGGCCAGCGTTTTGCTGCATGACTTATTGGGCCTGGGGAGCAGGACACGAGGGCACTGCAGAAGAAATGAAGGACAGCAGGGGGTTCACTTAATTTATTCCAGAACAGGCATAGTTCAACCTCCCTGTCTTGCCATAAAGTGGTATCTGTCACCCATACACTGCCACCCTTCACCCCCTCTATTTCTTAATGTAAATAGAGCTCCCTCCATATCAGCTGCATTGACTTCTAACGGAGAAAACCCAGAGCATAACCTTATCCATTCTAACACACGTGTGTACTGTACCCAGAGAAGTGCTTGATAGTTACCTGACTTGAAGCCTTGAATCCTCCACCCAAGTTCTTGTAGAAGCCTGGGAGACCCCCCTGGATGAGTTTCTGAGGTACCTTCTTGGCCTAAAGAAATACACTTTGCATAAGTGACAAAAATAAGACTGAAGCACTAATGACAACAGATCATGAATGTAAGGCCGCACAGCACCAACATTGCTTTTAAACTGATTGCTAATTGTCACATGGATTTGTAGCTAAAACTGCTTTCCTACAAAGATTTGGAGACTGATCTTGCCGCACAGCCACATTGCTAATATGCAGATATGATGTTGCAATGTGATACAACCATAAGATCAGTGGATGCTAACCTGACAAGCAGGGGTAAAACTCTCCACTACCATTCTGCAGTCTATAAGCTGTAATCACTACAGCTAGAGAACGTTTTAGACATTTCTCATCATCCAAAATCATAAGGATTGGAACACTTCCATTTTCATAAGAAAAGAAAAAAGTAGACCTCCCCTTATGTGCACAAATCATTTTCTCATCATTATTTTAAACTGTGCGGTTCTCCCCGGATCTGCATCATAGCAATTTGTCAAATATTAGAGTTGTGGATAAAATGTATAATCACATGTATATTTTGCTACAGATTTTCTGCTGCCAGTTTATCTATTGACATCAACAGGTATGAAAAGCTGCACGAAATAAGTGTGCACATACTCCAAGCGTACGTTCACATATCTTTTGCTGCCCATTAACTTTAAGTAGCTGCGGACAATCTGCAACCACCACATGTGAACATCCCATTAGTATGCATTCACACAGGATATGTTGCATATTTGATGCTATGTTCAATTTCGGTTACACTGAAGTCTGCAGCAGATCCTGTGTGTGAATGTACCTTAAATGTTACTTTTGCTTTGTAATGATAAACTTAAAGGAGATATCCAGTGCTGAATCTGAAACTTATCCCAAGGATAGAGGATAAGTTTCAG
Organism: Hyla sarda; assembly: GCF_029499605.1. Classification (NCBI taxonomy): domain Eukaryota; kingdom Metazoa; phylum Chordata; class Amphibia; order Anura; family Hylidae; genus Hyla; species Hyla sarda. Next base: position 100,493,156 of record NC_079194.1, read on the forward strand.
ATCATAGGGGGGTCCGACCGCTTGGGCACCTGCGGGAAAGGGGTGTGCTGACCACACGAAGCGGCGGCAATCTCTGGCTCTGCCATAGCGCTGTATTGAGGGGCATGTCAGCCGCCGCTTCGTGCGGTGGTCGACACCAGCTATCTAGCCAGCGAGCCAGGGTCCCGTGCAGGAGATCGCAGGGGGCACCAGCGGTCGGACTCCCCGTGATCTGAAACTTGGCACTGGACTACCCTTTAAGGGAGAACTCCAGAATACAAAGAATGTCCCCCATACTGCTGGCAGTAAGAAAATGGATTCATACCTTCCTTCACTCCCCTGGTGCCTCCTGTAACTGGCTCCGGTCTCCGCCGCGATCCTCTTCCTGATTGCCGGCGAGTCATACTGCACTCAGCCAATCACTGGTCACAGCAAAGTCCCGACTCGGCCAGCGATAGGCTATGCGGCAGTGTGAAGTTTTCGGCCCCGGCAGCAGGTGCAGTGAAACATTGTGTGTCTTGAAGCACTCACACTGCCGCTCAGCCCATCGCCAGCCGAGTCTGGCCTTCGCTGCGGCCGATGATTAGCTGAGTGCAGTATGACTCGCTGACCACCAGCAACCAGGAAGAGGATCGCGGCGGAGTGTGGAGTCTGTTACTGGAGGAGCGAAGGAAGGTATGTACGGTATATCGGGAGTATGGGTACAATTTGTATTATGGAGTTCTCCTTTAAGGATAGACTTAACATGGCACACTGCAACACCAAACTGGCCACCCCCTCCAAACAGGGAAAACTGCTAGCTGATCACATTTTGGCAAGTTAGACAAAAACCTCATACACTGGCTAGACATGTAACAGGCAATGAAATGATTGAAGTTAAAGTCTAAGAGAATGATCCCGGCCTGCTCCATCATGGAGACCTGTGATAGGCCCCTCACACGAGCAATGATCTACCTGGCTGAAGCTCACAGTCTACCTGTGCATTATACTGACTATAGAAAAGTTATGGATTTCTTGTTAACCCATGAACTGAAGCTACTTTACATTAAACATAGGAATACAGCTTTAATACCAGTGATTCAAGCAGCTTTACCCATTGATGTCACATGTGCAGATCACTGATTGATACCTGAGAACCTAGTGTGGAAGTCACCAAAGAGAACCTCCAGATGTTGCAAAACTACAAATTCCAGCATGCCTGGACAGCCAATGTCTGTCCAGGCAGGCGGGGAGTTGTAGTTTTGCAACATCTGGAGGGCCACACTCAGATCACTATGTGGTGAATGGCATAAGAGACTGTTCTATTACTTTCCAAAACTACATTTACTATAGTCAGTCTCTTGGCATGATGGGAGTTGTTGTCCATGCACTAGAAACGCACAGGTTGGGGCAGTGACAGGATGATGGAGGAGCAGACACCGACCAGGCCCGAGCCCCGCACATGAGCTGCCGCTCTACAGCATGAAGGCTCCGCTCACACACACGTGAAGTCGGCTACAGGGTCCCAATACATTATAGGAAATCCCATAGACACCATCACAGAGTATGACATCCCATAGACACGTACGGGAGCGGCCCCCGCTCCTCACCACATGAGCACCCAGGCCGCTGCCTCGGAGCCCGTGTGAGAGATATCCCCGCAGTCACATAACATCCCCAGTCCAACCCCTTGCGCTCCGCTAGTACCTCCCGGCCCCTCCGACACACTCCGCCGCCCGGTCGGAGTACGGCAGGCGCACTAAACCAGCCGCCCAGCCAGAAGCGCTCACCTTAGCGTCCGCCATCTTGGCCTGCCGGACGAGAAAGAGACTCGCGCTCGGCCACGGGGTCTCCAAAAGGAAGGAAAGGGGCGGAAGTGACGTTTAGGACACGCCTACTGTCAGTAGAGCCGTAGGAAAGGAGGGGAGGGATCAGGCGTCACGCACGTAGGCTACATAACGAACCAATCAGCTTTTATGTTCTTTAGCGTATCGGAACATATAAAAGCCAACGTGTGATTAGTGGTTGGTTAAACGTCACTAGTCTCCTATACCGGAAATAGCAGTTTCTAGAGCTCCCGCTTATGCAGGGTCTGGCTGCGGACTGGAGCTCTACTCAACACAGGAAGTGCGTGATCTCCATTCATAGCATGTTATTTTATGTGCCGTCTGCAGCCAGACCCTCTATTTATCATCCATGAAAGTGATATTTTGCCCCCTTGTGGCCAGGTCCTGAATACATGTGATATTTCGCCAACACCTATTTTTTCATTCTCCCACTCCATAAGTGACTAGTAATAGTGACCATAATGCTGTGTGAACCCAGCCGAAGACCTCTTTATAAATCCTCCTGGTCCTTACCAGTGATGAGGAACAGCCAACAGTACTCATCTATTTCCTATCGTCTGGATCAGTGTTTCTCAACTAGGGTGCCTCCAGCTGCTGCAAAACTTCAACTCCCAGCATGCCCTGACAGCCTTTGGCCATTGTTAGGGTCTATTCACATGGCAGAATTTCCATATGTGGATTCCACCTCAAATTAAAGCCTAATTGACTTGGATTCCTCACTCCCATTTACACTTCTGAATTTCCACATGCAGATTCCGCACCAATTCCGCACAAGCCAGAAACCACCCAAATGAATGTGGAAGCGGAATTGGTGCGGATGTGCGGAAATTGTGCCATGTGAATAGACCCTTACATTTGCAGTATTTCTGTATATTTTAAATTTTGTACTGTTCAATGATTTTTGATGTTTAACCCCTTAAGGACCGAGGTTTTTTCCGTTTTTGTATTTTTGTTTTTTGCTCCTTGCTTTTAAAAAATCATAACTCTTTCAATTTTTCACCTAAAAATCCATATGCTGGCTTATTTTTTGTGCCACCAATTCTACTTTGTAATGACGTCAGTCATTTTGCCCAAAAATCTACGGTGAAACAGAAAAAAAAATCATTGTGCGACAAAATTGAAAAAAAAATGCAGTTTTGTAACTTTTGGGGGCTTCCATTTCTACGTAGTAAATTTTTCGGTAAAAATGACCCCTTATCTTTATTCTGTAGGTCCATACGATTAAAAAGATACCCTACTTATATAGGTTTGATTTTGTCGGACTTCTGGAAAAAATCATAACTACATGCAGGAAAATTAATACGTTTAAAATTGAAATCTTCTGACCCCTATAACTTTTTATTATTCCGTGTATGGGGCGCTATGAGGGCTCATTTTTTGCGCCGTGATCTGAAGTTTTTAACGGTACCATTTTTGCATTGATAGGACTTATTGATCGCTTTTTATTCATTTTTAAATGATAAAAAAGTGACCAAAAATGCACTATTTTGGACTTTGGAATTTTTTTGCGCGCACGCCATTGACCGAGCGGTTTAATTAATGATATATTTTTATAATTGGGACATTTCCGCACGCGGTGATACCATATATGTTTATTTTTATTTTTATTTACACTGTGTTTTTTTTTTTATTGGAAAAGGGGGGTGATTCAAACTTTTAATAGGGGAGGAGTTAAATTATCTTTATTCACTTTTTTTTTCACTTTTTTTTTGCAGTGTTATAGCTCCCATAGGGACCTATAACACTGCACACACTGATCTTCATCATTGATCACTGGTTTCTCATAAGAAACCAGTGATCGATGATTCTGCCGCATGACTGCTCATGCCTGGATCTCAGGCACTGAGCAATCATTCGGCGATCGGACAGCGAGGAGGCAGGTAGGGACCCTCCCGCTGTCCTGTCAGCTGTTCGGGATGCCGCGATTTCGCCGCGGCTATCCCGAACAGCCCGACTGAGCTAGCCGGCAACTTTCGCTTTTAGCCTCGCGGCTCAGCTCTGAGCGCGCGGCTAAAGGGTGGATAGCGATCGGCGCAGCGCGCTATTAGAGGCGGGTACTGTGTAACCCCGCGTTATATCAGGAGAGCAGGACCAAGGACGTACCGGTACGTCCTTGGTCCTTAAGGGGTTAAAGGCATAATAAAATACAGGAGTGTCCATTTTAGCACATTGTCAGTCGTCAGCTGTAACTCCGTCCTCCATCAGGTGAAACGGCGTCCCGTCTCCACCCTCGGACCAATCGCCGTCATCCTTCAGCCACAACTTCATCCTCCCTAATCCGAAACTCCCTCGTCCAAAACACCCTCATGCCTCAGACGATTCTCCCTCAGACGCAACGTCCTGCCGCATAGCAGAGCAGACGCTACACAGCATGTATAGCAGAGTCGAAACTGTGAAACTTGCACGTGTACTACAGACACTACATGTGCTACAGAGTCTGTATAGCAGAGCCGACATTGACAGCGTGTACAGCAGAACCTGTATAGTAGAGAGCCGGCACTGACTCGGCTCTGCTACATGGCAGGAAAGTTTTTCATTGACGGAGTTTAGAATGAGAGACTTTAGAATGACAAAGGAGGGAGTTGTGGCTGACGCCTGATGGAGATTGGCCCAAGGGAGAAGGCGGGGCGCCGTTTCACCTGAAGGAGGACGGAGTTACGGCTGATGAGTGACGATGTCCTAAAATGGACAGCGTACACGAGAACAGTAGAATTTAACCCCTTAAGGACTGAGCCCTTTTTCACCTTAAGGACTCGGCCATTTTTTGCAAATCTGACCACTGTCACTTTAAACATTAATAACTCTGGAATGCTTTTAGTTATCATTCTGATTCCAAGATTGTTTTTTCGTGACATATTCTACTTTAACATAGTGGTAACATTTTGTGGTAACTTGCATCCTTTCTTGGTGAATAATCCCAAAATTTGATGAAAAATTTGAAAATTTTGCATTTTTCAAACTTTGAAGCTCTCTGCTTGTAAGGAAAATGGATATTCCAATTTTTTTTTTTTATTCACTTATACAATATGTCTACTTTATGTTTGCATCATAAAATTGATGAATTTTTTCTTTTGGAAGACATCAGAGGGCTTCAAAGTTCCGCAGCAATTTTCCAATTTTTCCCGAAATTTTGAAACTCGCTTTTTTTCAGGGACCAGTTCAGGTTTGAAGTGGATTTGAAGGGTCTTCATATTAGAAATACCCCATAAAAGACCCCATTATAAAAACTGCACCCCCCCAAAGTATTCAAAATTACATTCAGTAAGCGTTTAAACCCTTTCACAGGTTTCACAGGAATAGCAGCAAAGTGAAGGAGAAAATTCACAATCTTCATTTTTTACACTCGCATGTTCTTGTAGACCCAATTTTTGAATTTTTGGAAGGGGTGAAAAGGAGAAAATTTTTACTTGTATTTGAAACTCAATTTCTCTCGAGTAAGCACATACCTCATATGTCTATGTTAATTGTTCGGCGGGCGCAGTAGAGGGCTCAGAATGGAAGGAGCGACAAGGGGATTTTGTAAAGTACGTTTTTCTGAAATGGTTTTTGGGGGGCATGTCACCTTTAGGAAGCCCCTATGGTGCCAGAACAGCAAAAAACCCCACATGGCATACCATTTTGGAAACTAGACCCCTCGGGAAACGTAACAAGGGGTAATGTGAACCTTAATACCCCACAGGTGATTCACGACTTTTGCATATGTAAAAAAAAAAAAATTATTTTTACCTAAAATGCTTGGTTTCCCAAAAGTTTTACATTTTTAAAAAGGGTAATAGCAGAAAATACCCCCCAAAATTTGAAGCCCAATTTCTCCCGATTCAGAAAACACCCCATATGGGGGTGAAAAGTTCTCTGCTGGCGCACTACAGGTCTCAGAAGAGAAGGAGTCACATTTGGCTTTTTTGAAGGAAATTTTGCTCTGGGGGCATGCCGCATTTAGGAAGCCCCTATGGTGCCAGGACAGCAAAAAAAAAACACATGGCATACTATTTTGGAAACTAGAGCCCTCGGGGAATGTAACAAGGGGTTAAGTGAACCTTAATACCCCACAGGCGTTTCACGACTATTGCATATGTAAAAAAAAAAAAAATTTTTACCTAAAATGCTTCTTTTCCCCAAAATTTTACATTTTTAAAAAGGGTAAAATCAGAAAATACCCCCCAAAATTTGTAACACAATTTCTCCCGAGTACGGCGATACCCCATATGTGACCCTAAACTGTTGCCTTGAAATACGACAGGGCTCCAAAGTGAGAGCGCCATGCGCATTTGAGGCCTAAATTAGCATAGGGGTGGACATAGGGGAATTCTACGCCAGTGATTCCCAAACAGGGTGCCTCCAGCTGTCGTAAAACTCCCAGCATGCCAGTCAGTCAGTGGCTGTCTGGCAATACTGGGAGTAGTTGTTTTGCAACAGCTGGAGGCTCCGTTTTGGAAACCGTGGTGTACCAGACGTTTTTCATTTTTATTGGGGAGGGGAGGGGGTATGTGTATATGTAGTGTTTTTTACTTTTTATTTTATTTTGTGTTAGTGTAGTGTTTTTAGGGTACAGTCGCACGGGCGGGGGTTCACAGTAGTTTCTCGCTGGAAGTTTGAGCTGTTGCAGAAAATTTGCCGCAGCTCAAACTTGCAGCCCGATACTTACTGTAAACCTCCGCCCATGTGAGTGTACCCTGTACATTCACATTGGGGGGGGGGGGGGGGGGACTCCAGCTGTTGCAAAACTACAACTCCCAGCATGCGCTGACAGACTGTACATGCTGAGAGTTTTAGTTTTGCAACAGCTGTAGGCACACTGGTTATGTATCACTGAGTTTGTGACCTTACTCAGTGTTTCAAAACCAGTGTGCCTCCAGCTGTTGCAAAACTACAACTCCCAGCATGTACGGTGCATGGTGTAAGGTGACTGCTGGGAGTTGTAGTTTGCAACAGCTGGAGGCATACCGGTCGTGAAACACTGAGTTAGGTAAAAAAAAAACTGAGTTTCACAACCAGTGTGCCTTCAGCTGTTGCAAAACTACAACTCTCAGCAGTCACCGACAGCCAATGGGCATGCTGGGAGTTGTAGTTATGCAACCAGCAGATGCACCACTACAACTCCCAGCATGCACTTTAGCTGTTTGTGCAAGCTGGGAGTTGTAGTTATACAACAGCTGAAGGTACACTTTTCCATAGAAAAAATGTGCCTCCAGCTGTTGCAAAACCATAAGTCCCAGCATGCCTAAAAGGGAATGCTGGGAGTTGTGGTGGTCTGCCTCCTGCTGTTGCATAACTACAGCTCCCAGCATGCCCTTTTTGCATGCTGGGAGCTGTTGCTAAGCAACAGCAGGAGGCTGTAACTCACCTCCTGCTGCTGCTCCGTCGCAGGACTGTCCCTCGCCGCCGCCGTTGCTCCTGGGGCCCCGATCCCAACATGGACGCCGGGGATCGGGGTCCCCAGCACCCGGGGTCTTCTTCCTGCACCTGCTCACGTCCTCCGGAAGAGGGGCGGAGCGGATGAGTGACACCCGCAGCAGGCGCCCTGATTGGTCAGCCGGTAATCCGGCCGACGAATCAGGGCGATCGTGAGGTGGCACCAGTGCTACCTCACCCCTGCTGGCTCTGGCTGTTCGGGGCCGTCCGAGATGGCCCCGATCAGCCAGTAATTCCGGGTCACCGGGTAACTGGAGACCCGATTGACCCGGAATCGCCGCAGATCTCTGAACTGAATTGTCCAGCGATCTGCGGCCATCGCCGACATGGGGGGGGCATAATGACCCCCCTGGGCGATATGCCGGGATGCCTGCTGAATGATTTAATTCGGCTAGCGGTGGGGACCGGAATTCCCACAGGTGTATGGATACGCCCTGCGTCCTTAAGAGGTTAAAGGGGTACTCCAGTGGAATTTTTTTTTTTTTAAATCAACTGGTACCAGAAAGTTAAACAGTTCTATTTAAAAATCCTAATCCTTCCAGTACTTATCAGCTGCTGTATGCTCCACATGAAGTCCTTTTCTTTTTGAATTTCTTTTCTGTCTGACCACAGTGCTCTCTGCTGACACCTCTGTCCATGTCAGGAACTGTCCAGAACAGGAGAAAGTCCCTATAGCAAACCTCTCCTGCTCTAGACAGTTCCTGATATGGACAGAAGTGTTTGCAGAGAGCACTGTGGTCAGACAGAAAATAAATTTAAAAAGAAAAGAACTTCCTGTGGAGCATACAGCAGCTGATCAGTACTGGAAGGATTAAGATTTTTAAATAGAAGTAATTTACAAATCTGTTTAACTTTCTAGCACAAGTTGATTTAAAAAAAAAAAATGTTTTCCACTGGAGTACCACTTTAAGAAGTGATGCCACTTTTCAGTGTGATTCTACCCTGAAAACTTTCATTGAAATCAATAAAAGTTTACAGAAAAAATTAAAAATACCTGAAAAAATCTCATCAAAATGATCTTCAAAAAATCCACATAGCAGATTCCATGCTGATTTTAAGGTGTTTTTTTAAGAGTGGTTTTTGCCCATGTGAGCATACCCTTAAAAGTTGTATGTTTACTGAATTGTAGTTTTATTGTTTTTATTTCAGCTTTGCTATATACATTAACAATGAAATGTGAAATAAGTCTTTATCTCTGATCAGTTATTAGCAGTAGCCCACGGATGTGGAAACTAGCCTGGTTCTGCTGGTTATGGAGTGGGCCTAAAAAGGCACTCTGGCGGAATTTTTTTTTTTTTTAAATCATCTGGTGCCAGAAAGTTAAAGAGATTTGTAAATTACTTCTGTTTAAAAATCTTAATCCTTCCAGTACTTATTAGCTGCTGTATACTACTAAAAAGAAAGTTTTTAAAATTTTCTTTTTAAATTTCTTTCCAGTCTAACCACAGTGCTCTCTGCTGTCACCTCTTTCCATATCAGGAACTGTCCAGACAGGGCTGGCGTTAGGGCGGGGCAAACCAGGCAATTGCCTAGGGCCCCCATCCCCCAGGAGGCCCCTTGCCGGCTGCTCAGTAGCAGATCAGCAGGCCGGCCACGGCCACTTTAAAATAGTGACTAGCGGCGGACCCGGACACTTCTCCTGCTTTTTCTATTTTTCATATTTCCTTACCTGGCGACGCTCGGCAGGCTCAGGTAATGTGGCGGTTCTTGTGGGCTGTGTGGATAATATGACGAATGACGTCCTCTGCGGCTCCTCTGCACGGCGTCAGGGACGTCACTCCACATTCCCTGCAGCGCCGGCCGCTTAAGTTTAGCAGTCCGGCCGCGGCTGCAGGAAATGAGGAGTGAAGTCCTTGACGCCGCGCAGAGGAGCCGCAGAGGACGTCATTCGTCATTTTATCCACACAGCCCACAAGAACCGCCGCATTACCTGAGCCTGCCGAGCGTGGCCAGGTAAGGAAATATGAAAAATAGAAAAAGCAGGGGGAGACGGGGGACCTAATGTGGGGGAACTATACTGCCAACCTAATGTGGGGGAACTATACTGCACCTAATGTTGGGGAACTATACTGCACCTAATGTGGGGGAACTGTACTGCACCTAATGTGGGGGAACTGTACTGCACCAAATGTGCGGAACTATACTGCACCTAATGTTGGGGAGCTATACTGCACCTAATGTGGAGGAACTATACTGCACCTAATGTGGGGAGCTATACTGCCAACCTAATGTGGGGAGCTATACTGCACCTAATGTGAGGAACTATACTGCACCTAATGTGGGGGAACTATACTGCACCTAATGTGGGGGAAACTATACTGCACTTAATGTGGGGAGCTATACTGCACCTAATGTGGAGGAACTGTACTGCCAACCTAATGTGGGGCACTATACTGCACCTTATGTGGGGAACTATACTGCACCTAATGTGGGGGAACTATACTGCACCTAATGTGGCGTACTATACTACACCTAATGTGGGGAGCTATATTGCACCTAATGTGGGGAGCTATCTTCCACCTAATGTGGGGAACTATACTGCACCTAATGTAGGGGAACTATACTGCACCTAATGTGGGGGAACTATACTGCACCTAATGTGGGGGAGCCATACTGCACCTAATGTGGGGAGCCATACTGCACCTAATGTGGGGAACTATACTGCACCTAATGTGGGGGAACTATACTGCACCTAATGTGGGGGAACTATACTGCACCTAATGTGGGGAACTATACTGCACCTAATGTGGGGGAACTATACTGCACCTAATGTGGGGAACTATACTGCACCTAATGTGGGGGAACTATACTGCACCTAATGTGGGGAACTATACTGCACCTAATGTGGGGGAACTATACTGCACCTAATGTGGGGAACTATACTGCACCTAATGTGGGGAGAACTATACTGCACCTAATGTGGGGGAACTATACTGCACCTAATGTGGGGGAACTATACTGCACCTAATGTAATGTGAGGGAACTATACTGCACCTAATGTGGGGGAACTATACTGCACCTAATGTGGAGGAACTATACTGCACCTAATGTGGGGGAACTATACTGCCCCTAATGTGGGGGAACTATACTGCACCTAATGTGGAGAACTATACTGCACCTAATGTGGGGGAACTATACTGCACCTAATGTGGGGGAACTATACTGCACCTAATGTGGAGGAACTATACTGCACCTAATGTGGGGGAACTATACTGCACCTAATGTGGGGGAACTATACTGCACCTAATGTGGGGGAACTATACTGCACCTAATGTGGGGGAACTATACTGCACCTAATGTGGGGAACTATACTGCACCTAATGTGGGGGAACTATACTGCACCTAATGTGGGGGAACTATACTGCACCTAATGTGGGGGAACTATGCTGCACCTAATGTGGGGAACTATACTGCACCTAATGTGGGGGAACTATACTGCACCTAATGTGGGGGAACTATACTGCACCTAATGTGGGGAACTATACTGACAACCTAATGTTGGGGAACTATACTGACAACCTAATGTGCGGGAACTATACTGACAACCTAATGTGGGGAAACTATACTGACAACCTAATGTAGGGGAACTATACTGACAACACATGTGGGGGGAACTATACTGCCAACTTAATGTGGGGGAACTATACTGCCAACCTAACGTGGGGAACTATACTCCCAACCTAACGTGGGGAACTATACTGCCAACCTAATGTGGGGAAACTATACTGCCAACCTAATGAGGGGAAACTATACTGCCAACCTAATGTGGGGGAACTATACTGCCAACCTAATGTGGGGGGAACTATACTGCCAATCTAATGTGGGGGGAACTATACTGCCAACCTAATGTGGGGGGAACTATACTACCAACCTAATGTGGGGGGGGGGGACTATACAGCCAACCTAATGTGGGGGAACTATACTGCCTACCTAATGTGGGGGAACTACAACCTAATGTGGGGGAACTATACTGCCTACCTAATGTGGGGGAACTACAACCAAATATGGGGGAACTATACTGCCAACTTAATGTGGGGGAACTACAACCTAATGTAAGGGAACTATACAGCCAACCTAATCTTGGGAAGCTATACTGGCAACCTAATGTGGGGGGACTATACAGCCAACCTAATGTGGGGAAACTATACTGCCAACCTAATGAGGGGAAACTATACTGCCAACCTAATGTGGGGGAACTATACTGCCAACCTAATGTGGGGGGAACTATACTGCCAATCTAATGTGGGGGGAACTATACTGCCAACCTAATGTGGGGGGAACTATACTACCAACCTAATGTGGGGGGGGGGACTATACAGCCAACCTAATGTGGGGGAACTATACTGCCTACCTAATGTGGGGGAACTACAACCTAATGTGGGGGAACTATACTGCCTACCTAATGTGGGGGAACTACAACCAAATATGGGGGAACTATACTGCCAACTTAATGTGGGGGAACTACAACCTAATGTAAGGGAACTATACAGCCAACCTAATCTTGGGAAGCTATACTGGCAACCTAATGTGGGGGGACTATACAGCCAACCTAATGTGGTGGAACTATACTGCCTACCTAATGTGGGGGAACTACAACCTAATGTGGAGGGAACTATACTGCCAACCTAATGTTGGGGAACTACAACCTAATGTGGGGGAACTATACTGCCAAACTAATATGGGTGGGAACTATACTACCAACCTAATGTGGGGGGACTATACAGTCAACCTAATGTGGGGGAACTATACTGCCTACCTAATGTGGGGGAACCACAAACTAATGTGGGGGAACTATACTGCCTACCTAATGTGGGGGAACTACAACCTAATGTGGGGGAACTATACTGCCAACCTAATGTGGGGGAACTATGCTGCCAACCTAATGTGGCGGAACTACAACCTAATGTGGGGGGAACTATACTGCCAACCTAATGTGGGGGAACTACAACCTTATGTAAGGAACTATACTGCCAACCTAATCTTGGGAAGCTATACTGGCAACCTAATGTGGGGGGGGCTATACAGCCAACCTAATGTGGGGTAACTATACTGCCTACCTAATGTGGGGGAACTATACTGCCAACCTAATCTGGGGGGAACTACAACCTAATGTGGGGGAACTAGCGAGTAGATTTTCTGGGGGCATCCAGCTGTTGCAAGGCGTGAATAGCGGATACAGTCTTTAAAAAGTGATATACACTTATAAATATGGTGTCACAGGATGGCTTGACGCGTTTCAAGGCCACGGGCCTTTTCTTCAGTAGCGGTAATTAATTACTTACTGCTACGTGCGCATTGATAGCGCAGCATTCACACACGCACCTGTTTCCTAAAATCTACTCACAGCCCCAGACGGCAGAGCCTCTCTTGGACATTCTAACTACATCGGGCCGGACGCTGTTCCGTGCCAGTTCAGGACATGCAAAGCTGCCGGAGATCAAGCCACTCACCCGGACCGCAGCTCAGACGGGTATCGCTTCCCATGCGCCGGATACAGCCGTGCCAGCCCGTCTACAAAGATCTATAAAGGAGGGTGAGTGGTGCTGCGCACCGTAACATCATATTCCCTGTGCCACCACTGATATTGCCTTGCTACATTGTTTCTAATAAGGCCTGCAAAGGAGGGCAAGCGGTGTCGTGCACCGCAGCATCGCATTCCCTGTACCACCATTTATATTGCCTTGCTACATTATCTTAACTGGAGGCACATTATTGCTACTAATCTTTGAGCTCTGCTACATTCTTGATACTGTGGATAAATGTTTCCACTGAAAACTTTGAGTTTGCACTGAGCAATTTATAAGTGACTTTCCCTTTTATTACAACTTATGCACATTATAGCGGATATGGACTAAAATGTTATTCTTATTAGTGTTACCATTTGTCTATTTATTTATTCATAATATTCATTGTATCCATTTTTATTTTGTATTTATTTTATTAGATGATATACACCTTTTTCCATATGCAAGGGCCCTGCTAGGTCATTGGTGTTATATCTATCCTATTTTATAATTTATCTTATTTTATCATATATTACATAATAAATACATACTTATTGGATCCTAACTTCTCTCTCTCACTTTTTTCACTCTTCCCTTGTGCTCTTGAGGACTGGTCCATATAAATTATTTATTTATATTCCCCATTTAATATAATTTACAAATCTGTTTAACCTTCTGGCACCAGTTGATTTAAAACAAAAAAAAAAAAAAAAGTTTTCCACCGGAGTACCCCTTTAACTAAGGCAAGTAATGAAATGAACAACTTCGATCAGAGAAGACGTCGCCTGTAAGTCCCTTATATAACTACAGTGGTCCCTCAACATACGATGGTAATACGTTCCAAATGGACCATCCTTTGTTGAAACCATCGTATGTTGAGGGATCCGTGCAATGTAAAGTATAGGACAGTGGTCTACAACCTGCGGACCTCCAAATGTTGCAAAACTACAACACCCAGCATGCCTTGACAGCCGACGGCTGTCCGGGCATGATGGGAGTTGTAGTTTTGCAACATCTGGAGGTCCGCAGGTTGAAGACCACTGGTATTGGAGGTTATACTCACGTGTCCCCGCCGCTCCGGACCGTCACCGCTGGCTTCCGAAGAGGATGCGCCGGAGCCCCGAGGACAGGTAAGTGATCGTCAGCGGACCACACGGGGCACCGTAAACGCCTATCCGGTGGCAGCTGAAGCAGTCTGCGCTGCCGGATAGCCGTTTATGCGATGGCCCCAACATACAAAAGCATCATATGTTGATGCTGCCTTCAATATGTGATGGCCTCTGAGAGGCCATCGTATGTTGAAATGATCGTATGTCGGAGCCATCGTATGTCGGGAAGGGGGGGTGGTCACTGTATAATCAATTATACTGTCTGCAGAGCGCTTGCTGTTATCAAACTGTGTGAGGGAAAAAAAATTGATTTTCACACAGCAACCAATCACAGCTTAGCTAACGAGCTCTGGTAAAGTGAAACCTGATTGGCTATTGTGGGAAAATCTCTCTATTTTTTTCTCTCACATAGTTTAATAAATCTGGGCCAGTGTGTGGGAATATTGGCCAATTTTAGGGTGGTTTCACAGTAACCAGAATAGGGTATATTAGACGATATCATTAGGGGAAAAAATTTAATTGGGGATGGCTCTGAGGGGAAACTTGGTGGCGGGCCACAGGGGGCCCAGGCCCTAAGCTGTGTAAGGGGCCCTGAAATTTCTGATGGCAGCCCTGGCTGTGATATCCTGTATGGCGCCCCATCTCTCCTTGTGCATGGAGCAGGGTCATCATGCCCCCTCCATACATCTTACATGAGAGACCCAGAAACACACGATTACAGCACTTGTGCATCTCCTGCGCACCCAAAGAAATGCATGGAGGAGGCGTGTCGACCCCACTCCCTGCACAAGAAGAGCCAGAGCACTGTGCAGGAGATTGCGGGGGGTCACTGCGGTTGGACCCACCACCACCCCCACTATCACCATAATCAGTAATTAATTCAGGGTGTGACTAATGAAAAGGGCCATGAAGGTTCAGACAGATTTTTTTTTTCAGGTGTCCAGGTACCACCCTCAGTTAGTAGAAAATTGCAAGCCTTAGTGGTTGCAGAGAAGAAAAAGGAGATGTGTTACAGGCAGCTGGTAAGGGGTCCCTTTAGACTTCTGTTTTTTTTTTTGCTAATATGCACACTCACCATTTCTAGTCATACAGTAGTACCCTTTGTTTCATTCCAGCATAGAACTACACATCTATCCATTTCATTACTCTACCTTGGTCATGTTATCACTAGATCACAGAGAAACTAAAAATGTCATAAAGTGTCAAAAGGAAGTCAAGTCCTGGGTCAGCTGACTTTGTGTGAACTACAGGATGACATCACCACCTATTAAATGATTAAACACAGCATCAATTCTACAGCCTCAAATTTGCGGCATCAAATATGCAGCAGATAATGTAGGTGTAAATATACCCTATAACTATAAATCAACCACATATACTGGAAATTTACTACAATTTATATCTAAAAACCAAAGAGACACTGTAAAAATTTAAAAAATAATTTATTTGTTAATAGGTGAACACCAGTAAAGCTATGATCAGTGCATATTAAATATGTAATACAACACTAAATGGATACAAATTGAGTGAGCAGGAATCTGACATTTATTTATAAAAAAATAAAATAAAAAATATGACAAAAACATTTGTGTCTAACATAATTAGCACCGGAGATGTAGGAAGAGGTATATACAAGGCAGAATGCTTACAATAAGCATATATCCGACGTGTAGCATCTTTGAAATTAATATAATTTATACCAACCCTTTAATTGTATAGATACAGTGCATGAATAAAACAATAGGATTAAAAAATACAAATCATTAGCTATACAAAACAAATAGGAATTTAATCCAATGCTGTCCATATAAAAATATTGTTAGCCATTTTTTTTTATATAAAACACTGACAAAACAATAATGCAAAAATTAGGTATAAAAATCTAGAAAAAAAAAAAAAAAACCTTACTAGAAATTATAACCTAATTGTTTTTAATACTTGGCTGGATGGAATTAGGAATTGTGGGAATTAAAAATCTACTAACACGGTATCATGCACCATCTCTACTCTCATCATACTCAGTTTGGCCTCTTTATTCTGGCTTTTCACCTGCAACCTATTGATGGCCCATCCTAAAGGTGTACATACAGCTGTCTGGCTGGTAAGTATAACTCTTGTTCCCCACATACACATTCAGCTTAGCTTAAAGGAGTAGTCCAGTAGTGAACAAGTGGTGAACAATTTATCCCCTATCCTAAGGATAGGGGATAAGTTGCAGATCGCGGGGGGTCCGACCGTTGGGGCCCCCCGTGATCTCCTGTACGGGGCCCCGGCAGCCCGCGCGAAGGGGGTGTGTCGACCCCAGCACGAAGCGGCGGTCAACACGCCCCCTCAATACAACTCTATGGCAGAACCGGAGCGCTGCCTTCGGCAATCTCCGGCTCTGCCATAGCGATGTATTGAGGGGGCGTGCCATCCGCCGCTTCGTGCGGGGGTCGACACCCGCTATCTGGCTGGAGAGCCTGGCCCCCATGCAGAGAGATCGCAGGGGGCCCCAGCGGTCAGTCCCCCTGCGATCTCAAACTTATCCCCTATCCTTAGGATAGGGGATAAGTTTTTCACCACTGGACTACCCCTTTAACATTCATGTGCTCTTAATGGATAGAGTTGCTCCCAGACTCCTTTGTCGGCGGCTTATCTCTCTGAGAACAAAAGAGCTGGGCAGTTGAAATCCAACATGCCTGATCTTTCTCTTACTCTACATCATCTATCGGTGGACAGCCGAGAGGCCACCAAACTATAAACATCAAACAGCCGGAATGTGCAGGGGGGACCTTGAGGATAGGTCATCAATGGAAATGTCTTTATTGCATCATACATCTCTACTTCCCTGACACCTTCAAGTGTAACTGCACATTGACTGCATCGATTTACTGCACCAAAATCTGAAATTTCAGGATTGACTGGAGGTTTGGCCTTAGGCCCCAGTTTTAGACTAATGGTGTGTCTTTATCTATCTTGAGTAAAGCTAATATAAGCCAACAAGAACTGAAGGTACGCCGTATTTGGCCCCAAATTTGACCCACTGTTAAAGCAAAAGATGTATACATCTGCAAGTAGGTGTGCAGTTCTGATATGGGAAAATAATTACCGATTTGCCTATATGAACAATAATGGTCGGTCCATTAGGAACTATTTGGCTAGATCACAATAACATGGCCATATCCAAATGTCTGAACATTAATAATTAATATTCTAAAGCTGTTAAAGAGCAATATTTATATTGATGAAACCTTATCTCATAGAAATACTTCATTTATGATAACATACATTTACAATAACATTTTTGTGACCTATTTCTCATAATCCAGCTTATATCGATTGGTAATTCTTTTCTTCCTGAGCCAAGTGGGTCATTTGGCCAAAAATACACCCTACTACATGCTAACACTGTTGGCAACCACTGCCTTATAATATGTCCAGATACTAAATGTTTGGACTTCTATGCGTATATTCCTCCATTCAGGTATCTGTTGTAGGTACCTCTTAAATCTCCTAGGGAGAAGAGTAAGTTCACACAGTTTACTATTGGACATGGCAATGGAAACAACCAACCTCTGTAGGTCTAGTACTAAATGACTACTACGAGATGAGTGTTAATGATGGGAAGCTACTGAGCATGTCATTTAAGGATTAGCATATTTCAGATACACAATTTATACCAGTTTTTTTCTTATAAGTTATAGTAATAATTCTCCTAGTATATGCCCATGTTTGAAAAGTTTTACTAGTCCAGAGAACATTCTGTATATATAGTTAACACCTTCTATTTTAGATGTTGAGGAGGTCCAGTAGCTCACAGCTTTGCATAGAATCATTGTACAGTACTTATACAGGGGATGTCCTGTTTAGACAATCCCATTTGGTAATTTAAGTGTTCAATAACCCTTCAGCATCACCAAAGGGCAAATATAATATTACATGATATCCAAAAAAAAAAACAATAAGATGTCCAATGAATGGACAGAAGCACCGGTGTTCTAGAGACACTTTATACCTGCTCTTCACTCAGACTAGGCCCTGAACTAGGGGCTCCCTTCAGTTGAAAATGGGCTTTTAAACCAATTTACTGGTTTAATCTGTTCATTATCTAAGGGCTTGTTCATGTAAACATATCCAACCTCAGTGTTCCTTTTAAGAGTACCTGTCACCAAATTAAACTTTTAATAAACTGTTCCCTATGTAATTATATGACACTTTGCAATTTACTTGCTGTTAAAATTATCAACCCTTATATGTTTTTGATGCGATTGAATAAGCATCCACTAGGTGGCTCTGTTCTGTTCCCTGCCACATGTCAAACAGTTAGTTTGGTCTCCTCCCGGCCTAGCAGGAGACCAATCTCAGGAAGTGCATGCGGGGCATGGCTGGGGAACACCCACTTTCTCCTCCTGGTATCTTACACAAAGTGAGTAAGGGCAAAGGTATGATACAGAGCTTTTTAAAGCTTGACATTTTTTTTAAGGGCAGGGTGGTAGGAGTAGTTAGTTAAGAAAGTATGGTTTGATGACAGGTACTCTATTAGTGTTTTTGATTTTACCAAAATGTTTTTTCTTTTGGAAATGTTTTCAATCTTCCTTCTGCTCACATTCCCTTTTGTTTTTGGTAGTATAAAAATAAGATACAAGAACGAACCCAAAAAGGGGGCAAGGATGCAGGGACATAAATGGAAGCCACAGATGAGAGCACCTCAGTATATGGAGAAGAAATGTGAAGCTCATGTGAAACTGACAGAAGCACCTGAAGGTATGCAACACATCTCCATATGGTGTAAATGTGTACATATTCAATTGCCGTTACATAAATGCTTTGGTGACAGGCTGTTTTCAGTGGACGTAACAGTTTGGATGGCATGCAGCAATCCATGCAATGTATAAAAAAATGTTTTTAATGCAGTTCATTAACATTTTCTAGAGTACATTTATTGTAACTTTCGTAAAAATAAAAAAAAATAATATTTAATTCTTAGATATTAATTCAATAAATATTTCTAAAGATATTTCTTTTTTTTTAATAAAAGGCACCATTGTTGTTTACTTTCAGCTCATAGTGCAAATAATTCCCTTTTTAATATAAAATATTACATAACACATACAAAATTCACAATGTTATTATACATTTGACCAAGTGTTCAACATCAAGAAGAAAGAGTTATACTTGGCATTTCCCTTGAAATGTCTAATTTGGAAGTACCTTTATACTATTTAGACCTTTCATAAGAAATTACAAGAGTTGTTTTTGAGACCTTATTAAGCTCAAGAAAACCAAGTCCTAAGTGATGGCGGTAATCAGTGACTTACATATAATAGAACAGAAACTGGTCTACTTCTCCATAGCTCAAGTAGACATTAGCGTAGACTAGCTTAAAGTGTACCTGTCATTTGCAAACACTTTTTATATAATGTAGATAATACCATTACATGTATATCTGTAATTTACATTGGTTAAAAAATGTGTATATTTTTGGGTGAAAAAATGTTGTCCCTGTAGCTACTTCCAAATACAGGACATGAGGGTAGGAAAAGCAGGGCTCTGTGCAGGCTCCTGACTTGTCAATCATCCTGCTGTGTGAGCCAGGGGGCGTGTCACAGAGCCTCATTGCACAGAGCCCTGCTTGTCCAGCACACACTTCCTGTATTTGGTCTCTTTACAGAAGCACACAGGCAATAACTGCAGGGACAAAAACATACACATTTTTTTAACCAGTGTATATTGCAAATATACATATAATGTTATGTTCTACATTATATAAAAAGTTTTTCTAATGACAGATGTTTACGTAGATGTTCATTATCAGTGAATTTTTACTTATAATCATAGGGTGTTTGTGGATGTGAATTCTATCTGCAGTGTTTTCAAATTCCACCGATATGGAACTTGTACATCTGTCTGGATGGATCAGGACCCTTTATGGTGCCAAGCTAGATGAAGCTGGCTTTTGACAATACCCCAAAAAATAGAAGAAATCCTATACTTTCTAATGAATTGATAACCACAGAGAACCACCTTAAACATGTTTCCACTTGCAAGGTATCCCTACTGCTATGTCTAGCTCATAGAAGTATAGTGTAAGGTCTTCATTAAGGCCAAAATATTGTGAATGCTGTACTCATACACACGGCAAGCATCTAACAGCAGGAGTGAATGTAAACTATATGCAAAAGTGAGGATAGATTTCATGGAGTTGAAATTATAATAGAAATGAGAGAAAATCATCTGTTGGACATTCAGGTTTTACAGGTCTCTGTACTACTTATGTAACAATTATATAAAAGTGTTTCTTCCTATAAACATTTTGGAGAAAATACCAAGCATACACTGTTAATACTTGCAAAGCACCGAAGCGCTTATAAGCCAACTGGAAAAATGATGAACAGTTAAAACCTGTGACAAGAAAGCATCACTCATGTCAATACGCTACATATGATGTAGAGCACCTAAAATGCAGTGGATGGACTGCAAAAGTGGGACAAAAAAATAAAAAAATAAAATAAAGAATCAAGCAGCCAAACCACTTCACTGATGACGGCTCCAGACACATGAGAACCTAGAGGCACGTCCCGCAGGGGAGGGCTTACGAGAGACATTTTACGCACACAAAATATTAAAATAAATAACCTTAGACATAAATATTTTTCTATACATCACTTGGTATACAATCTATTTACATATGTACAAACGATGAGGAAGAGGTATTGCAACACAAGTCTTTATCCATCTGAACTTCTGATATCTTTTTATTTTTAAAGCACCTGGAAGAAAGATTAAAATTATTTTGTGTTTATCATGAAATAGCTATAGTCTATGCAGTGTCATTTCAAATACTAAAGGTGGTCATATAGCATGCATGCTTTCCATTTACATACGTCAATAGGGAGAGTGAAATAATCCACTCACTCCTGTGAGAACAAAGGATCAGGGGTGTTGAAATGTATTATGCCTGATCTTTCTTTTCTCCAACAATATCTGTTGGGAGGAACGTGGAACACTATACACATCAGATAGATGGACAGCCCCTCTAAAATTGGCAGGTTTGGTATACATGCTCTTGTGTATGGGCACCATTCAAGTAAACAGGACAACCCTGAACCTTGCACCACCACTACAAATTGGAAGTATATGATTGTATATAAAGTCTGAAGAGGCTGCAGACTTGTTGCCTCTTCATACAGTTAAAGGGGTATTCCAGGCAAAAACTTTTTTTTATATATCAACTGGCTCCGGAAAGTTAAACAGATTAGTAAATTACTTCTATAAAAAAATCTTAATCCTTTCAATAGTTATTAGCTTCTGAAGTTTTCTGTCTAACTGCTCAATGATGATGTCATGTCCCGGGAGCTGTGCTTGCTGGGAGAATATCCCCATAGGAACTGCACAGCTCCCGGGACGTGAGTCATCAGAAAGCAGTTTGACAGAAAAAAAAAACAACTCAACTTCAGAAGCTAATAACTATTGCAAGGATTAAGATTTTTTAATCAAAGTAATTTACAAATCTGTTTAACTTTCCGGAGCCAGTTGATATATTAAAAAAAGTTTTGGCCTGGAATACCCCTTTAATTTACTAGGTGTTAGGAGTAGGACTCCCACCAAAGTTGAAATGGTGAAAATGCAGTACAAATGCTTGCTACAATGCTTGTTGTGAGGACAAGCAGTATCATATAAATTTAAAGAGAACAGTGGCATGCCTACCATATTGAAAGGTTTCACAATTCTTTGGAGTCCTAGCAGGGGGGGGGGGGTCTGGGACCTAATTACTTTGAATCCCAATTCCATTATAATTATTGACACTACTGTGGGGCTATGTGGAGGAAGATCTTGGGTGTAGGTCTGACTAGATAAGCCACAACTAGATTTGCGAAATTTTGATATAGACATGGAATCCCTTTGTTCTGTAAAGTCTTAAAACCATTGACTTATTTTAACCGCTGAATGACATAGCCTATTTTGGCCTTAAGGACAATGGCCCATTTTTTCAAATTTGACCTGTCTCACTTCATTTTGGCCTTAAGCACTCAGACAATTGAATTTTTATGTTTTCGTTTTTCCCTCCTTGCCTTCTAAAAATCATGACTCTTTTATATTTTCATCGCCAGACTAGTATGAGGGCTTGTTTTTTGCATGACCAGTTGTCCTTTGTAATGACATCACTCATTATATCATAAAATGTATGGCGCAACCAAAAAACACTATTTTTCTGGGGAAATTAAAAAGAAAAACGCAATTTTGCTAATTTTGGAAGGTTTCGTTTTCACGCTGTAAAATTTACGGTAAAAATGACGTGTGTTCTTTATTCTGAGGGTCAATACGATTAATATGATTAATATTATTGTTGTGCTTAAAATAAATCACAAACTTTTTAACCAAATTTGTACGTTTATAATCCCTTTATTTTGATGAATGGGGGCTCATTTTTGCGTCATGATCTGTACTTTTTTTTTGATACCACATTTGCATATAAAAAACTTTTAATACATTTTTTATATTTTTTTTTAATAAAATGTATTAAAAAAGTAGCAATTTTGGACATTTTTTTTTAACTTCACGCCGTTCACCGTACTGGATCATTAACATTTTATTTTAATAGTTCGGACATTTACACATGCAGCAATACCAAAAATGTATATTAAATTTATTTTTTGCGCTTTTTGGGGGTAAATAGGAAAAAACGGACGTTTTACTTTTTTATTGGGGGAGGGGATTTTTCACTTTTTTTTACTTTTAATTTTAAATTTTTTTACATTTTTTTTTTACACTTGAATAGTCCCCATAGGGGAATATTCATAGCAATACCATGATTGCTAATACTGATCTGTTCTATGTATAGGACATAGAACAGATCAGTGTTATCGATCATCTTCTGCTCTGGTCTGCTCGATTTCAGACCAGAGCAGAAGACGCCGGGAGCCGGACAGAGGCAGGTGAGGGGACCTCCGTGCGGCGTTCTGAATGATCGGATCCCCGCAGCAGCGCTGCGGGCGATCAGATCATTCATTGAAAACGCATACTGCCGCAGATGCCGGGATCTGTATTGATCCCGGCATCTGAGGGGTTAATGGTGGACGCCCGCGAGATCGCGGGCGTCGGCCATTGCCGACGAGTCCCTGGCTGCGATCAGCAGCCGGGATCAGCCGCGCTCCGATGCCCGCGGTTATGTACAGGACCACCGCACCAGGACATACATTTACGTCCTGCGTCCTTAAGGGGTTAAAGGGGTACTCCCGTGGAAAACTTTTTTTTTATCAACTGTTGCCAGAAAGTTAAGCAGATTTGTAAATTACTTCTATAAAAAAAAATCTTAATCCTTCCAGTATTTTTTAGGGCTGTATACTACAGAAGAAATGCTTTTCTTTTTGGATTTCTCTTCTGTCACGGCCACAGTGCTCTTCTGACCTCTGCTGTCCATTTTAGTAACTGTCCAGAGCAGCATATGTTTGCTATGGGGATTTTCTCCTGCTCTGTACAGTTCCTAAAATGGACAGCAGAGGTCAGCAGAGAGCACTGTGGTCATGACAGAAGAGGAAATCCAAAAAGAAAAGCATTTCCTCTGTAGTATACAGCCCCTAAAAAGTACAGGAAGAATTAAGATTTTTTAATAGAAGTAATTTACAAATCTGTTAAACTTTCTGTCAACAGTTGATTTAAAAATAAAAAAGTTTTCCACGGGAGTACCCCTTTAAGTGCTAATAACTTTTGGATGCTTTAAGTTATCTAAATGATTTTGAGATTGTTTTTTCATGACACATTGTATTTTATTTTAGTTGTAAATTTTGGTAAAAACTGTTAGCTACCGTATGTGAAAAACTCAAAAATTTGGAAACAATTTAGAAAAATTAGCATTTTTCGAAATTTGACATTCTCTGCTTTGAAGAAAAAAATAATTCCACATAAGTAAGCTAATAATTCACATTTGCAATATGTCTAATTTATGTTGGTATTGTTTGGTAAATGTCCTTCTACCTTTTAGGATGACAGAGGGCTTAGAAGCTGAATTTGCAATTTTTAAAATTATCCCATGTGTGGGTCTATCTTGCACACAGGCTGAGAAATAAAGGCATGCCATATGGATTTTGGGGCCTTCTTTTTATTTCTTTGAAACTCTTCTGATCACTATAATACAACACTGCAGTACATCTGTATTGCAGCATAGTATTACTGTTGGTATATAATGACATTCAGCATTTGAGAGTCAGCCTATGGCTAGACCTCAGGGGCTACTGCGGCTGACTCGGAGGTGGGGATTTGGCCTCCAGTTGCCATGGCAACCATCAGAACCCCGCGATTGCATAGTGGGTATCCGATGGGTCACAGGGAAAGCCTGAGTGCCTACGGCATCTACAGGGTTAATTGTTAGGTTCGGAGCTCTGCTCCACCCCTGACAGTTGTGGCGGTGTTCGGCTGTGTATGACAACTGGCTCCTGCCACAAATTCTCCTACCACAAACGCTATGTGACGGGCATACCTGTAAAAGAGCATTTATTACTTTCCCGCTGTGAAGCGTATAAATGTCACATAGTGAGTGTCACGATTCGGCTGACAGGTTGTGGATCCACTGTGTCAGCGAGGGATTGGTGTGGACCGTGCTGGTGGACCGGTTCTAAGAGGCTACTGGTGTTCACCAGAGCCCGCCGCAAAGCGGGATGGTTTTGCTGCGGCAGTAGCAACCAGGTCGTATCCACTAGCAACGGCTCAACCTCGCTGACTGCTGAGAAGGCGTGGGACAGAAGGACTAGGCAGAGGCAAGGTCAGACGTAGCAGAAGGTCGGGGCAGGCGGCAAGGTTCGTAGTCAAGATGGATAGCAGGAGTTCAGGTAACACAGGCTTTGGACAACACTAAACGCTTTCACTGGCACAAGGCAACAAGATCTGGCAAGGGAGTACAGGGGCAGTGAGCAGATATAGCCAGGGAGCAGGTGGAAGCCAATTAAGCTAATTGGGCCAGGCACCAATCATTGGTGCACTGGCCCTTTAAGTCTCAGAGAGCTGGCGCGCGCGCGCCCTAGAGAGCGGAGCCGCGCGCGCCAGCACATGACAGCAGGGGACCGGGACGGGTAAGTGACTTGGGATGCGATTCGCGAGTGGGCGCGTCCCGCTGTGCGAATCGCATCCCCGACGGCCATGTCAGTGCAGCGCTCCCGGTCAGCGGGACCGACCGGGGCGCTGCAGGGAGAGAGACGCCGTGAGCGCTCCGGGGAGGAGCAGGGACCCGGAGCGCTCGGCGTAACAGTGAGAAGGGTTTAGGACTGATTCATTCCTTGACTCTCATGAACTCTATGGTGCTCTTCAAAATAATTGTGTAAAAAGCCACCATTAAATGGCCCACCCTCACTTACTGGACTTTGTCCATTTCTGTCCTTCAGCTTGGACAAAGCCATGATTTTATCAGCCATGATTTATATAAAAAGGAAATAAAAATTTCTTATGAAGTATATTAGAAAGGTTAATGTTTTGCCAAGATGTACAACATATAAAAAGTTTTTGTTTCTGACCCTGCCCATTTAAATAACACAGAGGGAGTTTTAGTGGTCTTCGTTCACCACCCATCCTTACCAGTTCTATAACAGCTGAACACGGAGGCCGCTTGCGGAGGACGGAATACATTTCCCACAATAACCACCACATTTTCCTGTGACTTTAGTTCCATCCTGAAATTGAAAAACATCATACATATTCATACAGTCTGTATGGTCTACACTTTTGAGTTCATCAGCTCCACAACTTAAGACTCAGTAAATTAATACAATGGATTAAAACTGATATAAAATATAGTAAAATGTAAGGTCTTACTGGTGATTTGGCTATTTCAGTAACTGCATAGTTGCCTTGCGACATCCATTTTGTTGTTTCTGATACAGAAAGGCCAGTTCCTTTAAGGTTGATGCTAAATCGACCCTATAAGAAAAGCAGTAAGATGTATGAGGTGAAATAAATTTGTCGGCCATATAAAAGTTATGACGAGGGGCAAGAATCCAAAAACAGCTGTCTACAGGTAGATGACAAGTCCTGTTGGTTGGCTCTGTTTCCAGTCCTTATCTCTTCTCTCCGGAAAAATATTCTAAGTTCATGTATGAAAAGAGTAAAATAGATCTTTGATCTGATCATCAATAAGCTTGAGAAGAGGAAGAATAAGAATTGGAAATAGAGCCGTCAAACTGCTTCTCTTACAGAATAGTAAGTCAAAACAAATAGGCTGCAGAAGTAAAACTAAATGTTTTTTTTCACCTAAAATACAAATCAATAATAAAAAATGCCTTTAAAGTTGTCCATAGTCTTTAAAGGGAATCTGTTAGCAGACTTAACCCCCATAAACTCTTAACACCCCTAAATAGGTGCTGGGGAACGTGTTTTATTTAATAGGCAAGCCTTTATTGTGTCAATATGATTCTTGTGGATTTACTTGAGGTCACCCACTAAAACCCCAATGGTCATCTTGTCTAAAGGGAACCAGAGATCCATACTGGACAACCATAGACGTAAGATATTTTAAGCAGATGTTGGCATATTTAAGGACTACCACATACATTATATTGTTTGCATCAGAACACAGAGAACAAATTTGTCATGTCTATGATGTCAGAAGAAAGTGCTACATCAGAGCTTCCCAAACTATGTGCAGCGGCACCTTGGGGAGCCATGGATGGCTTCCAAGGGCGCTGCACCTGCCAGGGGAACACAGGTAGAAAAGATGCAGAGCAAGTGTTTATAGGATGTTGTTAACAGTGATCGTTTGCAGTTCATAAACACCCGCGCTGTGAAAAAAAGAGGCGCTGCGGGCCACTCCAGGATGACAATGGAAGTCCCGTCCTCCTGACTGGAACTTCTGTTGAACCACAGCTAGCCCACAGCTTCTCTACCATGACTTACTTACCAGGCTGCCTGCTGGGAGAGAAGAGATGCAGAGGGGAGGAGAGGGCAGTGTGCTGGGAGAACAGAGCAAAGCTTCAAGGGAGCACTGTAACAGGTGAGTTTTATTTTTATTTTTCTACAACAAGGCGGCTTAATCCGAATACAGTGGACCTAATACATCAGACGGAACCTAATATAACTGGGGGCCCTAATATTATAGGGACCTAATACAACAGAGGGGCCTAATACAACACACATTATAAAACAAAGTTGGCCTAAGACAATGGCAGGGGGTACTAAAACAGAGGACCTAATACTACAGGGGACCTTATACAGGGGACCTAATACCAGTGGCGTAGCTATAGAGGTCTCAAAGGGAAAAATTGAAACCCCAGCCACTCACTGGCAGGGGATTTAATTTCAGAAACTTAACTGTGGTCTGGGGCGCCGTGGCTGTGTGTGTGGTTGTGGTGGACTGGTGGCGACAGGCAGCAGCAGGGCTCTGCGCATCATGATTTATGATCCATGAGTGATGATGACATAGAATAAACCTTTGGGGAGGGTTAAATTACCTGCTTCGGCTCCTAGCTAATGTGTGCGTATCAAGCTAGGGACGTTGCTGCTGAATGTTCTGTGATAAAGCTGTCATGTGACCAATAGAGCAAAGCAGCAGCAAGCTACGTTCCTTGTGTGACTGGAGTATGGCGGAGCATGGTGGAGGATGCTGATCTGAGCTAGAAAACAAGGTCAGAGTCAGTCAGGACTGAGAGGAGCGCAGAGGCGCGTTTCAGTGTGGGTCTGTGCATCGTGATTTGTAATGCACGGTAAGTGACAAAGTGCTAAAATGCAGCTTTGCGTGTGACAAAAATCCTTGCACCGGGGCTGATAACAGTTGTGTTCATGTTCAGATGATGCGTGTATGTGTGATATATGTATGTATGAATGATGTGTGTACAATAGATGTGTGTTTGTATAATAGATGTATGTATCATACATCTCTCATACAAACATACACACATCTATAATATATATACACATCTATCATACACACAATCTATCATACATACAACAGTCATCAGGAAAATGAAGGAGATCGGATCCAGCTCAGTGCAGGTAAGATCAGGTTTAATCCATAGGACAAGGAAGGAACAAGTACAGTCATATACACATACAACAGTCATATACACATCTTTCATTCATTCATTCATTCATTCATACATACATATATCCATACATATACTGTACATTAATGCGGAGGGATGGGGGTCAAGGGGCGATGTAAAACTGGAGGACTTAGGGGTCTGGTGGGGGGCAGGTGGAGTGTAACGGAGGAGCCGGGAAGAAGACTTATGGATCTGGGGGGGGGGGGGTGCAACAACGTATTATTATTATGGGCACAGTGTGTGGCAGGGTTATATTCAGAAGGTGGTTTGGGCCCAGGGCACATTGTGCACTGTGGTTTCTAGCTACGCCCCTGCCTAATACTTCAAGGGACCTTATACAACAGGGGGCCTCATACTACAACAGGGGACCTAATACAATGGGGGGGGCTAATACTATTACAGGGGGCCTAATACAACACGGGGGACTTATGCTACAACAGGGCATCTAGATGCTACAGGGGGACCTTATACTGCAGAGGGTCAAATACTACAGGGGGACAAGAGGTGTCC
This sequence comes from Hyla sarda, assembly GCF_029499605.1. NCBI lineage: Eukaryota > Metazoa > Chordata > Amphibia > Anura > Hylidae > Hyla > Hyla sarda. The sequence goes on from NC_079194.1 coordinate 100,521,502, forward strand.
CTAATTACTATATGGAGTACAGTGTGAGGCCTAAATACTATATGAAAGGTCAGAGGGGACCTATGTCACGACATGTTCCAATCCAACAGTTGCAGCTCACATAGAGATGCTTACATCTTTATGCATGCTGCAAATGTTGGATAGGCATATGTCTTTAGGAAGCCTTGGAAAAATGTTGATGCACTAAGGGATTAGTAACCCAAAAAAGCTTTGGAACCTCTGTATTACAGTAAAGGTGGCCATATATTAGACAGATGCAGACACAGCCATACACATTTTAGTCCATAATGGCCATAAAAGGTGTTCAAACTGGTCATACATGATCAGTAATAGTGGGTGAAAATTTTAAACATAGCCTATTTTGTCAGCTAAAGTTATCGATTATTTTACCTGGCGAATGATCCTTTTAAAAGAAATTGTCTGCTTTTATAATCTTTAATCTAATGTGTATTGGTACCTTAGAGTACCTGTTTAGGGGATAAAAGCCTGGAGCTGTTGGTGGTTGCCAAACTTTATTTTCTTTCTCAGCCAAGTTTTAAGAAGGCAAGAGGCACAGCCGGGCACACCTACTTGCTCACTCTTACCTCCTAGCCCCTCTTTCACTGATCTACAAAGTGTCTGTCAGGGAGGTGCTATGAGTTGGGAGTGAGCAAAGAGGCATGTTGGGATGTGGCACTTGAGCAGTTTGGCATTGCCTCCTTGACTCTTTGCTGAGAAATAAAACTAAGATTTTACAGGTTCAGCAAACACCATCAGCTCCAGGAATAGGATAGTGTGATTTTTACACCCTAACATCTAACTAGTGATCAGATGGAGGGAGTACAGTGAGAATTCTTTAGTTTTTGCTTATCTATACCATATAGATAAGTTTTTCTCAACCTGATATCACCCTGCTAATATTCACCATACCCCATTGGATGTACAACACATTCACTTTCCATACTCCTATACTACAAGATCCCAAATAACCAATGTATTTTCATGCCACATGTCAACAGATAACTGATTTCTGTCTATTTCCTACATAAATACTGTAACTGAACACAGTATGATTAGGGAAATGTGCATTTCATATCCATAACTATAGTTTCTTACCTGAGGGCACTTTGCTGCACTGTAACAGTCCCCAGCTGTGGCGAACGGAACAGGTCGTCCATCAACAGTACGTGCAAACTGCAGATCTGTTGCTGCAGAGAGAGAAAACATAAATCGATTCAACATGTGTAGCTAGTGAGAAGCGATGATGACTACATACAGTGGATATTATAGTATTCTGTAGCACATCAACTGAGCTATCAGATACTGTGTATGGGTTAGAGGCTACTTTTGGTTTTATTTATTCAATGAAAGTAACTGCCCCAGGGGTGGGAGAATCTTTTGATGATGTGGACATAGTGTTTGTTGAGATCACTGGTCGAATTCTCTAAATGTAATTGTTTGCTTTCTTTCCTGTGCATCTGGTCCAGACCTTCTTCAAGACCTTTTTCTGCTACAACATGCCATCTGCTACTTTAGTCTTGTCCTTGCTACTGCCCTTAATATTGTGCCTGTGTTACTGTCCCGTGAGCCATATAATCTTTACTCCTGCTGTACCCCCTTGTACTTGGCTTGTTGCCCCCCATTTACTATGCCTATTGCCTTCTTTAGCTTTACCTGCTTGCCCCTTGTACTACAGTATGTCCACTATCCCCAACTCTATACTCTTGCCCATCACTGTCCCAGGTCTGTCTTGCTCCCACAAGGTCTGATGCTGTACAAGAAGAATTGACAATGAGCATCTATTCGTACGTCACTTCTTCCTCTGAGAGAGTGCTTCACATATTATATTTTTTGCCATCATTTTCAACAAACCCCTAAAGGGGTACTGCTCTACTTAAAAACATATCCTCTATCCGCAGAATGGTGCCCTGTCTCTCCCTGTGCATCGGAGCACTGGAGATACAGTATACAGTACTCGTGTATCTCCAGTGCTCCCATACAGAATACATGAATTGCGTGCCCCACACCCCTACATGTATAGGAAAAAAGTGGCTGCATGTGTTTTAGAGATTGTGGGTGGGGGGGGGGGGGGGGGGGTCCAAAGGTCAGGAACTGTCCAGAGCAGGAGGGGTTTGCTATGGGATTTGTTCCTGCTCTAGAGAGTTCCTGGCATGGACAGGAGTGGAAGCAGCAAGCACTGTGGTCAGACTAGATAAAAACTATACAACTTCCTCTGGAGCATACAGCAGCTGATAAGTCCTGGCTTAAGATTTTTTAAATATAAGTAATTTACAAATCTGTATAACTTTCTGGCACCAGCTGATTTAAAAACATTATTTTTCCTCTGAAGTTCCCTTTCAATTGTATCTGTGTGGGGTCCGCAGTACATTAAACTGTATTTGAATCCTCAGGACAGACAGGGCAACGTCCTGGTACTAGGCACCTAGCCCACAAGCCCCTAAGAGGTGACCTATATATCCAATTAGTAAATCTGACAGTATATAGTAGTAAAACATGCAGTGAATCAATAAGAGGATGTTCTATACAGCATCCATATATCCACAGTCTGATCAGCTCCACCCATAATTGTGCCACACTGCATGTATGGCATACTCTGTACTGGGTACAGGCTCACATTATACACATTTTGGACTCACTTATAATTTGTAAAGTTGTCAGATCCAGCCGCACTTTACTAAAAGTGGAAAACCCAGCTGCTGTATAGTCTCTTTTACATGGACAGTCTTCTCTTCTGCTCCCATTGTATGGACATTCTGTTGGGTTCTGTAATCTGCAACAAAATATTATACAGCTTATATATTACTGAGCTACAGTAGGGATCAAAAGTTTGGGCACCCCAGGTAAAAATTTGTATTAATGTGCATAAAGAAGCCAAGGAAAGATGGAAAAATCTCCAAAAGGCATCAAATTACAGATTAGACATTCTTATAATATGTCAACAAAAGTTAGATTTTATTTCCATCATTTACACTTTCAAAATAACAGAAAACTAAAAAATGGCGTCTGCTAAAATTTGGGCACCCTGCTTAGTTAATATCTTGTACTGCCCCCTTTGGCAAGTATCACAGCTTGTAAACGCTTTTTGTAGCCAGCCAAGAGTCTTTCAATTCTTGTTTGAGGTATCTTTGCCCATTCTTCCTTACAAAAGTCTTCCAGTTCTTTGAGATTTCTGGGCTGTCTGTCACACACTGCTCTTTTAAGGTCTATCCATAGATTTTCAATTATCTATGGATTATTGAGGTCAGGAGATTGTGAAGGACATGGCAAAACCTTCAGTTTACCCCTCTTGATGTAATCCCCTGTCGATTTCGAGGTGTGTTTAGGATCATTATCCATTTGTAGAAGCCATCCTCTCTTTAACTTCAGCTTTTTCACAGATGGCATCAAGTTAGCATCCAAAATTTGCTGAAATATTATTGAATCCGTTTTTCCTTCTACTCGTGAGATGCTCCATGTGCCAAAGGCTCCAATACAACTCCAAAGCATGATTGATCCACCCCCATGCTTAACAGTTGGACAGAGGTTCTTTTCATTAAATTTTGTTCCCCTTCTTCTCCAAATGTACCTTTGCTCATTCCGGCCAAAAAGTTCAATTTTAACCTCATCGGTCCACAGAACTTGTTTCCAAAATGCATCAGGCTTGTCTGTATGTTCATTTGCAAAGTTCAAATGCTGATTTTTATGGTGAGGATGTAGAAGAGGTTTTCTTCTGATGACTCTTCCATGAAGACCATATTTGTACAAGTATTTCTTTATAGTGGAATAGTGTACCACAACTCCAGTGTCTGCCAGATCTTTCTGGAGGGATTGTGCAGTCAAACGTGGGTTTTGAATTGTTTTTCTCACAATCCTGCGAGCTATTCTGTCTGATATTTTTCTTGGTCTTCCAGATCTTGCTTTAACTTCCACTGTTCCTGATGACTGCCATTTCTTAATTACATTCCGAACAGAGGATATTGACATCTTAAAACGTTTTGCTATCTTCTTATAGCCATCTCCAGCTTTGTGAGCGTCAACTATTTTCAGTTTCAGATTTCTAGACAACTGCTTAGAAGAACCCATGGTGCTGATTGTTGGGGCAAGGTCAGATGAGTCTGGGCATTTAAAACTTTTGAGATTGACATCACCTGGTCTTCCCAAATGATGATTGAGAACAATCCACGACACTGGCAGGTCTCAGCTTTGCAAAGGGAGCAGTGCATGCTATAAATTCTGCAGGGTGCCCAAACTTTTGCAGACGCAATTTTTTTGTTTTCTGTTATTTTGAAAGTGTAAATGATGGAAATAAAATCTAACTTTTGTTGACATATTATAAGAATGTCTAATCTGTAATTTGATGCCTTTTGGAGAATTTTCCATCTTTCCTTGGCTTCTTTATGCACATTAATACAAATTTTTACCTTGGGTTTTCCATGTCATACTGTATTTTTGTATTGAGGGTTTTATAAAAGCAGTCAACTGAATACCGAATAGACACGTGGCTTGGAGAGATATGTATAGGTCATTAATACATTTGGTTCAAATAATTGTAACAACCTCGTCTACTACTGCGTAAAAAATGCTAGACATAATAAATGTGTGCCAATGTGTCAGGGTATGTTATGATGGGGAATGGATTGGGGCAACTTCTACCAGGTAATTTTCTATTGGTGGCTGTGATTTACAGTAGATATGCAATGAAATTTCACCATCAAGAAAGTAATTGTCACCATCCAGAGACTACTAGTCAGTGCAGCACACAATACAATATTTCAGTCATACCTGTAGCCAAACACCTCGGAGTAATTTTCTGCCTCATCACTTATGAGAGTCACATACTCCTTAGGGCTGTCTGACTGCATCCCGGAACAATAAACCTGAAAAAAAAAAAATAGTTATTGGTGAGAGAGCGCCTGCAGCCGTCTATAAATAAAAGAAAACACCGAACATCATGAAACATGCTGCATGAAAGATGAAGTTACCTTTATTACTTTTTCTTGCACTGCTATATAGTGTTCGCCATCTTTGCTAATGCTCTGGAGTCTTTTGATGTCTTGACAACTTTGCGGTAACTCGCCTGAAAAATAGATGATTTTTTGTTTTCAGTGAGCATATGAAAATAAATTGCGTAAATTGTAGGAGAGTAGAAGAATATGGTTGCTTTCTTTTAAAAACAGGGCCACTCTTGTCCATAGGCTGTGTCTGGTATTGCAGCTTAGTCCAATCCACTTAAAGGGGTACTCCACTGGAAAACCTTTTGTTTTTAAATCAACTGGTAACAGAAAGTTAAACAGATTTGAAAATTACTTCTATAAAAAAAATCTTAATCCTTCCAGTACTTATCAGCTGCTGTATGATCCACAGGAAGTTCTTTTCTTTTGGAATTTCCTTTCTGTCTGACCACAGTGCTCTCTTCTGACACCTCTGTCCATTTTAGGAACTGTCCAGAGTAGGAGCAAATCCCCATAGAAAACCTATCCTGCTCTGGACAGTTCCTAAAATGGGCATAGATGTCAGCAGAGAGCACCGTGGAACTTCCTGTGGATTATAACTGCAGCTGATAAGTACTGGAAGGATTAAGATTTTTTAATAGAAGTAATTTAACTTTCTGGTACATTTAAAAATAAAATGTTTTCCAGTGGAGTACCCTTCAAAGGAGAACTCCGGAATATAAAAATTGTCGCCCATACCGCCGGCAGTAAAAAAATAAAGATGTACATATCTTCCTCCACTCCCCCGGGGCCTCCGGTAACCGGCTCCGGTCTCCGCCGCGATCCGCTTCCTGGTTGCCGGTAGTCGGATGAATCATACTGCGCTCAGCAAATCACCAGCCGCAGCGAAGTAAGACTCGGCCGGCGATAGGCTGAGCGGCAGTGTGAAAACGCTTCAGGACACAAAATTCTTCACTACAACAGCACCTGTGGCCGGGCCGAAAACGTCACACTGCCGCTCAGCCTATAGCCAGCCGAGTCGGGACTTCATTGCGGCCGGTGATTGGCTGAGCGCAGTAAGACTCTCCGACCACCGGCAACCAGGAAGAGGATCACGGCGGAGGCCGGAACCAGTTACCGAAGGCCCCGAGGGTAGCGGAGGAAAGTATGTACATCTTTATTTTTTTATTGCCGGCACTATGGGGGACAATTTTTATGTTCTGGAGTTCTCCTTTAAATAAAGTTGAGCTGCTGGAAAGAACTACACAACTTTCTCTGGAGCATATGACAGCTGATAAGTACTGGAAGGATAAAAATTTGTAAATAGAAGTAATTTACAAATCTGTAAATTTTCTGGCACCAGTTCATTTGAATTTTTTTTTCCCCCACCAGAGTACCCCTTCTTGTGACAGTCATTATGTCATGTTTTAAATGTGTCAATGCAGAGGATATGGAGTATTTGGTTCTATTCTCCTATGTTATTTAAATGAAATCTACTTACAGTCATGAGGATTGTAGCACGGCCTCCTCTCCTCTGGTCTTATATCCATAGAGCACATGTTGCTGGGCGAGTCATTGTTGGTTAAGCACTGCACAGAACGCTGCAGAAAACCAACTCCACAGGTAACAGAGCACTGCAAATATATGCAAGGATGAAGAATGACCATGGTAAGTAATTTGTTATTACTTATTTATATAGCACCCTTGGTTCCAGGGCACTTTACATTTTATAAGGATTAAAATACACAATACAGACGAAAATACAGTGAACGTGACACTGGTGCCTGGTTTTATCACCCGGCACAGAATAACCTAGTGCTTGACAACTCTTTTCTGTTTTCTGCCAATAATGCACAGGATGACCAATAGCAAAGTGGATAAAACAACCAGGCCTCATAACAGTCCCAGAATCTGCCTTTTTGATACGTACGTCTTTGTATCTATCTCAGCCTTGCACGGCTGTTGTTGTATCACATAGTATGATAGTATTATCCAAACATCCTTATACTCACCTTCCCCCAGTTGCCCACCCTCCATGAAGCCATAACAGGACATTCTCCTAAGAAGCAGCTCTGCATATTGCTAGGTTGGGTTCCTGGGCAATTCGCAGAGCTCTGGTAGCCGTACTCATAATGGTCTTTCGCTGAATATACTTCACTGCATGACACAAGTCTCTGCCGATAGCCCATGCCGCATGTCACTGAACACTGAAAATACAAAACCATACATGTAAGGTGAAAAATCATGGCTGCTGACTTAGAACCAAAACAATCTTTCCTGACATGTCTGCATCAGTATACATAGGTGTTTCCCATGAAATAATTTTTTTTCCTATACTTCCCTCAGTTATTCCTCTTGATAACCTGTAAATAAACTGACAACTGGGTGTTACCTTTTTCCTTAGGCTAAGTTCACATTGACATTGGCCCTGATTTACTAAAATCATAATATAATAATATACAATAAATGAGTGTTCTTTCTGGAGTGTTTTAGATTTCACTTCTCTTTTTCTGGGAGCTGATTTACTAATGTGTCGCATGTGTCGGTTCATTTTCTGTCGCATATTTTTTTTGTGTCGCACGGAAAAATGTGTCGCACATACTCCGTGTTAAAATAAAAAAATAAAATCATGGGTATAGAATACAAATCATCAATAGCATGTGCCAAACCAAACAAGCAAAACACAAGATTTAACGGGAATTAAGCAACAAAATAGAACAAAAACTTTTTATGGACTTAGACCATCTAATTTAGGAGTTTAATAACATCCCAACCCCACAAAAAAATATCTACATACCGTATTTATCAGCGTATAACACACATTTTTTAGGCAAAATTTTTTAGCCCAAAGTCTATCTGCGTGTTATACGTCGATAAGCCACTGCAGTTCAATGATTTAAAGCGGGCGCTTTAAATCAATGAACTGCAGCGGCTTTTGCAGGTCCAGAGACCTGCTGTCGCTGCCTGATTCTCTGCCCCTGCCTATCCTGGGGTCCAGAGACTGCCGGCGCCGCTGCCCCATTGCTTCCCCCCATCCCCGGTTTTTCTGACCCAGCAGAAGCCCCCAGGAAAGGCAGGGGGAGAGAGGCCGTTGCTGCCCGCTTCTCTCCCCCTACCTTTCCTGGGGTCTAGAGCCCTGCTGCCGCCGCTTCTCTCCCCCTGGCTATCGGTGCCGCTGCCCCATTGCCGGTGCCGCTGCCCCATTGCCTCCCCCTTTCCCGGTTTTATAATTACCTGTTGCCGGGGTCGGATCCGCGCTGCTTCTGGCTCCGGTGTGGCGTCTCCGGAGTCATTGCTATGCGCTGCGCAATGACGAGTGATGTTGCGTTGAAGACGTCACTCGTCATTGACCCTCGCAGAGCAGAGCAACGACACAGGAGACGCCACACCGGAGCCAGAAGCAGCGCGGACCGACCCCGGCAACAAGTACTTATAAAACCGGGGATGGGGGAGGCAATGGGGCAGCGGCGCTGATAGCCAGGGGGAGAGAAGCGGCGTCAGCAGGGCTCTAGACCCCAGGAAAGGCAGGAGGAGAGAAGCGGGCAGCGACGGCCTCTCTCCCCCTGCCTTTCCTGGGGGCTTCTGCGGGGTCAGAAACAGTGTATCGGGGTATACTCATGCACACACACGCACCCTCATTTTACCAAGGATATTTGGGTAAAAAACTTTTTTTTACCCAAATATCCTTGGTAAAATGAGGGTGCATGTCATAGGCCGGTGCGTGGAATACCCCGATAAATACGGTATAAATATATATATATATATATATATATATATAAAAATACAATTAAAGGCATATTTTAAAGTTTAAAATGCATTGCATATTCTAAAAAATGAAAAAAAGATAATAGTTTAAGCACTCCCCACCACGTTAAGCTGTGCCTTTGCCAAAATCACTCGCTTTTGGTAGCTTTTACACATCCTCTTGGCTGTCGATTATCCTGTGAGCCAAACTCACGCTTTTTCAGGAATGATTTTGGAAGTACAATTCTTTGGTTAACCATGCCCATTTTTTTGTAATAAAGAAACACTCCGAGTGTTCTCAAAAGTGTAGGTTGTGTGGTGTAAAATTTGGGTGCAAAATTAGTCGCACAGATGGTGTGACAAAAATTTAGGCGCATAAACCGAGAAAAAAAGGTGGTTGGACTTTTTTTTTCTTCTTCTTGAGCAGAACAGGGATCCGGTAGTTTAGTAGCAAAAAAATGTTTTTTTCCTCCGCTAAACTTCCGTCTTTCTGACAGATTACTGATGGAACTCTGAATAGCGGAGTCCTATCGGCAATGTGAACAAGGTGTTCATGGTGCCCCACAGTTATTATTTTATGGGGGATACAAGTATTAGGTAACATGTCAAGAGAGCTGGCTGACCCTCTCTAAATAAACTCAATGAATTTTATGTCATAGAATAGAATTACACAACATCATGACCAGTACCTCAGACCACTCCCCAGTTATCCAGATGTATTCACAAGACTGTAGGTTACAGCTATCTACATCAGATGGCCTGCTGTTATCATCACATTCGAAGGCCGGGACTTCTTCCTTATCTGTTTTGGTGCAGTAAACTTTACGGTAGCGGAATCCTCCATCACAAGTCTTGCTGCACTGCAAAAGAAAAGAAAAAATAGTTTGGGAATTTAAGATGGCTGCTAAATGTTTCTGCATTAGTTTTTTCATTATACTCATTGGCCCTCATTTACTATTGCAAACCCGACATGTTTTGTTGGTTTGTGCGCCAGATTCTGTTGCATTGCGCCAGATTCTGTCTCATTGCGCCAGAAATTCTGTCTTTGCCAGAATTTGTGCCGGAATTGAAAAAACCCACACTAACTCTCCATTATGCTAAGAAAATCCGAAAAAGGGGCGTGACTGCCGGTAAAAGGCGGTGTGGTCTCCGAAAAGGGGCGTGTTCCCGACATTTTCACAAAAACCCAACTGATTTACTAAGGTTTCCACATAAAATGTGGTGGATCTCAGCTGAGGAAAACCGTAAAGATCAGAGCATGTGTAAAGAAAGCAAAATGTAGGGAAAAGTGCAAAATGTAGGGAAACCTTAGTAAATACCGTGTAAAATAAATTGTAGGGAATTAAAACCCACAAAGAAACCTACACTCCACTCTTAGTAAATAAGGGCCATTATATTTGACAAATATTTAATAAATGGTACTTTAGTTCCTCCACAGTTAAGTCTTACAGAATCAATAAGAGTCACCAACATTTACAGGACAATACACAGTGCACAGTACTGTTAAAATTTGTTAAAATTGTTTACTTAAAGGAAAAGGGTAACCTGTTCACCTGCACTATAACCTGATACAACGGGTTAAAGTGCGGGTGAACAGGATACCAATGTGGGGTATCGGACTGCTATATCTACCTGCAGTCCGGAGCCCCGATCCTCCAAAGGTCCCCCTTCTTCCAGTGCTGACTTGCGCTTTGAGACGGGCCCGCCGACTGGATTTAAATATTCATAAGCGCTGGTCATGTGAGCGCTCGTGCCTACTGAGGACTCATGTGACTGACACTTATGAATATTTAAATCCAGCCGACAGGCCTGCTTCAAAGCGCAAGTCAGCGCTGGAAGAGGGGGACCTTCGGGGGATCGGGGCTCCGGACTGCAGGTAGGTATAGCAGTCCGAGAGCCCGCATCAGTCCCCTGTTCACCCGCACTATAACCTGTTGTATTGTTTTCCTTTAAAGATCTTTTTAATTGTACTACTTCACACCAGATAGACTCTACATCTACTATTGAAAACCAAATTACAATTTGCATCCAGATATTTAGCAATCTACATATAAAGTTAATCCGAGTGACAACACCCATTTTAACCCATTTTCCTCTGCAGAATTCACAATTCTACTTCAGAGCTCAGATCATCTTATAGTACTGCATGTTGGTTCAAAGTCTACTCAGATTCTGCTCTGCAAGTACTTTACACTGATGTAAAGCACTCCTTCCATGTATTAAAAGGAATACTGCACATACGGTACTGTAGAGGTGGTCCATGTGGCTGCTATGGGGCCCTTGGATAAAGGGGTCCCAGCCTGGTTTTATCTCATTCCTTTTGTGATGTCCCAGAACGGGATATAGTCCCGTACAGTACTTAGGCCCTGTCAGGTTGAGTCCCTCTGTGTCCAAGGGGCTCTCCTGCAGTGTCTCCCCCATTGTGTTATCTGTATATTAGATGTGTTAGGTATAAAGGACCTTTGAGTTAGTCACATGATGTTGTTGTCACATGTTTGTTACCCAGGGAGCACCAGCTAACCAGGTGACCTGCATCTTGACCTATGGGCTTCTTGCTCAGCTCCCCTTTATAAGAGGGGCAGCCATTACAATCTCGCCCTTATGACTCCTGCTGAGATACAGTAAAGACCAGATGTCTCAGAGCCAGTGTCCAGCACATCTAGGGGCCTCAAGCCTACCCAGCAGCCACATGTCAGTAAGTCAAGTCATCTATGTCTGCTGTCACTACCTATAGTCAAGTCAAGTCTTTAGTCATGTCTATTATAGTCCTGAGTTGAAGTCTGTCCAAACACTGCAAGTCCTAGCAAGCTGCAAGATCCCCTCTGGGTTACTGGTCACCTCTCTAGGATTCTGGCCTAGCTGTAAAGACTATTACCATCTGTCTACCTCAGTAAAGCTACCGTTAACCCTAACTTGGTCTTGGACTTTATATCATTTGGTGGTGAGTTCCTGTGCAGGGATCTGGCATCCACAATATCCACAGACCCTTTAGTGGAACACATTGTGTGAGATGGGAAAGATATCTATCACATGAAGACCTACAGGAAATGAGTAACCTGGAAGTTGATGCAGAGATCCAAACACCAGGGAAGACCACGCCATTTCAACATGTATATATGGAGGGGTGATATGAAGGTACACTATTTCCTGAGGAAGGGGGTAATTATAGTAAGACCCCTGAAATGTATTGACATTTATATAAGTTTTTATGTGGGCACAGAATCAAAGACTTTTCATATTACTATCTAATATACTTCATAAAATGTAATCTTTTATAGAAATCATGGCTTATAAAAATGACCATTAGGGGTTTCCCTACCGTCCAAAACATAATCCTTTCCAGCTGCAGTATCATCTTTGTCCCAATTGAAGCACAGGCATGGACAAAGTCCAGGAAGTGCTCAATCCTGTCTATCAGACTGCAGCATGAAAACAGAGAGGAGGGGTTACAGAGCTGCCTCCAGTGATTAGATGAAGAGACACAGCACTGCACAGCAGACTCAGGGAGGAAGTAACTGCATAGTTAGTGAGAGCGGGTTCAGTGCTTTCCTTGGACATGCTCCTTCCTGAGCAGTGGATGCCAGAATGAGTGAGCAGCAGAATACTAGAAGCTAGATACATAAAAAAGACATGTAGAGCATCTGCCTGATTTAATTACATATATATATATATATATATATATATATATATATATATATATATACACACACATTATTCTATTCTGTAAAATGGCAGGTACACTTTAAGGAGGTAAAGATTTTATTGGATCTTTCATTGGTCAAGATGCAATGAACTTGTGGGTTGGCGATAACATCTGTATCTGTGAGATAAGCAGACGGGGTTGATGTGATATATAGGAACACATCCCGTACACAGAGTGAGTACTATCTGGCTTAACATATTTGTTTTGGCTGAAAACCGTTGAAAATAGCGCATATATCCTGAATGGGGTCTCAAGGTGACTTTGTTTTCCCATAGAAATCTATGGGGCCCCTGCTCCTGTAAACAGTATATGCCACCAGCATTTGGCGGGATGTTGATGGATCCAGCTAATGGGAGCACTGAGATAGTGTGAACCTACCCTAATCTACACTCAACCCTTGGACCTGATTTTGGAAAAGGAATTGTTGAATTTGGTGGATGTGGCACACCTGGAAACCATTTATATTTTATTATGTGCTTCACTGGAGATAAAGGTGTAAAGGTTGAGACAAGTGACACATTGGACAACCTGACACCCCCCCCCCCCCCCACACCCACTGCGGGTGAGTAATTCCTGCAATTTTCTCTTCTTTATATTTCCTTTATTTGTATCCTGTCTACAGGAGCTTTGACTAATAACTCCAGTACTACATTTTTGGTGGGCCCTATATTGATCCCTATATTCTACAAACTATTTCTACCATATGACATAAATGTTGACAGTGTTTGTCTTGCAGATCCACTATTGTCCACCATGTGTCGCTGTTGCACCATCCTAACATTGGATTGATGTAATGGCGTAAACTAGCAATGAATTACACATGTGCCTCAGTAAAATGTATATAACCGCTTTACAGAGCCATTATGGACACTTGTGCCTTATTATACAACGGAAATTTCTTACTGTCCAAAATTTCATTAACAGACTGAACTACTTCCTCTTGCTTGCTGTCAATTGAATGCATTGTATTGTAATGTAGTTATCTTTATGTAATAAATCAAACTATAATGTCATCTGGTTACTCAAGAAATTTGTACATATCTGGAGCATGTCCATATATAGAATAACCACTATTGCAATAAGTGAATTAAAGGAGTACTTGGGTGGAAAACAATTTTTTTTTAAATCATTTGGTTTCAGAAAATTAAACAGGTTTGTAAATTACTTCTATTAAACAATCTTAATCCTTCCAGTATCAGCTGCTGTATGCTCCAGAGGAAGTTGATTGTTCTTTCCAGTCTGACCACAGTGCTCTCTGCTGACACCTCTGTCCATGTCAGGAACTGTCCAGAGTAGGAGAAAATCCCTATAGCAAACCTCTACTGCTCCGGACAGTTCCTGGACACAGACAGAGGTGTCAACAAAGAGTAGTGTGGTCAGACTGAAAATAACTACTCAACTTCCTCTGTAGTATAAAGCAGTTGATAAGTACTGGAAGGATTAAGATTTTTTTTTTAATAGAAGTAATTTACAAATCTGTTTAACTTTCTAGCACAAGTTGATTTTAAAAAAATAAATTAAATAAAATTGTTTTCCACCGAAGTATCCTTTTAATATGACAACTGATTGATCTGCCTCCCAATCTGTGGAAGTCCTGTACGGAAACATAGAAGATTGTTGGCAGAAGACCACATGGTCTACCATGACTGCCCTTATATTACTTCCGGTTCTGGGTCAAGCATTTGTTAGGCAATGGTGACTCCATCTTGATGCTCCAGAGCAAGCATTGCTGTCCTATATGGCAGAGGGGCCATTGTAGACATTAGGTAAGAAGCTCAGAAGAGAAGGAGCGCTATCTGGCTTTTGGAGAGAGAATGTGTCTGGAATTGAAGGCCATGTGTGTTTACAAAGTCCCCATGGTGCCAAAACAGTGGATCCCCCCCCCACATGTGACCCCATTTTGGAAACTACACCCCTCACATAATGTAATAAGGGGCGCATTGAGCATTTACACCCCACTGGCATTTGACAGATCTTTGGAACAGTGGGCTGTACAAATGAAAAATAAAAGTTTTCATTTTCACGAACCACTGTTCAAAAAATCTGTCAGACACCTGTGGGGCGTAAATGCTCAATGCACCCCTTATTACATTATGAGAGGGGTGTAGTTTCCAAAATGGGGTCACATGTCGGGGGGGGGGGGGGGGGTCCACTGTTGTGGCACCATGGGGACTTTGTAAACACACATGGCCTTCAATTCCAGACAATTTTTTTTTCCAAAAGCCCAATGGCGCTCTTTCTCTTCTGAGCATTGTAGTTCGCCCGCAGAGCACTTTACATCCACACATGGGGTATTTATATACTCAGAAAAAATTGTGTTACTAATTTTTTATATTTTTTTTGTGAAAATGAAAATTTTGGGATAACACCAGCATTTTAGTGAAAAAATGAAAATGTTCATTTTCATGTCCAACTTTAACGAAAATTCTTCAAACACCGGTGTGGTATAAAGGCTCACTATACCCCTTTTTACCTTCCATGAGGGGTGTAGTTTCCAAAATGGGGTCACATGTGGGTGTTTTTTTTTTTTGTGTTTATGTCAGAATCGCTGTAACAATCAGCCACCCCTGTACAAATCACCTTAAATGTACATTGCGCTCTCACTCCTGAGCCTTGTGCGCCCCCAGAGCATTTTACATCCACATATGGGGTATTTACTCAGGAGAAATTGCGTTACAAATTTGGGTGGTCTTTTTTTACCTTTTACCTCTTGTGAAAATGAAAAGTATAGGGCAACACCAGCATGTTAGTGTAAAAAATAATTATTTACAATAGCATACTAGAGTAGACCCCAACTTTACCTTTTCATAAGGGGTGAAAGGAGAAAGAGCCCCCCAAAATTTGTAAGGAAATTTCTCCTGAGTACGGAAATACCCAATATGTGGCCCTAAACTGTTGCCTTGAAATACGACAGGGCTCCAAAGTGAGAGAGCGCCATGTGCATTTGAGGCCTAAATTAGGGATTTGCATAGGGATGCAAGGGACCCAGATGAAGAATTAGACTTGTCTCTGATACCAAAATTACCCTATGGCAGTGTTTTTAGGGTACATTCACACAGGCGGGGGTTTGCACCGAGTTTCCCACTTGGAGTTTGAGCTGCAACGGAAAATTTGCCACAGCTCAAACTTGCAGCGAGAAACTCACTATAAACCCCCGCCCGTGTGAATGTACCAAACCTCCAGCTGTCAAAACTTAAACTCCCAGCATGCCCTTTGGCTGTCCGTGCATGCTGGGCGTTGTAGTTATGTAACAGCTGGAGGAACAGCTGGAGGAACACTGGTTGCAAAACACAGTTTGTTACTTAACTCAGTGTTTCGCAACCAGTGAGCCTCCAACTGTTGCAAACTACAACTCCCAGCATGTACGGTCTGTCAGTGCATGCTGGGAGTTGTAATTTGCAACAGCTGGAGGCACACTGGTTGCGAAACACTGAGTTAGTTAACAGACAATGCTTCCCAACCAGTGTGCCTCCAGTTGTTGCAAAACTACAACTTCCAGCATGCCCAGACAGCCGAAGGGCATGTTGGGAGTTGTAGTTATGCAACATCTGGAGGAGAACATTTTGGAGACCACTTTATAGTGATGTCCAAACTGTAGCCCTCCAGATGTTGTAAAACTTCAACTCCAAGCATGCTCAGACTGCCCAGGCCAGAAGGACCAGATGTTGCCGAACTTCAACTCCCAGCATGCCTGGACAGTCTCGGCATGCTTTGAATTGTAGTTTTGCAACATCTGGAGGGCTACAGTTTGGACACTGTATAGTCTCCAAACTGTAGCACTCCAGATGTTGCAAAACTACAGCTCCCAGCATGCCGAGACTGTCCAGGCATGCTGGGAGTTGTAGTCCTGCAACATCTGAAGGGCCACATGTTACAGAACTACAACTCCCAGCATGCCTGGACTGTCTGGGCATGCTGAGAGTTGTAGTTTTGCAACATCTAGAAGGGCACAGATTGGAGACCACTGCACAGTGGTGTCAACACTGTGGCCCTCCAGATGTTCCAAAACTACAACTCCCAGCATGCCCAGACAGCCAAAGGCGGTCTGGGCATGCTTGGAGTTGTAGATTTGAGACACCTAGAAACAGCAGTGAAGATCACTTTATGGGGATCTTCACTGCTGCATCTGACACCGCCGCCGCAGCTGCATCCACTTGCCTGTGCCGGTCCCCAGCTGTCTGCACCTGTCCCCGCTGGTGATTAGGTATCTGACATTGGTCCCCTTGCCACGCTGGCCCCTGCAGCTGTCGCCGCCATCTTCTCCTGCTCTGCCCGGATTTCTAGGGGTGGGCAGAGCAGGGGAATGAATTGTCACCCCCCGAACCTGCCCTGCGATTCGCTGATCAGTTCTGACCGGCCAATCGAAGGGGATAGGAGGAGGTGGCACCCCTGCCACCTCGCTCCTATCCTCTAGGATGATCGGGGCTGTCTCTGACAGCCTGGATCATCCCTATTGTCTGGGCGATCGGTTACCAGAGACCCAATCAGCCCAGAATTGCCGCAAATTTGCGGTGATTGCCTTCATGGGGGGGGATCTTAGGTCCTCCCCAGGCATTTGCACGGGATGCCTGCTGAATGATTTCAGCAGGCATCCCACTCTGGTCCCTGCCCGGTGCGAGGCGGGCACTGAAATTACCAGGGGCATACAGATACGCCCTTGGTCCTTAAGTACCAGGGCGTCAGGGCGTACCCTTAAGCCTGTGGTCCTTAAGGGGTTAAAATCTGTGCAGAGGAAGACCAGTTGACCAGTTGCCCATAGCAACTGGGCAACTTCTCCTCTACACAGGTTTTCATAAATCTCTCCCAATTGTTAATCATTTTTTCCCCTACTTCATGTAAACAATCAGTTCTGACTAATGGAAAGCTGCCCTATATGAATATACACAACACTGAAACAATTTGTCATTGTGTGTTTTTAAAAAGTGTGTTTTAAAGTCACTTATTTATGCTTTGGTTTTGCTTACGTGCGACATAGGTATAATATTTCAGGGGGGGGGGAGGGTGTTGATAAATTTGTCGCACGTAATAAAAAAATATATAAATCACTTCAAAACACCACTTTGTGCAATACTTCCTTTGCCTCTTTTTTGCAACTTTTTATCCCGTTGCGCAAAAAAAAAAAAAAAAATTCAACAACTTTTTAAAAAATGCTCTCCAAAGGCAGTTCTGTACGCCAGGTCTGGGCTGTGTAGATTTGCAGTGTTTTTGAGGGATTTGCAACATTTTATGCGAAAGTCGAATTTGATAAATTCGTAACCACTGCAAAGTGAAATTCCTAGATCATTCCCCATAGAGTATTTTCACAAACTTGCGTTAAGCTCTGGACCTCATGAATTGTCACACGAATCTATGCGTAGGCATACCTGGGACAATCAATGTTAACGATAAGCAAAAAAAAAACTTCTACCTTCAATTATACATGTCTCTCTTTCTTCTTAGTTACTATTAAAATATGTATTAAGCAATGGAAAATTATAATGGAAATAATATTTTTCACAATCCAAACTAGCAGTAAAATCTCTATTCTGTTACTGATTGTGATACATGTAGTTGTGCAGTTCAAATTTTTGACCACTAGATGGCAAACTCTGCTTTTTGTTTTAGTGACTGTGGCAAAAAAATAAAATAAAAAAAAAAGGAGTTCCTTAGGGATGCTGAACATTGCTAGAAGTCTATAGATCACAAATGCAAGCTGGTTTAATGACAAGATGTTGAAGCACAGAAAAAGGCCCAATGACAACAAACTCAGACCTTCCAGAAATAAAGTAGATGCTTCCTGAGAAGCTAAATATAAAAGAGGAAAAACTGTGCACTAATAAATCTGAGATAAGCCGCTATGGGTCACCCAGACACATCAGCGATGACTGTAGTTATAGTTAATATTCAGTGCACCCTCTGATCTGTGAATATGTGAAACCCTTACAGTTAATAAACCTCATATGTCAGTCCTTTGCAATCTGCATACATGAACATTAGCAATATAATGAGATGCAGTATAAAGCTCAATGACTAGCACTAGTATGGAAAAAAGACTTCTACAGGTCCATGGGGGGAGATTGGGATTGAATGTCTAAGCAGAAGTCTGAGATCCCCATATAAAATGTCTATGCAGAAGTCTGAGATCACCGCATACAAAGGGTCAGCTGGATGGTTTTATTGCACCTCACAGTTTGACAGCTAGATCTGGGTTTGGCAGATGCCAAGAAAATGCACAATGCCAGCTATAAAATCTGATGAAGGCTTTGTATTGATCTGAGGTGCTTTATGAAGGGGTACTCCAGTGGAAATTTTTTTTTTAAATCAACTGGTTCCAGATTTGTAAATTACTTCTATTTAAAAATGATAATCCTTCCAGTACTTATCAGCTGCTGTATGCTCCAGAGGAATTTATTTTCTGTCTGACCACTGTGCTCTCTGCTAAAACCTCTGTCCATGTCAGGAACTGTCCGGTAAATCAAAGTTCATTTTGATGACTTTTGATGTCATATCTCTAGAATAAGTTATGTAACTTGAAGCTCAATGGCCCCAAAACAAAATATATAATAGGGCCATCACCTTGCACGTGCCATCTATAGCAGTGCCTTCATATCTGGCCTTTGGGTCTCCACACAAAGGATTAGGTGAGCTTGCTATCTTTGGTCCCCTATAATTCTGTCCTTATGGACCATTCAGAGGTTTACTGCAAATATACTTGTCCATATACTCTATCTGGGTTTACAGCTGAGCTCCATTCACATCAGTTACAGATGTAATGTTACAGCACACAGGGCATTTTAGACAATCATGTTACTAACATTACAGCTGTAGTTTCATAAAGGGCTTTGATTTGGTTAGACAATGCCCCTAATGCACCAATAAGATGATGCGATGCGCCAACCTTAACTCCACTGTATGCAATTAGAATGCTGATTAAATCCTGCCCTTCATGCCCAGCATCAGTGCCCACCCCTACGGAACCAAACTTCCTCTATGGTATATACTATGGCCGACATTTATCATTGTCTTTAGACAGTTTTTTGGCGCAAAAAGGCGCAAGCAGGGCTTATTTGCGCCTTTTTTGCGCCTTTTTGTTTACACATTTCTGCTGATTTTGAGTTGCAATCCACTGATTTTGGCAATACACATGATATAGAAGGGATTTATGAACTGCGCCTTTTGTAAAAAGGCGCAAAAAAGGTGCAAAGCCACTGAAAAGTGTCTAAAACTACACCATCCCAGACCTGGCATAGCTTTTTAGTGTATGTGAAGAGAGAAATTTTAGAAAATGTGACCTGCACAAACTTTATCAAATGCTCAGTGAACATTTAATACATCTGGTTCTCCTACACATTACAGCACACAAAAAAAGGGTGTAAAAAAATGCTTCACTTACACCTACAATGATAAATGTGGGCCTATGTTTTTTCAGAAAGTCTTCAGATCCTTTATTTTTTACATTTTGTTATACTGAAAAGAAATTCAAACTTTCCCCGATAATGACTTATTAACCCCCGACACAATACACCTTACTCAGTCCTTAGTTGAATCACCTTCTGCAGCGATTGCAGCCTTCAGTCTTCTTGGGGATCCTCCCACAAGGATTACACACCTAGATTTGGGGATTTTCTACCATTCTTTTCCACAGATATTTTCAAGCTCTATCAGGTTGGATGGTGATCATCGGTGGAAACCATTTTCTGGTCTCTCAAAAGATGAGCTAGGAAGAGTCCTTGTTGTTTCAAACTTCTCCTATTTAAGAATTATGGTCTACTGTACCCTTCTCCAGATCTGTTCCTCCACACAATTCTATCTCTGAGCTCTACAGGCAGTTCTTCCCTTCTTATGGCTTGGTTTTTGCTCTGATATTCAGCTGTGAAACCTTATATAGACAGGGCTCAGTCATTCCAAATCCTGTCCAATCACCTGAATTTACCACAGATGACTCCAATCCAGGTGTAGAAACATTTCAGAGATGATCAAGAGAAATGGGAGGAGCCAGAGCTAAACTTTAAGTGTTATAATAAAGAGTCTGAATACTTGAATACTGAATAATGTCCAGGACAAATGATGGAGTATTGAGTGCAGAAAAATGGGGAAAACTTGAGTTCTTATTTTTTTATTACAGCACAAGGGGGGTGACGTAGCGGCTGGGGTGCGGACCGAACCGTGTGACACAAGCCTGATTGGGTGACATCATGACGCTCAGTGACCGGGGTGCCCCCCTCATCTACAGCTGCGCTCGCTCCCATCCGTTAGCACCCCATTACCTCGCTCCGCCGACCCCCATTTGCAGCTGTGCCGGTCGGCTGGCCCGGGTCTGATGAGGGACATCGCGCATTTGACATCCTTCTGCAGACCCGCGCAGGAGGACGTCAGTGACGTCACTCGTCAGGCCGCCGCCGGAGGGAAAAAATTCTGCCAGGTAAGTGTGTCTATGTGTGTGTGTCTGTCTATGTGTGTGTGTCTGTCTATGTGTGTGTCTGTCTATGTGTGTGTGTCTGTCTGTGTGTGTGTGTCTGTCTATGTGTGTCTGTCTATGTGTGTCTGTCTATGTGTGCGTCTTTCTCTGTGTGTTTGTCTATGAGTGTCTGTGTGTGTGTCTGTCTATGTGCGTGTCTGTCTATGTGTGTCTTTCTGAGTGTGTCTGTCTGTGTGTGTCTGTCTATGTGTGTGTGTGTCTGTCTATGTGTGTGCCTGTCTATGAGTGTGTCTGTCTGTGTGTGTCTGTGTCTGTCTATGTGTATGTGTGTGTGTGCTTGTGTGGGGGGGGGGGGAGACTATGCTTCCTAATGTGGGGAAACTGTGCTTTCTAATGTGGGGAATTTATGCTTTCTAATGTGGGGAATCTATGCTACCTAATGTGGGGAATCTATGCTACCTAATGTGGGAAAACTGCTACCTAATGTGGGGAATCTATGCTTCCTAATGTGGGGAACCTACTTCCTAAAGTGGGGAATCTATGCTACCTAATGTAGGGAATCTATGCTATCTAATGTGGTAAACTATGCTACCTAATGTGGGGAAACTATGCTACCTAATGTGGAAAACGATGCTACCTAATGTGGAAAACTATGTTACCTAATGTGGGGAATCTATGGGGGTGTAATTAAGTGGGTGTGTGGGTGGGGGTGGGGGGGTCGGGTGCCAAACAAAGGGTCCGCCCCGGGTGCCAAATTCTCTAGGTACGCCCCTGGGTGTGGGACAGACAGAAACTGCTGGAGAATTCCCAGATTACTTGTGGTTAAGGCAGCATGAAAGTGATGACAGGTTCCCTTTAACAATATTGATACCAATATATGATTAAAGCAATGTCTGGACAGATAAGCTTCATTATTAATGGGCTTCAGGATAAGAGTTTCCAATCAAAATTCAGCTCTGATAAATGGACCCCATACTCACCGGGGCTCCCTAAAAAGTTAGGATAAGTGCAGGCACAGACTCAGCTTAATTCAAATGTCCACTGAGAAAGCTGTCTATTAGTCGTCAGGCTGGGGAGAGAGAGGACACTGGAATTAGTGCATTGTGCACTTATCCTCTGCCTTCAGATTTAGCAGAACTAATACAGTATGAAATATGCTTGTAACAAGCCCTACAGTGATCCTAGAATGTGGGTTTGCTTTGGGGCTGGTCACCAGAGACCTTGGAGCTTTGACACCAAATCAATGGATGAAAGATACATCAAACAGATGATGATGAGCTTATTTCAGGGTAACCTTCTGGTGGGACTCCCAAGGATTAGCAGGAATCCATAAGGGAATTGCAAAGGTTCTTTGCCTCTGCAGTGTCACTGCAGGAAAAAGTAAGCATTACATGTTGCCCATTAACATCAATGAGCTTTCCATATACTGTAAGTTACAGGGACTTGGAATAAGGACACAAAAAAAAGGGGTAATAAATTCATGTATACAAGGGTCAAGGGAAACAAACTACTTGAAACCTGGCGCTGAAACACTAAACCATAAGACTTAGGGGATAGATCACAATTTTCCAGATGTTTAGGATTATCCAATAGGAAAAAAATGTCAAATCAACTTGTGCCAGAAAATTATATTTAGTAAAGTACATCTATTTAAAAATCTTAAGCCTTCCAGTACTTAGCAGCTGCTGTATACTACAGAGGAAGTTGTATAATTATTTCCAGTCTGACCACAGTCCTCTCTGCTGACAACTCTGTCCATGTCAGGGGTGGTTTGGAGCAGGAGAAGTTTGCTATGGGGATTTGCTCCTGCTCCGGACAGAGGTGTCAGCAGAGAGCACTTTGGTCAGACTGGAAAGAACTACACAATTCCTCCGGCATACAGCAGCTGATAAGTACTGTATGTATTAGGATTTTTAAATAGAAGTCATTTACAAATCTGTATAATATTCTGGCCCCAGTTGATTAGACTTTCCTCCCCCTCTGGATTACCCCTTTATGGTCTATTCACACGTACAGTATTCTGCGCAAATTTGATGTGCAGGATTTTCTGTTGCAGATTTCAATGTAAACTGATTGACTGAACACAGCTTGAAATACAGAGCATCAAATCTGCGCAGAATACTATACGTGTGAATAGACCCTTAAAGTAAATTCAAATCAACTGGTGCTAGAAAGTTAAAGGGGTACTCCCATGGAAAACTTTTTTTTTTAATCAACTGGTGCCAGAAAGTTAAACAGATTTGTATATCTATTAAAACATCTTAATCCTTCCAGTACTTTTTAGTGGCTGTATACTAAAGAAAAATCCAAAAAAGAAAAGCATTTCCTCTGATGTCATGACCACAGTGCTCTCTGCTGACCTCTGCTGTCCATTTTAGGAACTGTCCAGAGCAGGAGGAAATCCCCATAGCAAACATATGCTGCTCTGGACAGTTCCTAAAATGGACAGCAGAGGTGAGAAGAGAGCACTGTGGTCATGACATCAGAGGAAATACATTACTTTTTTGGATTTCTCTTTAGTATACAGCCCCTAAAAAGTACTGGAAGGATTAAGATTGTTTAATAGAAGTCATTTACAAATCTGTTTAACTTTCTGGCACCAGTTGATTTAAAAAAAAAAAAAAAAAAAATAAGTTTTCCACAGAAGTACTCCTTTAAACAGATTTTTAAATTACTTCTACTGTATTTAAAAATCTGAATCCTTCCAGTACTTATCAGCTACTGTATACTACAGAGGAAGTTGTATAGTTCTTTTCAGTCTGACCACAGTGCTCTCTGCTGACACCTTAGGAACAATCCAGAGCAGGAGAGGTTTGTTATGGGGATTTGCTTGTACTATGGACAGTTCCTGACATGGACAGAGGTGTCAGCAGAGAGCACTGTGGTCAGACTTAAAAGAACTATACAACTTCCTCTGGGACATACAGCAGCTGATAAGTACTAAAAGGATTATGACTTTTAAATAGAAGTAATTTACAAATTTGTTTAACTTTCTGGCACCAGTTGATTTAAAAAATAAATACATTAGTTTCCCACTGGAGTACCCCTTTAAATAGGTTGTGAACCATTCAGCAGTAAACAGAATTATAACATTTAATGATAGTTTGGGTAAAATTTTAACAGAGCTGCAAGCTGAAACAATGGCCATGGCCTGTAGGTGCAGTCATGCTTGAACATTAACCCTTTCCCTGTCTACACTGAGGTCATTCACAAGATTGAATAAATTAACATCTTGTCATTATGCTTTTACTGTGAAAATGAATCCTTTCTACAAGTCGATCGTCTACCAAGCTAATCTCTAAATGCACAAATTGAAGCATCTTTTGCAAATGAGTGAAAACCCACAAAGTAAAAACCTCTGTCCCAATATTTCCTCCTTGTTTCTGTCTCCCAATATATTAGAATGCATTATACCAGTGGTGTAATTTGATGCATTTTAGGACCATATTTCTAAATAAATATGGGATCCGCATATAAAGAACAGTTCCTACATTTTGCCAACAAGTTTTTTTTAAATGAATGACCGATCCTCAGGAAAGGTCATCAATATTAAATTAGCGAGGGTCCAACTCTGCAGCCTCTTCATTGTTTATCTACATACAGTTTTAATGTGTTCATACTAGCACAGCACAAACTTTTTATAGTGGTTGTGCTAGGTATTGCAACCGTGTTCTATTTACAACCTCTTTGAGCCGCTGCTCTGTGGGGGTGTGGCTGATCAGAGGGGGGAGTGTAGTGGCTGTAGAAGCTGTGTTGTACTAAGTTGCAGCTGTGTCCCATTTAAGGACAGTCACTAGAAGTAGTACAGCATGTTCTAACATGAATATAGTAAACTATATATAGATAATAAAGACGTTGCAGCGCCTCTTTAAACAACTGATTGGTAGGGTGGGGGGCCAAGAGTCTGCACTATCCCATCTAATGTTTGTGATTGAGTACAATGAAAATTGTATGCAGTAAACTCCTAAGCTTACCCTTTTGCATTTAACTCCATAAATATGTACAGGTAAACAAGTATTTGAAGCTCTCCAGAAAAACTGAGCTCTGACCGCTATAAAGATGTATTATGAAATTATTCTGTACAGAATTTTAGACCCCCCAAAACAAAACAAAAACAAAACATGATCAAAGGCACAGATATTTACTTTTTTGCTTATGTACATGACTCTATTATGTGTACGCTACAATGTGACACATTGGTTTCCCTCTATCCTGGTGGGGTGAATTACTTAGCAGGTCTTTGGAATGAGCAGAATAAAACTATTGTATAAACAATATAAATCCTTTTCTGATGTCCCAGTAAGGGATATGGTACTGTACAGTACTTAGGCCCTGTCAGGTTGAGTCCCTCTGTGCCCTTGGGGCTCTTCTACAACATCTCGCCCATAGTGTTATATGAATTATGTATAAAGGACCTTTGAGTTAGTCCCATGATAATGTGGTCACATGTTCAATTCACATGTTTGTTACCCAGAGAGCACCATCTAACCAGGTGACCTGCAGCTTGACCTATGGGCTCCTTGCTCAGCCCCCCTTTATAAGAGGGGGAGCCATTACAATCTCTCTCTTTTTCTCTTGTGATTAATTCTCTGCTGAGGTCAAGTTGAGTCCAGATGTCTCAGAGCTGGTGTCCAGCACACCTGGAGGCCTCAAGCCTAACCTACAGCCACATGCCAGTAAGTCAAGTCATCTCTGTCTGCTGTCACTATATTCAGTCAAGTCAAGTCTATTATAGTCAGCGTGGCTGTCCTAAAGTCTGTCAAGTCACTGCAAGTACCATCAAGCTGCAAGGTCCCCTCCGTGTTACTGGCCACCTCTCTGGGATCCTGGCCTAGCTGTAAAGACTGTAACTGACTTCTGTGTGTAAGCACAATTTTCGTTGTTACAGGTTTCTACAACAACGTTTAAGCAAAGTGCCTGACAGACTAGTCAAGAGAGTTTTTGCAGTAACCAATCTCGTAAGTGTTGTGCCCGGCTTCGGCCGAGAGACTCCTTAGGTACAGGAGACTAACCTGAGCAATTGAACTCTATAGTGTATCTGGAATACTGAGCGATACATTGACATCTGTGTAAATATGTCATAGTAAAAAAAATTTCTGCTATTATGCACAAAGGAAATATTGTCGGTCCTGCACTATAATTGTTGTAGTGTAATAAAATGTATATAAATTGTTGTACACCAAAAATCATAGTGTACCGTATTCTCTGATGTCTGGTAGCTTTCTTGTAGGGGTTGTCCTGAACTAATATGGAGAAGCAACATTTTACCCCATCACCAACATTATGTACAGTAGCAGTAAAGGCGTAAACTACACATAGTCATAAGTACACATAAAGTACACATGTTTCATGTACAGTATGACTGTAACACTCACAACCACACAGTCCATAAAAATGTAATATGTCTAAAATGTCAAATGGGATATTTCTTGTGTCCTTGTGCTCAGGATACTTCGCTGGCCAGAAGATATTCCTGTTACTCACAAAGCATGCAAGAAAAAGTAAAAGGTAACAAAATGTTAAATGTTATCTAAAAAAAATTTCTAGCATAAGAAAATGTCTAGCATAAATATAATTAGTGTTCTGGGGAGAAGTGTGTAATGCCAAGGGTCCCCAGTAGCCAAGGCATTGGGCAGAAAGCCTCCGGCAACCCAATCCTCCAGTGTTATGTCTAGTCATGTATAGTGTTATGCATAGTCAAATGTCATAGTATGTATAGTCATAGTCCATAAGTTGTGTTATACCATAGTCATAGGTATGTTGTTATTCTCCCTTGAATGCGGAAAAATCTACCAGAGCATGTATGGACATTGATATTGGGAATGGACATTGGATTACAATGCCCGAGGACTACATTCGCCCCCAAGGCCGCTTCGATCCTCAAGCCCTACAGGACTTTTGTTGAGGGAGACTTCTGTTAAGTAGGGGAGTTTGTATGGTCCTGTACAGTACTTAGGCCCTGTCAGGTTGAGTCCCTCTGTTCCCTAGGGGCTCTCCTTCAGCGTCTCCCCCATACTGTTATATGTATTATGTATAAAGGACCTTTGAGGACCTTTGAGTTAGTCACATGATAATGTGGTCACATGTTCAATTCACATGTTTGTTACCCAGAGAGCACCAGCTAACCAAGTGACCTGCAGCTTGACCTATGGGCTCCTTGCTCAGACCCCCTTTATAAGAGGGGCAGCCATTACAATCTCTCTCTTTTGCTCTTGTGATTCATTCTCTGCTGAGGTAAAGTTCAGTCAAGACGTCTCAGAGCCGGTCTCCAGCACACCTGGGGGCCTCAAGCCTAACCTACAGCCACATGCCAGTAAGTCAAGTCATCTCTGTCTGCTGTCACTATCTTCAGTCAAGTCAAGTCTATTATAGTCAATGTGGCTGTCCTAAAGTCTGTCAAGTGACTGCAAGTCCCAGCAAGCTGCAAGGTCCTCTCCGTGTTACTGGCCACCTCTCTGGGATCCTGGCCTAGCTGTAAAGACTGTTACCATCTGTCTACCTCAGTAAAGCTACCATTAACCCTAACCTGGCCTTGGACTATTATTACCCTGACTAACCTAGGGATAGTGGAGCTACCTTCAGGTTGTTACTTAGGAAAACCACGCCCTGGTATCATGAACATTTAGGGGTTAATAGCATCTGCCCCTGGGCTACTACATCTGCCCCATACACCTCACCTTCACACCCCGAGGCTCACCACACTTTGATTTAGTATGGAATATCTGAGTACAGACACATGTACTGTCTAGCTCGGAGATGCAAGTACAGACTGAACATTCAAGATCTTACTAAATGTTTTATGTGAAGCAATCTTTAAAGTAAGAAGTCATATCCTTGTCCATAAAAATTTTATGAATTGAAAAATGTGTTTTTCACCATTTTAAGTAACAAAATGTCATGCATTCTTTGTCTTTCACAGAACTTTTGGGTATTGAAAGGCAGACACCTTGTGGTTCATGTAGAACCATAACCCATCCCTCCAAAAAGGAGTGCTTGGAACTTGTTATAGTGCCCTTCTGTACTATGGTAGAAAGGGACTCTTTTAAAATATTGTCATTCTGTGAAGAGATAACACGGTTCTGGAGTTAAAGGCTTCCTGAGTTGATGCCCCTCCTCACTAGACCTTAGAAATCCCAAGGGCTTTCTAAGTATGGTACAGAGCATATGACATTTGTAACTGTTCAATTCGAATTGCTTCATTCAAAACTTGCATATATTAAAACAGGGAGTGCTATTAAAGTACTCAGGGATAGAAAAACTCTATCCAACTACTGGGACCCCCAGCGATCTCCTGTAGGGGGCCCTAACTCTCCTTCTAAATGGAGTGTGTTGACAAAGGCACAAAGCGATGGCCAACATTGATGCATTGAGGGGTGCACGGCAGCTATCGCTTCACTCAGTAGTCGACGTACTCCATTAAGATCTCCTAACAAATTTTTGCTATTGCACTCCTTATGGTAAATAAAAAAATCTTTCTAATGTACTTTGTTTAACAAAAAGGAAGTTTTCTATGTTTTATTTGTGCTTAAAAAAGCTGCCACTAGGTGTCTCCCTACTTGTCCAGAGCATATTTCCCCCTATATCTTACACAGACTTTGGACTCCTGCTGGCCTGGCAGTAGTCCAAACTCAGGAAATGCATCCTGGAGTGCTGAGGAGAATGTGTGCAGCCTTAGCCAATCATTGCTTATCTCACACACTGAACTGCTCTGGGCTGTGTGTAGAAGAGTGAGGAAGGAAGTTCTCCCCTGTATGGCTTCAAATTATGTCATGCCTGCTGGGGAACGCCCCTTCCCAGCCTGTGAATCTGACTGAGACTGAGCAGAAAATACAGAGCAATATCAAGGTAGAAAACTAACAAATTATAAAAAATAAAGGCAGGGGTGATTTATTATGATGGGGGCAGTGAACTGGAGAGATTATAAAATTTAACAAGATCATGAGAGGTACTCTTTAAGCTTATGACTATCACTAGTATTTTGTTATCATCAATAGTGAAAAGTGATAGGTTAAAAAAGAAAATCTAAATAGCATGCCAATTTACATTGAGGGTAGAAGAGGCGACTGCTGAGAGATTTTCATCATTTCATCATTTATCTAGATAAGTGGGAAGTACTGGCAGTCATGGAACAAAAAATGGTATACATTAAGTTAGTATATTAGAACGCTTTTAGATTTTTATGATTTGGTACCAATTAAGAGCTTTGTAAAGCCCTTTAGGCTAGCCACGCATTTTATATAAATCACAGAAAGAGACCTCCCTGAAGGACTGCCTAGTGTCAGTCAAAACACCTGTCTGTCTACATGAATCTTTTACATACTAACGTTCCTTTACAGCAATGCAAGAAGTTTACCTAGGGGTGCAATGTTTTGCAGTGCTATATACTTTTTGCTAAGAAGCATATTATTCATAATATTTCCAGGAAGGTGGCCTCATGGTCGTTTTGCTCATAATCCTGATTTATGACTAGCTAACAGGATGTTATGAATTCTGCCATTCTACTCATAAGGGTTGCTGTGAACCAGAAATGTGTTAGCAAGGGGTCCCGGAAAGCTTGTGTTACTCAGGTCATGCCCCTGCTGCCAGAAAATGACCCGGCATAATAATGGCTTAGTCAACCTGATGCTTGACTCCTTACTGGCATATTGCCTGTTCCATCTCCTGTAATGGGCAACTGTACCGATGTAGAAAGTTTGTGACACAAGTCACCTGTATGCTTTTCTACATTTACTTTATTGGTATGATAATGAGTGTAAAAAACAGCAAGACTCCAGTTAAAGGGGTCCTCTCTGGTACCAACTCCCCTAATACTACCGGGCATCGTGGGTGTTAGTAAATTAATTGAATGAAAATTACAAAGGTCAATGTGCCTAATGTGCCTGCTTTTGTAAGTGTAGGAAGGACTATAATATAAATGGAACATGTGTAATAAAGTGTAGATTCCAGTTTACCAGGTATTAAAGGGTGAACTCCGGTGGTAAAAAAAAAATAAAAATTCAAATCAACTGATGCCAGAAAGTTAAACAGATTTGTAAATTACTTCTATTCAGAAATCTTAATCCTTCCAGTATTTATCAGTCGCTGTATAATACAGAGGACGTTGTATAGTTCTTTTTCAGTCTGACTACAGCAGAGAGCTGACACCTCTGTCCATGTCGGGAACTGTCCAGAGTACAAGCAAATCCCCATAGCAAACCTCTCCTGCTCTGGACAGTTCCTTACACTGACAGAGGTGTCAGCGGAGAGCACTGTGGTCAGACTAAAAAGAACTATACAACTTCCTGTTAAGCATACAGCAGCTGATAAGTACTGGAAGGATTAAGATTTTTTAATCGAATAAATTTACAAATCTGTTTAATTTTCTGTCACCAGTTGATATAAAAAAAATTGTTTTCACCAGAGTGCCCCTTTAACGTCTATACTAAGCCAATTTTCTTACCAATAGGGTATCTATTGTTGTTGATCCACCAAATGTCAGTACAGCAGGGGATGCAACTGGACCTGATGGTCTGGATAACCCAAATCCCACACTTTGCACCTGGACCCATGGAAAGGCAAATCTACCTTTGACTGGGTAGTAATTAGGCATTATTTAGGCATCTCAAAGCAATATAATTTAGTGATTGTGTGGTGGTTAACTATAAAAGGTTAATGTACAGGGCACTGTAACATGTGGACTGGTTGCTAGATCATACAGATCTTAACACACTAGTTGGGAGCCATCAGGGTCTGACGCAACGTTTCGGGGGACCGCCCCCTTACGCACGCATGAGTAAGGGGGGGGGGGTCCCCCGAAACG
The DNA here is from genome assembly GCF_029499605.1 of Hyla sarda. NCBI lineage: Eukaryota > Metazoa > Chordata > Amphibia > Anura > Hylidae > Hyla > Hyla sarda. Next base: position 100,552,056 of record NC_079194.1, read on the forward strand.
TCGTGTAAGACCCTGATGGCTTCCAACTAGTGTGTTAAGACCTCTGCTAGATTGGATGTTTGCCGACATACCATCTGTAAGCTACTTTAAACTACGGAAACTTTCGAATAAACGAAAAAAGATGAATCTTCTAACCTTGAGTGCTAGAATTTTTGTATGATTGTATACACAGCCCATGCCTTTGTATCTGTATGTGGTATCCCAGTACCGCATTCTATACGGTACTTATTTATGTATGGGTCCCCATAGCCAGAGTCCCTAGGACGTAGGGATCCCTGTCAGCCAGTCTACCCCTAGTCACCTCTATTCTAGTTTATAATCAGTAACTTATTCATAGGTTAATGGAAATAGAATAATATGTGTAAATAAACGGTTAATTACTTGTTTCCATAGCGTTGCAGGACCTGCGGGTCATATGACTAGGTGAACTCTATGGTATTAAGCTTAAGGTCCTTGGGTTGCCCTGTGACGTAAGCAATCCTATTACACCATGTAATGGGGAATGGCAGATGTTCGGACCAATCAGATTCACCCCGCCCCCTGCCCATATAAGGGAGCGGCGGCCATCGTCTCTCTCTCTTGTTCCTGGGTTGCTAAGCTAGCAACAGCTCTCTTGTTCCTGGGTTGCTAAGCTAGCAACAGCTCTCTTGTTCCTGGGTTGCTGAGCTAGCAACAGCTCTCTTGTTCCTGGGCAAGCAAGACCTGCGCAGCAATTATCCCAGTGAGTTAGGCCCGAGCCTTGAGGCGACGGCTGAACAATCTAATTATAGAGTGTATCAATTCCCAGACACTCTGCAGCATCACCAGACCTAATAACTCCCCTAAATCTGGACGGATCTGCAAATCACTCCCTAAATTCAGAGACTGTATATCTAGCTCAAGGTCCGCTACAACTGTCAGTCACTAAGCAACCTAAGGACTGTTTGTATGAGACTGTTACTGTGCCGTGGATATTGCAAGCACTTCAGTAAAAAGTTATTCAAGTTCAAGTTCAATCTCTTTGTGGACCTTCAGTTATTTTATGCACCTATCGTTACTGGGAAGGGTGGCGATAGGCCGGAACATTGATTCAGCATACAAGCCCTCAGCCTGGAGTCACGAACTCTAGGGTTAACATTAACCTCTTCTATACCTATACCATACCACCACTACCATACACCCCCCAAGGGCTACCACATGTATGATTCTACTGTGGAATTGATGAATATCCACACCTGGGCGATGGAGACTGGTTGCTAGATGTCAGTACTGGGCTTCACCTATAGCAATCACCTTTCCTGGGTCCTTGCTGTGGCTTCCAGTATACAAAAACCACCAAGACTTAACAGAAAGACCAGCAGGCGCTCACAAAGAAAACATACAAGAATGTATCAGATGAATAGAACTACAAATGATGGATTGGATGATAATGCAGATAAATGATAATTTCAAGAATGAAACACAAGTTCGAATACAGGGACAAATAAAAGGAGCTGGTCCTAACTAACTCTCCCTAATCTTTCCCTATTTCTTTCCCTAATCTCTAAGATAACAATAGGTACCACTAAATCTTACTGCCCCTGTGATCACAAGGGGTCCCCATACCATCTAGAACATAATTCTGTCTGGCTACAGCATTATCTTTCTCCAAGCTAATGCACAAGCTGGGACAAAGTCAAGTAAGTGGGGGTGAGACTATCACTTCTCTGAGCTCACTCCTCTCTTATCAGACTGCAGCATGAAAACAGAGAGCAGGGCGTTACAGAGCAGCTTGCACCAATTGGATGAAGAGACCCAGCAGTAGTAAGGTCATGCCCCCTCAAAAGCACAGAATGACAAATCAAGTGAGCAACAGATAGACAGTATTTTCTAGAGAAATTTAAGTGCTAAACACATATAAAATTGGTGGACATCAGTCATTGCAGCATACAGGATTAATTTTATCCACAGCTTGTGTGAACAATCCCTTAACATAGGTGGACTCTATTATTATCCAAGAGACACTAGAGGATATTGGCAATACATCAGCCTTACATTTCCTATGTTATTTGGTGGAACTATCCATTCCCACTACCAGTGGTCAATGATTTCTAATATATATAGGCGAAACTAAGTTACTGAATCATTGGATTTTCCGTAGCTTGTGTGAATTTTTACCATTACACTTGGACTCTATTGTTATCATATTCTGCTCTATTTCTATTTTGAGAGTATTATAGGCTGTTAATTAATCCGGATACTATTTTAACCACAAGGGCCCTGTGGAATATTTTATATTTTGTATTATTATATATCCATTTTTTTATAATTATCATTTTATGCATTGTTATTCTATGTAATATTAAAATATATTGAACCACATGTCCATCACACACTCTATTCCCTGGGTAAGACACTGAGGACTGTTGGCTATTTTTCTTTTGTTACTTTAAAAATTATATGTGCATAGTCAGGATTAGGTGCTGAGTAACATATAATATTTTTATTTTGTGGGATATGACAGTTCAGCTTTAAAGGAGAAATGCAGCAACAAACTTTTCACATTCCGTGAACAAACAAACAAAAAACTTTAACTCACCTTCCTACATTCCCCCGTTGTGTCAATTTTGGCATCCCGGTCCTGCAGGTCCTCTTCCTGCTTCTTAAGCTCGGAATGTCACACTGCAGTCAGCGTATCGCCGGCCGCAGCGATGTCGCGCCTCGGTCGGGACACAGGGAATGTAAAAAGTTTTCCCCGCATTTCTCCTTTAAAGTTCCTTTAATAAGTACTGATCTACTAGACCAGTTCTTGTATTGAGCAGCCATCTAATCCTTTCAGGCAACAAAAAAACTAAGGCCAACCCTGACCTCAGGCCCATGGTAATGTCAAGGTATCTAATCCCTCAATTAAAGAATACAAAGATTATTGTAACTCTCCAACATCTCCAACTCCTGACTGTATTTTAGGACAATAGAATCATTTTTGCAGATTGATTATACAGATTGTCTCCAATATGTGGCTCCCCAACTGTTCAGAACTTACAATTTCCAGCATGTTCTAGCAGTCAGACATGTTAAACACTGTAATCTTGCAAAAGCTGGAGAATCATTGGTTGGAGACCATGCCTTTACATTATGGTTGATAAATGTATTAGTTGTTACTGTTTATCATCAGCTTTAGGCTACATGTAGCCTGAAGAAAGATTTTCAGCAGTACAAATTGTCCTTTAGGGTAAGGTCACACATGCCGTATATTACTGCTGCATATTTTCCTACCAATTGAAGTCAATAGGTAGCAAAATACGCAGCTGACTTTGCTACTCATTGACTTCAATGGGTAGGAAAATAGGCAGCAGCAGATATTTAGAAAAATACACTACATGTGACCCTATCCTTACCATGTTACATGCTGTTATATGATGGTCCATTTCAAGCACTCTGTATGAAATCAGAGGCATATTGAGGTACATACGGTAAAGCTCCATACACCTCTATGGGTTCAGCATAAAAGCTCTGTACTACAATGAGCCATAATACAGCGATTTGTATGATACTTCAGAGGAATATTAACTACAACCCCTAAAGTACTGTTAGGTGGGAGCAGTCATAGTTCTTAAAGGGGTACTCCGGTGAAAAACTTTTTTTTAAAATCAACTGGTGCCAGAAAGTCAAAACAGATTTGTAAATTACTTCTATTAAAAAATCTTAATCCTTCCTGTACTTATTAGCTGCTGAATACTACAGTGGAAATTCTTTTCCACAGAGCTCTCTGTTGACATCATGAGCACAGTGCTCTCTGCTGACATCTCTGTCCATTTTAGGAACTGTCCAGAGTAAAAGGAAATCCCCATAGCAAACATATGCTGTTCTGGACAGTTCCTAAAATGGACAGAGATGTCAGCAAAGAGCACTGTGCTCATGATGTCAGCAAACAGCTCTGTGTTTCAAAAAGAAAATAATTTCCGCTGTAGTATTCAGCAGCTAATAAGTACAGGAAGGATTAAGATTTTTTAATAGAAGTAATTTACAAATCAGTTTAACTTTCTGGCACCAGTTGATTAAAAAAATAATAAATAAATAATAATTTCACCGGAGAACCCCTTTAATAGTCATGGAGTTTTTAATCCTAAACATGCAGCACGAGGAAAGTAAGAAAACACCTGCATGGAATAAAATTGGAAAGTAAATTAAAAAGTAATTAACCTTGTGTAATTGTTCAGCGCACTTCCTGGAACAAGCCCATATACTTCCCTCCTCTTCCTTGTCTGAGAATTAAGTTGTCACTTTTATGTGTTTTGTATGGCAAAACTCAGAGAAACCACAAGAACCACTAGATTAAGATTTATAAACTGCTTCTCCGGGAGAAAAACAGCTTCTGAGGTGGGATCAATTAGCCATTGCCGACACATTACAGAGGAAATCACCAAGGAGCATTAACCAGTTCAGTGACAAGGGTCACCCCACAAGGTGATAGCCTAAGCAATTATAATGCTAACATGTTATATAATATATGTGCTGTTTCATTAATAACTTCCAGACTATTAGTTTCTTCCCATAAAAACAGAGTTTCCCATTAGGATTACGTAATAAGTCCTCAAGACCCCCTAGTAATGAACATACTATGCATGCTTCTTGCTAGACTGCAGACTAAGAAATCATGAGGTAATTCAAGGTACGAGCCCTTATATTCTTATGGCTGTATTAAAATCTTTAAACAACCAGAGCTGTATTTACCACTAGGCACCCGTAGGCCTGTGCCCGGGGAAGCACTTAAGTGAGTATTAAAAAAAAAAATATCACAATTAATACTTTTGCTGTAGCTGCAACCACCGTCCTGTGACCTGGACAAAAATGAGATATTTCTACTTTAGATAAATCTACATGGGTCGGAATGAATGTGAATTTGACATGCTTATTCTGCAACACAAATTGACAAGCTAGAGAATTAATATTCATTCTGCAGATTGATCTCCATGTAAGGAAAAATTCACAGGAGGTGGATGCGTTTTGTAAACTCTTTTCCAAGTTCCTGGTAAGGGTAGGGTCACCTGTGCCATATTTTGCTGCTTATTTGCTGCTGCATATTTTTCTACTCATTGAAATGAAGGGATAGCAAAATGAAATGCAGAATTTACACAGCCAAATACATAACAAAATAGGTTAGGGTACACATGCAGTATTTTGCTGTGTATTTTCCTACCTATTGAAATTGGTAGCAAAATAAGCTTCAGACAATATTCAGCCAAATTTGGCATGTGTGACCTCACCCTATTTTGCAGTGTATTTGGCTGCGTATTTTCTGCAGATGATTTTGCCATCCATTGACTTCAATGGGTAGAAAATATGCAGCAGCAAATGTGCCGCACAATACACAGCAAAATGCGGCACGTGTGACCTTACCCCTAGGGTAGGGTCACACGTGCCATATTTTGCTGCGTATTTTCTGCTGCATATTTTTCTACCTATTGAAGTCAATGGATAGCAAAATCATCTGCAAAAAATACGCAACCAAATACACAGCAAAATAGGGTAGGGTCACACATGCCAAATTTGGCTGAATATTGTCTGAAGTTGATTTTGCTACTACATTCAATAAAAAAAAACATTCTAATCAATGAGTAGCAAACTCAGCTGCGTATTTTGCAACCCACTGACTTGGGTAGAAAAATACATAACAGCAAATATCCAGCAAAATATGTAAGTGCAAGTACAAGTGTATTTTAAAAACGCAGCATGTGCTATTTTCCTCCGAATGGATAACATCCATTGTAGTCTATGCAGAGGGATTTAAATACGGTGCCTCTGTATTCATTCCTTCCACATTTCATCAGTATTTTAATCTATACTGTACTGCATACTGTTTTCCAAAGATTTTATTCAATTACTATCTAGAAGACAGCGCAGCAGTACTAACTGTACAGAAATACGGATGCTATGCTGAAGCACGCTCATCTCTGATTGGTTAAACACTACTTGCAATTTTGTTTTGCATCCGTCACCAATTCTATTTAAATAGACCATAAACAAAAATGCATTTGTGAACATAACTTAAGTAATATATTGTGGAAATATAAACGCTACATTTACTTCCTTCACTTCAGGACTCTTGTTTCCTTTTTTGGCAGACAAAGTTACTGGACTTAAAAAAAAAAGTAATAAAAAAAAAAATGATTCTCCATCAGTCATCTGATTTGTATCAAGAGCGGACTGAATCCCTGCAGAGTGTAAACTCTGGCAATCTGACAAAAATCTACGGACGCACTCAAGCTGCAGCTTACACCTCACAGGAGTAATGTGATTCCGACCAACGTCAGGATGAGCATCTTGTACGTTTTGAATATTCTGGAGCGGCCCACCCCCTGGATCTCCTACTTACGTCTTGCCATTCTTCTGCTTTCCAAGTGTAAACTGGACAATCCTCTCTCTGGCAAATTTGCTCTGACACAGGTCTTGTAGACTGATGGCAGTCTGATGCCTTGGACAACTTCTGAGTACCAACTTGGCAAAAAACGCTCCTCTGTTGTACACCTCGGCCGCACGTTACTGAACACTAGGATAAAAGACACATTCTGTAAGTCACCTTTTCTTAACTTACTGAACATAAGATGAAAACATATTTTATTTTACATATTTAGGTTAACTATATATATAGGTTACTTTTTGTAATTGTAAAATCTCTTATTTTTGCATTTATACATTTTTTGTATTACTATTACTGTTATGCAATTATGTGGAGGAATGTTTTTACTGTTTAAACTGTTATTTGTATATTTGTTGTATTATTTCTTTTGTTTTAGTTACATTTTGAAATATTTTTTAAATATTTATTGTTGCCACACAATTTTGCTTTTGATGTTTCAAATGACTAATTAAAAAAAACAAAACAAGAGGCAGAAACATGAAATGGAAACATATAATAAAAATGATTAAACTAATTTTACAAAAACATTGGTTATTAAAAGCTTTAGATACAATAATTTTCTGAAAACACAAGCTACACAACAATAAACTATAGGACAAAATATATAAAGTAGAATTTTATTATAAACGTTTATTTTGTCCATCTGCTGTACAGATTTGAGTATAGCTTTAGCTGATACATAACCCACTCTTACATGATATGAAACATGAAAATGTAGCAGAGCTTAATTTGTCATTTAACCCTTTGCGGCTGCGTTGTCTATTTATACAGATAACTTTTATTTCTTATACTTGCATTTTAATGTAAACATTGTGGGGACTTGTGGCAAATCACAACTGCCAGATCAAGCAAACTCAGCTCTGCTACACTTATATCTATCTATCATTTTATTTAATATTATGTAATTTTTTTGCATAGTCTAAACTCTATCCGTTTACAGACGCATTTCTTTATACATCAATATATGCATGCATTTATTTATCAAACAAGACTAATATTATTAGAAATGGTTGTAATGGTAAATAGCATTCTGTTATGAAAAAGTTTCTATGTGTTGTTGTCTGGCACTGTCCTGTCTGCAGTAGATCTGTATATAATGGGTTAAACATCTGTGCTATTTTTGTTTTTCTTTCTGACAGTTCACTTAAGCAATTATGTCATTTTAAAAATAATACAGAAATTCCTAATAAGGTTAATAGGCAGATTAGGTGTTTGATGCCTATGCCAGGACCGGCTGCATTCTCTGCTCTCGATATGCAGTGCCTCAGTCAGCAGGAAAGTACTCATCTTAACATGGTCTATTGAATAAGACTTTGGGTCTATTGCTGGTTTACAGAGATAAGTTTATGCCGTGCAGTGTATATGGTGTTCATCTGTTGTATGAAATGGTATAGGTAAAATGTATAGAAGGTCAGATCATAAGGTGTTATGTGGAGCCTGTACAGTAGCACAAGGAGTCCCTGTGGTCTGGTACTATAGATGAATGGTGATTTAATGTGCAGCCATATGGTGCTTCCCGAATTACAGAAATATACTCGGTTAGAATAGCTTCATAGTATGGCACCCAATAGAACATGCCATCTTATTCCATTCAAAACCCTGAGAATATAACTACTGTGTGAAATCAGATGGACCCATCAATTCCCTTAAAAGGCTATTCTAGTGGGAAGTATTTATCACTGCTGGACCTCTAGGCCCTCAACCAATTGCCAGACTGTGGCTAAGAGGAATTATACCGGAGTGGCGGTCATGTATCTGCTCTGATGCTCTATTGATAGTCTATGGGGGGGAACTATGTTTCCTCTATATGCCAATTGGAAAGGGCAATAGCAGTCGGAGCCAAGCTAATCTAGCCTTTATTGCTATCTAGGTATCTCTGCAGCAAATACAGAGAAAGCATCAGAGAAGTCTGCAGCAGCATATTGTGTGGATTTTGTTGTAGATTTTGCTTTTACTGTTTACTCACCTTACCAATCCCCTGGCACTCCTTGGAAATGCTTTTCTCATCCCCGCTGGTCTCTTTCTAGCCTCCAGTGATGACTTTTCAATGTGACCTACTGCTGTTTGTAATGATTGGCACAACACGTCATCACTGGGGGCTGGTAAAAAGAGACCGACAGGGGACTCGGGAACAAATGCCTATGGAGTACTGGTGGATCCATAAGGTGAATATCATTTGTACCTGTGGATTTTGCTGTGAATTCATGGGTAATCTGTAAAGAAATTTGCAACACTAGGAATTGATTAAGGATTTATTCCTTCCATTGAGTTTAAAAAGGGTATTCCCATATGCAAAAAGTTACCCCTGTATCCACAGAAGTAGGGGGTGTACTCAGAGGCCAGAATAAATGGAACTGTGGCTATGGATGTGCAGTGCACTCTGTTCAGTCTGGGGATCATTTTCACAGTTCCTGGGTTTTGTGGGACTTTCACTGATGAGCTTGTTATCCCTATTCTTTTTAAACACTCTAATAGTGAAAATCCACATAAAAATAGCGTTCAATCCAAAACAGAAATTAATATGGATTTGATATACTGCACTGCAGGCATATTTTCATGTGGTAAATTTTTACAGTGTGTGGATAAGACATGCATATTTTGAAATCAACAGCATTTCCGCCATGTGTGAACGTACCCTTTCTCGAACACTCTGATGCATACATTATGGAGAAAAAGGTTTACTTAGTGTTTTTCTTACTGTATGATGTGATGGCATCTCACTTGGCGATGCTATCACTTAGTGATCAGCGGGAATCCCACTGCAATGACCTCACCATCCTCAGGACGAAGCACTGTGGCTCCTTCATTGATTTTCCCTGCATAGCAATGCTCCTCCTGGCCATCTGCTATGCATGTAACTACAATTTAACCTCATTTAGTAACACAAAGTCAATGGAGCTCTGTTTTACAGTTCCCTGCACGGTGGGTGGCAATGAGCACCTCTGTGAAGAAAAACTATCTAAGTAACATATTAAAGGGGAATATATCTTCAATAATAATTTGTCTTATTGTATAATCTTTTTATCTTCTCTTCAGCAGTATCTCACAGTCTTTCACCAACAGATTCTGAGAGACACCTATTACAGGCAGCCATGGCAGAGCCCATTCAGGTTGCTACCAAGCTTTCTTCAATGCCTGAACGACATCATCAGAATGAAACACCCTCCATAAGAGCCTCCTAGGACAGGGTCTTGTATTAAAACCATCAGAAAGAAACTGGGACCTTGATGATCCAAACCTGAACTGGACAATAATAGTTTATACATTGGTATTTATAAAACTTTTAACATAGGTACAATGCTCATTTTGAAGACAAGTATCCTAAAGTAAAATGAAGTGTGTTAGATTGAAATATTTGGAACATGTTAGTTTTCAGATATGGGGAAGTACATGATGTGACAAGAGTTCTGTTTATGTACAGAATGTCTCAGATACTGCTTACATTAAATGAAATTCCCATAGTCCACTGCCAAATGGCCTCACGACTTTGCTGTGTCTAGCCAATGTGTTTTCAGCATGTTGTGTTAGCCGTGCCACACGTCTGTGCCATCCTTTGTTAGGTATTTTCATGAATGCACACATCAAAAATTTATGACGAGACACTGGGCATTTATCAAAACAGGAGCTCTGTGAACTATCAATGGAAGGAAAAATGAGACATAGAGTCACTTAGTGGCAACTCTGTGAAACCCACCATTGGCCAAAAAGTGTGATTCCAACTGCAGTGAATGTAACACTCAATATGAACATCTCATGCCATAACCTTTGCATTCTTAACTATAATAAGAGACTGTAAGACACCCCCAGTGTCTATTCATAGTTAATTACTAGATCAGCCATATTTTATCACCATAATATCCCAAACTGGACAATGCCAAAGGTGTTTTCTCATTTTTATAGGAATTAAAATGATATTCTCATCACAGGCAACTCTTTTCAGATTGGAACTGCACCAAGAAAAAAATAAAATAGTATTAAATAGTAGCTATGTGGTGCACAACCAAGAGGGAACGCAGTGGGGGGGGGGGGGGGGGGGGGGGTGTAAGAGCCTACAGGCTGGCTGGGCAAAATGGTGCCACAGCTGCATCATTGTAACACAGGGTCGAGGGTTGGATGTTATCCAATGCTCCATGGACTGAACCAGTGAAGAAGGGGACACACAGATAATGTTGGGTTAGATTTTCCCAGGGTACACCCTGATGTGGTGTGTGTCAGGTGGGATAGATATTGTGGTGCTTTGATATTAAGATAAGCTACCCCAAACACATGGAAGTAGATAGTCAAATAGTCTGTACTTGGTCCAATACGCAGATATGGTAGCAATCTAAGCATTACACAATTCTCACAGTTTCACATTAGTTCTTTAGTGTAAAGATTTGCTCAAGCTTCAGGGGTATTTGTATAAATAGTCCACAGTCTCTGCTTCACTGAAAGGGTTCTCATTGATTGACTCCCAGCACAGTTCACACTCATGTAGTACTTACTCTTTCTCTCTCCCTTAATGCCCTCTGTGGGGTGCAGAAAACTTGAGGTGTAGCCAAAGAGGATAACTAGGCCCTGTCTCAAGCCCTGTGGGGTCCTAGATTATCAATGGGAACATAAAAATATTGTCTTCAATGACAAAAAAATACTCCTTCTCTCTCCCCCTCCTCCTTCTGTGTTTTCCTTAGTAGTGGACAAGGCATTTGATGACCAGGGTAAATCCAGTACTTTACAATTCCAAGCATACTCAGGGGTCCAAGCTAAAACTAGGAAAGGAGGGAGATAAACTGCTCCACTCGCTTCCTTACTTTTAGCTAGCTATCACTTGACTACTCTGGTTGCAAAAGGATTTTCTCTCCCTATCTCTCTGAGAGGGTGGGCTTGAGCAAGGACCTTTTACTTCTAGTTCATTACCAATGTAAGTCTGTAGCCTGGTGTAAGTGTATAGGGGCTGGCCAGCTTAGAGCCCGTAACAAGGATAAATATAAAGAGTATCTTACAATGTAATCACATCTGTCAACCAGTAAACAATACAAACACCACACAGTTATTTCAAGGGGTTTTCCACCATAAGGTGATTTTAGTACGTACTTGGCAGACAGTTATGGACATGCTTAGGAAGGATCTGCGCTTGTCTTGGGGCTAAATGGCTATATTGTGATATTACCATAACACTGTGGCTAGCTTTTTGTGAACTGGTATTTCCTGTTTGACTTTTCTTTTTTGACTATAAATCCCACAATTCCATTTCCTCCCTCCTACACATCTGCCACCCCACCCATTGAAACATAAATGAGCTGCCTCCATTCAAAAGACCTGTGATTTTCAATCAAGGGGCCTACAGCTGTTGCATTAGTTGTTGATTGATCCCTCTCCCACCAAGCGATCGCTCCACCCATTGAAGCAGACAGGCTCCCTGTCATCAGCTGACTAGTGAGGTCATGTCTCGGCCACATTGCAACTAGGGAAAAATCTGAGACAACAGTCATTTTGTATGCTGTTAAAAATAAATATTGGGGTGAAAATCACGTAAGAATTGTGAGAAAACCATCACACACATGTACAGACACTATATTATGAACTTCACTAACTTTACAGCCCCTGAAGCATAGTCAAATAAAAAAAAATTCTGGAATACCCCTTTAATGGCTCCCTGACAAGTTATAATGTGAATGGAGGGGGGGGGGGGGTTATGTCTAGGTATGGCCAGTTGTACACTCCTTTCTTGCCAAATAAATGTTAACCAAATATTCACAGAACACAAGCTTATTGGAAAAAATATTTGTCAGACCCAACCAATGGATTGTGGGATTTGAAATCAGTGTTGTTGGACAACAATGGACAAGTAAAAAATGACTTCTACTTCTCTCTTTTGTATCAACATATGTATTCAATGCAAAAATCTTAAAGGGGTTCTCCAGTTTGGACAATCCCTATGTGTTAGAAGGGTGCAGTGACATTTAGCAGATTACAAATTGTCTCATGCAACATCCACTAGCTGGTAACTATGGAAAACCTGTCAGTAAGTGTTGAATTTTCATGTTGCACCCCAACAGGGGAAGTAAAGCATTACACAACGCCCATTTAAGTCAATGGACAGTCAGTGTAATGGGACTGGACAGCTCCTCCATAGAGAGAGAGATATGCTTTTCTTCAACAGTTCTGTACTCTAGCCATGAGAGGAGGATCCTGAACAGATGTCTCTATTAACTCAAGGCGAACACTTCAAAATAAGTTTTCTAAACTCGACATTAATTTTAAAAAAAGAACCCAAACTCATCATGTGAATCCGGCTTTATAGGGAATAGAGAGAGTGGGCAGTGCAATTCTCTAACTATAATTGAACAAATAAGACATACATTATGGAAAAACTCTTTACTATAGTCATTCAAGCATTTATTCACATCAAACGTTCTCTTCTGAATAATAGAAAGTTGTGGTACATGACTTTAGAGTCACAACACAATACGACTCACTACAGCTATTTGTCATGTGTAATGAGGTAAACACTAGCTAACAAGACTCCATACAAAGGCTCATTCATGACCAGCAAATACAATTCAAACAAGCATGAAGCATCTGCACCTGCCCTTGGAGCACATACGTCAATCACAGCTTTATTGTAAAGTGCTGGATGTTACCACTTTGCTACTTATCTGTACATGACCAAGCTGTATAGGTGTAGTTATACAGGCCTACATCAAAACCCTTGGGCCTAAAATGTAGCCACCAAGGACTTACATCCATACCCAAGAGGCCTATATATTTCTTACATGGGTAAATAAACTAATGGCAAGTATTTCTGGAATTAAAAAGTAAGTATATGAAGGTTTTAGGATATCTGACATATTAAAATAAGCAATATTTGTGCTGAGGGTGTGATGAGGGCAGATGGAATTACCCTAGGGGCAGATGGCATTAACCCCTTGTGTTCATGACGCCAGGACGGGGTTTTACCTCTACACCACCCGAAGGTATACCTCTGGATAGGACTGAGCGGTATGGCCAAATATGTGCATCGTGGTATTTTTGTAACTTATGGCGGTTTCACGGTATATAACGGTATCCCCCCCCTCCCTCCCTCCCCCTCCCCCAAAATTAATTATTAGCCCAGCGCTGCACTGTCAGCATCGGGGTACTACTCACATGTCACCCGCAAGCGCTGCCTCCTGGTCCTCCTGTTTGTTGCGGCCGCTGGCGCTGACACTCTCTATACTGTGCGGTATCCCTATGCCCGGGCTGCAAAAGGTAAACAAAATAAACTCACGCATGTTCCGACGTTGTCCTTACGCTGGGGACGGGAACGTCAGACAGCCATCAGCCTATCACCAGCCGCAGCGAAGTTCCGCCTCGGCTGATGATAGGCTGAGCGCACTGTCATGTAAGGAGCTCTGGCCAGCTTCTTACATGACAGTGTGCTCAGCCTATCACCGACCGTGGCGGAACATCACTGCGGCCGGTGATAGGCTGACGGCTGTCTGACGTTCCATTCCCTTGGAAGCAAGTCCGGACCGACGGGGAAGGTGAGTTAAAGGAATACTGTCAGATATTTTCTCCCCCACTATCCACAGGTACTGGTGGATAGTGCGGGAGACGCTGATTAAAACGAGCCCTACCTTGGTCGGATCCGCCCGGCCTTTCTCCCGCAATTATAGTTTTATTATCTGTTGAAATCTTCTGTAACTGGCACAGGCAGGGCTTCTGTGCTTAACTGGCACTGATGTCAGCGCCGCTTATGAATATTCATCCCCCCTCCCTCCAGCTCTCCCTCTCTTCGACGCTCCTAACTGGGGGAAGGGGGGATGAATATTCATAAGCGGCGCAGACGTCAGTGCCAGCTAAGCACAGAAGCCCCGCTGGTACCAGTTATAGAAGATTTCAACAGATAATAAAACCACAATTACGGGTGAACGGCTGGGCAGATCCGGGTAACGTAGGGCTAGTTTTAATCAGCGTCTTCCGCACTATCCACCAGTACCTGTATATAGTGCAGGAGAAAATATATGACAGTTTTCCTTTAAAGTTTATTTGGTTTACCTTTTGCAGCCCGGGCATAGGGATACAGTATAAAGCAGTGGTTTGCAATCTGCGGACCTCCAGATGTTGCAAAACTACAACTTCCAGCACAACTGGTATAGAGTGTCAGTGCCGGCGGCCGCAACAAACAGGAGGACCAGGAGGGCAGCGCTTGCAGGTAACATATGTGAGTAGTAGCGCTAGGCTGATAATTAATTGGGGGGGGGGGGGGGGTCAAGACAGCGTTCGCGGGCCACATATGATTAGTTCCCCGATGGGGCAGCGCAGCGCTGGGCTGATAATTCATTCCCGAGGGGGGAGGGGCCAAACCGGTATTGTGGTATGGGTTAACATTCATATCGTGCAGCACAAAAATGTCGGTATTCGGTTTGAACCGGTATACCGCCCAGCCCTACCTCTGGATCCTGTGCTAGGCACGGGGGAAAATAATGACTCCGATGCCAAGTTACAGAACAATGGCAGCTTTACTGAGGCAGACAGATGTCTATACAGCTTGGCTAGGCCCAAGGAGGTAACCAGTGACTTCAGAGACCACAGGGCTTGCTGGGACTTATAGTGGACTTGGACAATTTGATGGAACTTGAGACAGACTTGACTTGGACTGACTATGACGGACTTCAACCCGTTTGTAGCTTACCAGGCTTTGATATGGACCTGGGGGGGTAGTGGACTTTTGGATCCGTGGCTGCGTGGTAGACTGTAGGCCTCCTTAGGACACCAGACACTCTCTTCGGACTTGACCTCACTGCAACTCATCTAAGCAGGAAAAGAGAGCGAGCTAGCTCCACCCAGAGCATTTATGGGGGAGACTCTGGAGAGGTCCCATAGGTCACCCTGTAGGTCACTTGGTCACTGGTACCTTCCCTGGTTACAATCACATGACAACAGTGCTTAAATGTATAGAACAAATTAAGTACATTGCATTGAATAACATATACGCTGTTTAACTATTCAGAGTACATAGGTGAAGGGGAGGCCCATGGGTCATGGAATGGAGTCTGCCTGACTGGGCAGCAAAGGTACAGGGGTGCAACTCCTGTACTGGGCCACCACATATGTAATAGGTATAGTGATCTTTCTAGAACAAATATACTTCAGAGCAGCAGATGACGGAGGTCTAGCAGCAGATGCCAGAGGTTTAACAGCATCTTGCAGAATCCATTGTTGGAGGACTCCCTTACATATCCCTCCTTCGTATACCTATGATGGATGCAACTTAGTGGTGTCCCTCATATATTGGGTAGAATGTTAAAAAAAGCATATATAAGGTAGTCTACACTATTCCACCCAGGAAATAGTGTAGACCACATAATAGTGAAATAGTGATGGGATGCGCACTGTGAGATAATAGCTGTTTGACCAAGCTGCTTCACCAGGACTAGGAATAGCAGTAGAGAAGTAACAATTGCTGTTTTGAGGGATTTCCCATGATTTTGACTTTAAATATTGAGGTTTATGCATTTTTTCACGTTTTATATGACATTTAATTAGTGACAAACAAGGAATAAAGGGGTTATTTATGTGGTTTAAAGGAGTTGAATGTTTAAAAATAGATAACTTCTCTTTTCCAAAAGCACAATCTGTGTGGTATTGGGCTCAGTCCCAATGAGTCACACAACCTTTTTAATGCCTGCCAAGCTTCTTGTCTCTTTTCTACCCTTGGAATCATGTGAGCCACATTGGTGCTAAAGAGCACCCTATATTGTGAGAGGAAATATTCTAGGCCTCTGGTGTACCTCAGGGGTGGTGTTTTACTGACATAGTATTTTCTCTTTTAAGTAATCAGTTATCGCAGCTTGTCAAAATGCAGTCTCACTTCCGGCACTCCTGGCAGCCAGCCAAGCATTACGCTGCAGGGGTCATGTAGTACTACATTCATCTGAATTGTCTGTCAATGTATTGAAGAAATGCTTGTGTCTGCCAAAATGGGTGTCGCTTGTACAGAGTGGAAGTACCTCCTATATTACATCCATATGCCCTAATATGAACAGAGGTTGTCTTCATGAGTCAACCCCTTTATTATACTTCTAATCTAGACTATGTATAACCTTATATAACAATATTTCCGGTTTAATGTATGTTTGTTTAATGATACTAGTTTGGGGCATATAGGATGGTGGCCAGGTAATCCTGGCAGCAGAACAGACGCTGCATACTGTTCTATTGTATGACTTGCTATGAATGAAATAATACATCTACATCTTCAGAGACTTGTTGCCAGCGTATCCTGACCAAGACCATTGTGCATAGTTTAGTTACAGTTCTTATTCTCAGTCATAGATGGAGAACATTAACCATGCTATATTATTTTAACTCTTTGTAACCAAAAATTCACCATAAAAGTAAGCCTATGACTGATTTAACATATACAGAATACATTTTAGTGTATATATTATGGATATAATACCTAGATCCCAGTGGTTCTACTGAACCAAACTTGGATCACTATTCAATTGTATGGTGATATATATTCTACTAAAAAGACCTGACGAGCTTTTGACCCTAATATGGACATTAAACTAATATATTTTAGTGCTTATATTAAAGGGATATTCCAGGGAAAAACTTTTTTTCATATATCAACTGGCTCCAGAAAGTTAAACAGATTTGTAAATTACTTCTATTAAACAAATCTTAATCCTTCCAATAATTATCAGCTGCTGAAGTTGAGTTTTTTCATGGATAACTGCTTTAAGGCAAGAGCACCTGGACCACCCATTTCTGTGTCTGTATTATGTTCTCAAGTAACTTCAGGTCCAATGACACAAACTTAAAGCATCATATAATTTTATGTCCTTTTCAGATGGGATCATTAGACCAATTATAGAAATGGAACTTGTGGATGTAATATGGAGACAGGAATGTGTCTATATTATGCTCATTTGAAACTGGCCTACCTATGATGTAGTACTCAGCATTGTGTCACTACAGCTTTTAGTGGGTGACTAGCTGAGTACCAAGCATTGCCCGGTTTTTCCTTCCTAATCCTTGTTGGGAAGGAAAATAAACAAAGGAGGAAGCTTTTGACTTCAAATCCCATCTTCGTATGTTGTTGTCATATCCCAAGCCCATATCCTGTCCTCATATCCCGACCTCCTATCCTGACCTCCTATCTCGACCTCCTATCTCAACCTCCTATACTGACTTCCTATCCAGTCCTCCTATCCCGTCCTCCTATCCCGTCCTTCAATCTCGACCTCCTATCTCGACCTCCTATCCCGACCTCCTATCCCATCCTCCTATCCCTCTCAAGGCTAGCAAATTTTCACAGAAAGAGTGTTTAAAACCTAAGGTCACCAACAATGACCAACCTGAACATACCCACTCCTTCAACTTCTTCACTACCTACAACGATGACCACAAAAACATCAAGAAAATCATCACGGACCACTAGAAAACTCTCCTGCAGGACCCCTTCCTCAAAGACATTTTGCCACCCAGACCTAATATCACTTTCAGGAAGAACAAATCTCTTAAGAATATGCTGGCACCCAGTAAACTGAAAGCACCTAAGAAACAAACTACCCTGCTGGACACCCCACCTGTCACCGGCTCATATAAGTGCAACAAACCCCTTTGCAAATGCTGCAACAACATTGCAAACAAATGCACCAAGTTCACCTGCTAGATCACCAACATCACTTACCCCATCAGGAGTTTCATCAACTGCAGCACCTCCTACGTGATCTACCTCCTTGAGTGCCCCTGTGGTCTTCAGTACGTCGGGCGTACCATTCAGCCATTGAATCAGCGCATTAACAAGCACAGATCCAATGTCACCAAGGGGTATGAACTCCTCAGTGTCTCCAGGCATGCTGAGGAAAAGCACAGCAGCGACTTCAGGTGTCACACCATCACACCCATCGAACACATCTCCGCTGACACCGCCCACCGCTTCGCAGTACTGAGGAAACGTGAACACTTCTGGATCTTCACCCTCAAAACTTTGACACCTTCTGGTCTGAATGAATACATCGAAAACGTCACTTAATACATACGTCCCAATGACATAATGACATCTGCACCAGATGCCTCCTCACTGCGGAACAAGCTGACAGCAAGCTGCCGCCAAAATCACCTGTCTCTCCCCTCCCCTTCTACCACTTTAATCCCCTATAGGTTTACAGCTCCTCCATGACAATTTCCAAGTATGTTCCGGCCTTCGATGACAGCCGTACCAGATGCCTCAACACAGCCGCACCAGATGCCTCCTCAATGCGGGCAAGCCGACAGCAAGCCGCCGTTTGGGGAAGGGAGAGACCACCTGTCTCTCCCTTCCCTGTCTACCTCCTTACTCCCTTACAGGTTTCCAGCTCCTCCATGACAAGTTCCGAGTGTGCTTCAGACTTCGAGATCAGATGCCAGAACCGCCCGGACGATGATAAAGTCTGACATCGGCATCTTGACAGCACTACAACACATCCTTCTACATGATTGGTCGCCACCGGGACCTGCCCAGCAGCTATTGGTCGTATTATTCAAAATGTATTTGCCGTCGACACCTCTAGGAATCTCCCGTAGAGGATATACACGTCTTCACTCTGATTGGACGCCACCCGGACTGATCTAACAGCGATTGGCTAATGTTTTTGAACTTTTTTGAACTCTATTCCACCGCCACCAGCGACAAAGACTTGCAACCCGGACTTATACGTCCCCCCTCTGATTGGCTCTTCTAAGATCCCGGACAGCCAATCAGCACCCCGCCCACTCTCTTTGGACTTATCCCGATACGGCTCATGTTCCCCTATGACATGGTAACTGTACCCAGCATAATACGGCTCGCTCCTGATTGGCCGCCTCCTCACCTCTCGCAGCAAGCGGCCAATCAGCTTCAAGGTGCTCGTCTCCATTCATTCCCCACAGCGGCAACCCTGCACAGCGATGATAGCCTCCTCCTACTGCCTCCTGATTGGTCCCACGGACGCCGGCAGCTTCCTGATTGGTCGCCACCACGGACAATTCTCGCGGTTCAACTTCCAAATACTCCTGTAAAAGACTATACCTATGATTTTTTACATGTTTTATGTGGTTTTCATGCCCCTTCTTTGAATATGTTAATGCCCAGCCCCTACCTGGCCCCGGCATCCACCCCACATGACGTCACCAGCTCACCTGGTTTTGGCGCCATTTTCTCATGTATTTAAACACATATACCTGTTACCTTGCCATACAGCAACCACCTGCAATTGAAAAAGGAAGCTGTGACTCCCGAAACGCGCCTTGCTTTATATTTATTATTTTCTTTGATTTCGTATGCTGTAAGAATACATTATTTTGCATCAATACCCACAACTTGGGTTACTTCCTTGGGAGCGCCAACGCAGCTTTTTTCCTCCAATACTTCTTCATTACTCTATGGACTCTCCTCTGGGCTCCGTCCTCATGCTGCTGGCCAGCATACCAAGCTACCATCACCGGCAAGGAACACGCTACCCCCACCTGGGTACCCACCTATACCGGATAAAGACCTACACCGCACCCGGCGCTACCTCCGCTTTTTTCCTCCATTTTATTGATCCTCCTATCCCGTCCTCCTATCCCATCCTCCAATCTCGACCTCCTATCTCGACCTCCTATCTCGACTTCCTATCCCGACCTCCTATCCCGTCCTCCTATCTCGATCTCCTATCTCAACCTCCTATCCAGTCATCCTATCCCGACATCCTATCCTGACCTCCTATCCTGACCTCCTATGCCGACTTCCTATACCGACCCTATCTCGACCTGCTATCCCGTCGTCCTATCCCGTCCTCCAATCCCGTCCTCCAATCCCGTCCTCCTATCCCGACCTCCTATCCTGACCTCCTATCCCGTCCTCCTTTCCCGACCTCATAACCCGACTTCCTATTCCAACCTCCTATCCCAACCTCATATCCGAACCTCATATCCCGACCCCCTATCCCGTCCTCCTATCTCGAGCTCCCATCTCGACCTCCTATTCCGTCTTCCTATCCCAACCTCCCATCTCGTCCTCATATTTTGACCTGTAATATGTGTATCAGGTATTAAGGTATTATTGAAATATCTCCAGCTGTACGGAAGTTATGTGGTAACATACATTTCCCATTGATTTGCATGGAACTTTAAACAAAAAACCCCAACCCTCACAAATGGGGGTAGTTAAGGGTTAAATTAACTATCCTATATTTTAAGTGGACATATAAGTAGCATGTGACCAAGTATTATCGAAATATCTCGAGCCGTTTGGAAGTTCTGCAGTAACATATATTTCCCATAAACTGCTATGGGACTTTAAACATTAACCCCGCCCCTGGCAAATGGGGGTGAGTAAGGGTTAAATGACCTATTCTATGTTTGTTGTTGACATATAAGTAACATGTGTGCCAAGTTTCATGTTAATATCTTTAGCCGTTTGGACGTGATGCTGGAACATACACACACATACACACATTGGGGGATATTTATCAAAGTTGTCTATGTCCTGCATCAATATAGCCCAAACTACAGAGGGTTAGTCTGGTCCATTGTGCGCCTAATTTATCAAATGGCGCACTGCTCTTGATAACTTCTGTGCACAGACTTCATGATCTATGCTTTAGTCTATATTTAAACCTGCTCCAACATGGCCTGACATTTCGGCGTACTTTCAGCCGATGCAACTTGTCGGCTTTTGATAAATTCAGCACCAATGCATTTTTCAATGCATTTCAGTGAAAAAAGACTAGCATGCATCATGTTCTAAAAATCCTCTAGAGCAAAAGTCGCAGAAAAGTTGCATATATTTAGACTGCGACTTTCTGTGCGACAAATTTAGAGAGGAAAAACCAGTCTAAATCCTTTGATAAATATCCCCCATTGGGTTTTATATATATATAATGTGGGGGATAAAATGGAAGGGATGCCGGTTGTTATCTCGCTTTCCTACAAACAAATACAAACGGAAAAAAGAGGGGAATTTCACCCCTAGTGAAGTACATTCATGGGGAGGTTATGAGTGGTGGTTAGAGTGTTACTTACCAAGTAGGATTGCGCTAGGAGCACAACACCTCAGTGGGCTTTACACAATATGCAGACCTGCAGCCACGGTCCTCTGGAGTCAGGCTTGTTCTCCCACTGGTAAGTAGCATGTAGGAAAGAAAAAACGACTGTCTCTGACGCTGGTCTGCTGAAGATGATAGGACTAGGACATCTGGTATTATTTTAAAAAGGGTTTATTACATAGTTACACAAGCAATGCATTTCTGGTCCGTACCAGACCCTTCATCAGGCAAGGTGTATAACAACAGTGTGAACAGCCAGGTATAAATGCACTCAATACGTTCAAATAAAAGGTGATGTTCATTATGTGATTCATGAACAACATATGCAATGTGTGCAGTTACTGCCACTGCGCAAAATGCGTATGAAAGGTTGGGTGCACATAAAATAAAAACAAGAAAATTAAGAAATATCCTATGTGATGTCAAACATATGTCAGATGTCTGGTTGATACAGCCAATACACTGGGGTTATTCGATTATAAAAGCAGCCTCAGTGTATGAGAGCCTGACAAAGTTTTTTCAGAGTCGGCGATCCATTGAAGTGATAGGCGTAGTGGATCAATGTGTAAATGTGCAGACGTGGTTAGTAGCACTGGAAGACAGAGCGCTATACTGTGCTGTGGCGGAGTTTGGAAGGGGCGGAGCTATCAACCAGGTAAGGGGATCAACTGACTCCATTGTGTATTTATGCAAGAAGGCTACTGTGTTGTGCCGTAACGGAATGTGGAGGAGGCATGACTCTGAGTTGGTTAGGATCGGGCTGTATGTGCAGACAGGATAAAATGCGCAAAGGACCTGAGCATATATGTGCCGTGGCGGAGTTGAGAGGAGGTGGGGTTATGGATCTGGGGGACTGAACCTCTCGGATGTTGGATGCTGGGTAGATATTTAGCATTTCAGTCATGGAGGTACTAGATGGGAAGATAGTGGTGCAGTGGGTAATACTTTATTGCAAGGTAGGGGTGCAGTGGGTAATAACAAGATAGTGGTGCGGTGGGTAATACATTTATTGCAAGGGGAAGCTTGGAGATGGTATATGGAGTCACTGGGATACAGGACCGCTAAAGATTGCAAAGACTGTAGCACAGGGGGCCATTGGGCTGATAAAAGGGTGAATTGGAGAGTCGGGATAACAGGGATGGGAGGGGAAAAAATAATGATAATAATAATAAGGGTAATAAACAGGTGGGTAGGACAATGTGGATAATGTGGGAACTGTTGCCGGTTGAGAGTGGGCAGATAGGTATGATATATGGTAGGATGTGGTGAATTCTGAAAAGGATTTAGGTGCTATGTGGCATGAATTTAATTAGTATGGTTTAGCATGAAACCATATTAATTTAATTCTTGCCACATAGCACCTAAATCCTTTTCAGAATTCACCACATCCTACCATATATCATTCCTATCTGCCCACTCTCAACCGGCAACAGTTCCCACATTATCCACCTCTGCCTAGCTTCCCCTACCCACCTGTTTATTACCCTTATTATATATTATTATTATCATTGTTATTTTTTTCCCCTCCCATCCCTGTTATCCTGACCCGCCAATTCACCCCTTTGTCAGCCCAATGGTCCCCCTGTGCCACAGTCTTTGCCATCTTTAACGGCCCTGCATCCCAGTGACTCCACATACCATCTCCAAGCTTCCTCTTGCAATAAATTTATAACCCACCGCACCACTATCTTGATTTTACTCACCACACCACTATCATGTTATTACCCACCGCACCACCACCTTGCAATAAAGTATTACCTACCGCACCACTATCTTCCCATCCAGTACCTCCATCACCATAATACTCAATATCTACTCAGAATCCAGCATCAGTCCACCAGGTCCATAACCCCGCCTCCTCTCAACTCCGCCACGGCACTTATATTCCTCAGGTCCTTTGCACATTCTATCCCGTCGGCACATACAGCCTGATCCTAACCAACTCAGAGTCATGCCTCCTCCACATTCCGTTACGGCACAACACAGTAGCCTTCTTGCATGAATACACACTGGAGTCAGTTGATCACTTTACCTGGTTGATAGCTCCGCCCATTCCAAACTCCGCCATGGCACAGTATAGCGCTCTGTCTTCCAGTGCTACTAACCACGTCTGCACATTTACACATTGATCCACTACGCCTATCACTTTAATGGATCGCCGACTCTGAAAAAACTTTGTCAGGCTCTCATACACTGAGGCTGCTTTTATAATCGAATAACCCCAGTGTATTGGCTGTATCAACCAGACATCTGACATTATTTGACATCACATAGGATATTTCTTAATTTTCTTGTTTTTCTTTTATGTGCACCCAACCTTTCATACGCATTTTGCGCAGTGGCAGTAACTGCGCACATTGCGTATGTTGTTCATGTATCCCATAATGAACGTAACCTCATTCATTTGAACGTACTGAGTGCATTTATACCTGGCTGTTCACACTGTTATTATACACCCTGCCTGATGAAGGGTCTGGTACGGACCAGAAACGCATTGCTTGTGTAACTATGTAATAAACCCTTTTTAAAATAAGAATACCAGATGTCCTAGTCGTATCATCTTCAGCAGACCAGCACCAGAGAAAGTCGTTTTTTTCTTTCCTACATGCTATAAACAAATACAGACAACTTTCATTCAAGCATATTTTCTATTATTAAATACTTGCATATTTTGCAGATGGGAAGCGCCCAGTAAAGTTTCCTGAGAAAGTTTTCCCAATATGAATGCATCCATATGTCGTAAGCGATGCTTGTAAACTTCAAAGGGGCTCTCTTTTGTATTCCTGGTACTCCTAGAAGACAGCCCATCGATGAACGCATTCTGACTGTGGGTAGGCGCACGTTACGATTTGCCAACACGTCAGATATATACATTAGCATACTGTAAAAATAGGATGTTGTAGTATATGTGCATGGACTGGTTGTAAGCCTTTGCGGGCTGGGCCTTCTTTCCCTCTGTATTAGTCTGCAATTAACTCTGTGTCCCATCCATTGTACCTGGATTTGTGTCATATATTTTAACCCTTATCAAATGTAAAGTGCCCTGCAACCAAAGGTGCTATAGAAATACATTATAATAATGATACAAACCCCATTTTCTTTCATGGCCTGAATATAGTCAGTTATTGACTACATTTGAGTCATTTTCTGAGCATATATGGGGTGATTTATCAAAAACTGTGCAGAGGAAGAGTGGTGCTGTTGCCTATGACAACCTGTGACCTGTGAAAAAGAAAAGAAGCAATCTGATTGCACCCCTCTTCCTCTGCACAGTTTTTTGGATAAATCTCCCCCATATGTGTTTGGGCTCAGCTCTATAAGCATGGTTTCCTGCACTTTTGGGTCCAAACCAAAAGAAGTATACACTTGGAAAATTACCTGAACATAAAGGAGATTTATCAAGCATCCAACCAGAGCTCAGCTTTCGTTTTACAAGAACGATATCAAAACTAAAATCTGAGCTCTTAGTGGTTTCTATGGGCAACAAAAACAGCCTGATAAATCTCCCCTGTAATCACTAGCTGACTATGTTTGAGCCATTAGAGTCAATGGGGCTTGTTCCTGTCCATTCATGTATATATCAGCATCCAATTTTAACAAGATGCAGATGTATATGTGTGACATGTTAGTATAATGTAAAGCTACCCATACTGATGCTATACGATCTCTAATATGAACATATGCTACTTGCATTGACAATTATGCTTGTATGATACTGCCAATAGAGAGAGAATATAATTTAAGCAATTTAGTTTACGTAGTTATATGTAATCCTATTGTATCATACTTAATCAGTCCAACAAATGGAACAGTTACCAAGCCATATAGGTTATAAAGTCTGGTTGTATTTTACACTTATCCATACAGATCACTCAATACCCCTTTTTTCTTGTACCTCCAAGACCCTTTCCCTCAATCTCCCCCTAGACTTGTTCTGTCTCATCTGTTTTACCTTAGTGGGGCCCATATGTCATACTAATCCCAGATTATATAATTGACAACAAATGCAATTCTGCCATCATATACTAAATATTTAAGAATGTCTGACTGCACACTTTCAAAAACACATGCTTCCTTTCTTTTCTCTCATGTAAACTACGGACTATGTTATAAACTGAGCCATTCCTTCTTTTCTGGTCTATACAACGGACAACTTTCCACCCCATAAGAGTCTTCTGGACTGTCTCACATTTCAGTTATAAATGTTTTAGGGGTTTTCCCATCCTAGATATTTGTAGTAAACTCAAGGGATATGCTAAAAAGGGGTCTACCAAACTTTTATTTTAATGGTTATTAGCAGTATGCCTTTGCATTGTTCTCTCCGGGTGCTTATAACATATTCTCCAGATAAAAAGATGAGAGGGAATAAAAATCTTTGAACATGCATCTTGATTTAATATCTAAAGCTCAGTTAATACTAGTTGTAAAGTACAATGAAATTCTACCACTCACAGATATTAGAGTTGTCCTAATATTGCAATACAGCCATTTCTTTATGGGGAAATGTGTAGACAACCACATGGCTTCTCTTACATCTCCCACAGGGAATTCTATAGTCAATAGCAAATTTGCCTGGTTATGTAGTACATCCCCTGCAGTTGCCAAAACGCTAGGCAGATTTTAAACCAGGATATTTAGAAAACTGAGCGACATCCATGGGTAGAGAGCATAGAATCAACTAGGCTACTCGGCCTAGGCTCTGACAAAGTTATAGGCCCCAAAGCCTTAACAAAAGACAACACGATTTGATAACTTTGGTGCCTATGACTTCATACTAGGATCAATTTCATATAGGCTGATTCATGAATAACCTATTAGACCATTACACCTACGGGAGGTTTTAAGACATCCCATGCTAAATCCATGGTTGTTAAATTACAGTTCCTCCCCTTTGCAGTTATAAACAAATTCACTCTTCTAACTTTCTAGAAGATTTCACAGTGTGTCTCTAGGAATATTTGCCTACTTATCCAGAAGAACATTTGTGTGGTTAGACACTGAAGTTGGATGAGAGAGTCTGGCTTGCAATCTACGTTCTAGTTCATCTCAAAAGTGTTGAAGGTTATTGTTGAGGCCAGGGCTCTAAACAAACCAGTCAAATTCTTCTAAGTTCTGTCAGTCAAACCAGTCAAATTCTTCAGTCAAATCAGTCAAATTCTTCTAAATTAAACTCACCCAACCCAACAGGCTAAACCCACAAAGTTGGAAGTGACAATTGTCTAAGATGTTTTGATATGCCAGGCATTAAGTTTTCCCTTTGCTGAAACTACGGGGCCTAGAAAACACGCCTAAACAACAACCCCATAGCATGATTAATCCCCCCTCCACCAAACTTTACAGTTGACACAATGTAAAGAGGTGGGTAAGGTTCTGGTATTAGCCAAACCCAGACTCATCAATCAGACTACCAAACAGAGAAGCATGAGAGTACAAATATTAGCAGTAAAAATAACAATCATCTCCTCTGTTGATCCCAAAGAACCCCAGCCCAACATTGGGGTGGGGGGGGGGGGGGATGTAACTTTGTGAAAGCTTTAAAGGCAACCATATTGATTGTTAAAAACGGCAAATATAGATTATTATTATTATTTTTATTAATAATAATAATAATAATAATAATAATAATGTATTTTTATAGTGCCATTGAACAGCTGGCACTGTATTTTTCTGATCCTGGACAACCCACTTTAAGAAACGGCTAAATTGAATTTTCAACATCTTGATAGAAAAGCACAAGTCCAGGATTTATATAGTAATTTTAAGTAGAAATGCCGTGTAATCCAGAGCAGATGGCCTGTGTCTATGTGTGACAAGACACAAGAGCAAATAAACTTTGCATTACTGGAAGTGTTTACCACATGAGTGAGGCTCAGTCGGTCACATGTGAACCATTCATAGGTAAGGACCGTAATTACAGATGGGATTACCAGAGCTGACATTTGTGAGTTTTAGGTTGGAGGGGCTGGGAAAATCTCCTGCCATCCTTAATTACTGGGGTCAGATTAATTCTACAGCCCACGTGCTTTTCCAGCATTAGGACGCAGTATGAGTCCTCAATTGTAGTGAACATTTATTCTCAAGTAAAACAAATCAAATCAAAAATCAAAAAACAAATAAAAAAATCAATGCAGCATTCACACTTCATACTGTATGCACATTGTAGGAAGATATTTGTTATGGTATTCCCAACTATTCTCCAGTGATTTTTAGTATTCCTGCTTCATCATGAGTTAACATATGATTCCTATAAATATGAACCTATTTTGCAGCATTGGCTGTTCCAGGAGGCCCTATAAATTAATGTCATTGATGCAGAATCTCCAAATCCATATGAATCTGTCAGACAAATTTAAGCAATGACACAATATTACATAGGTATTTTCATAGAACATGTATGTTGTCATGTCGCTTCTTGAAGAATATTCCACACAAATTGTATTAAGATGTGTTTTTAAAAAATGCACCAAAAATGCTCATTAAAAGATTTGCCAAATCCATGTAAAAATACACGTAAAATTTCAAAATGCGTACATTTCTGACAGTGATTTTCAGCATCATATTTTTCAGCCTCTAACATTAAAGGGGTTATCCAGGAAAAAACTTTTTTTTTATACATCAACTGGCTCCAGAAATTTTAACAGATTTTTTAATTACTTCTATTAAAAAATCTTAACCCTTTAAGTACTTATGAGCTTCTGAAGTTAAGGTTGTTCTTCCCCGTCTAAGTGCTCTCTGATGACACATGTCTTGGGAACCGCCCAGTTTAGAAGAGGTTTGCTATAGTGATTTGCTTCTAAACTGGGCGGTTCTCGAGACACGAGTCATCAGAGAGCACTTAGACAGAAACGAACAACCTTAACTTCAGAAGCTCATAAGTACTGAAAGGATTAAGATTTTTTTAATAGAAGTAATTTACAAATCTGTTTAACTTTCTGGAGCCAGTTGATATGTATAAAAACATTTTTTTCCTGGATAACCCCTTTAACTGTGTGTTAACATTAACTGTAACATTAACATATCCTAAAGCAAGATGAGAAAAATAGCAGGGTACATGACCTTCTATGGCCCAACCAATTTACTGTAATTTATGACAGCTGAATTTCCATTTCATGTTTTTGTTTTATGTCTTATTTTCCTATAGAGAAGCCAATTGGAAAGCAACAAGTGCATGTGACCACTGAGGCCACTGTAGCCACATATAGTGCTTAAAAAACATACTCTATCCACTAAGTTTACTGTGAGTTTGTAATTAGTTTTTGCCAATTATGACAAGCAAAGCTTTAGGTTGTGTTTACATGTGCAGTTCCATTGCAGTTTCATTGCAACGTGTGAACACAGTCTAAGTGCAACCATGGGAGGGCATAACAGCAGCCTGAGCTTCTGATGAGACTGCAGGTGAATATTAGATGACTTTGTGCTCCCATTAACCAATAGCTGCAGTACCTGATTATAGCTGTGCCCTAATGGAGAAGATCTAGAGCCAAAAAGGAGCCATCACTAAAGAATATGCAAAAAACAAGAAGTTCTCAGATGCACTTCAACTTTAATACCCTCTGTATATAAGAAGATAAGTTATATACAATTTTTCTGATAATTTATAAAATATTTATAATAAAAATAATGCCATACAATGCTGAACTAATACAGTTTATACAGTACCTAAATAACTGCACTATATAGTGCAACCATAACATTGCAGTGAATTGCCTACATAGTACATTCAATGCCCAAATAAAGCTAACATTCAATTTCCTAGTAATATTACAATACAATGCCTAAATAATGCTCCCATACAGTGTCCACCAATTACTAGCACATAGATCAGGTAGATCATCCAACATCTGTAACTGCACAGTTCACTCTATTGTTGGGCAATGAGTGCTCTGCAGTGTACTGGAGCTGACAGTGGAGCAGGATGGCTATACACTTCCTATCCACAGGCGTCCCTAGGAAATAGAGCCCCAGGCTATTGCCATGTGTGCCCATGCCCTGAAAAAGATCCTGCCCGCTGTGATATGTACATCTAATAAGTTACAAGCCAGCATTAATATATTGATAGTCCTAACTCCAAACACCTTGTGGTATCCCCATTATACTCTTCTATCATTTTATGTGCAATTACAATGTAGCCTAAAAGTGTACAAAACAAAAAATGTTGTCACATTTTATAACTTACTTTTCCCCACTCTCCTGCTTTCCACTTTGGGCACCGCCCCCCTCGACATTTTTTCTGTATGTTTGGCTTGGCAAGGTGCTTGCAGTAGTCATTTCCCACATTGGATCCATCTTTAGCCACACAGTACACAGCTCTAGTCTTCACACCACGTCCACACGACACAGAGCACTGTAACGAAAGCAGCAACAAAAAATTGTTATTTCTTAATTTTAAAAAGATTATAAAATATTTATGCAAGGAAGGAAAAACAGAATGCAAGGAAGGAAATGTTTGTTAAAAGGGTTGCTGTAATTGTTAAGGCTAGGTTCACATCTGCATTTGTTCTATGTGAACAGATCCCAAAAAAATGATGGCATAATGGACGCAAAAGAACACTTCCTTTCACGCCACCATAAACTTGAACAGGCATTTAATTTCTGTTTCTTGCCTGTTTTTTGAATGGAAAGAAAAATTGTGCATGCCATGTTTTCAAAAAACAGACACGGATGCAAATGCAAACTGAGACGAACTGGTACCAAAACTGACCCAAAGAAATCAATGGAATCAGTTCCTTTCCATTTTTCTGATAACAGAACCAATAATACAAATGGAAAGCAAGCGGAGAAGACAAACGCTGATTTGAACCTAGCCTTACTCATATTGGTCAAATGAGGCCAGGTTCATAGTGCGTTTCTGCTAGAGGTATCTGTTGGCATTTCATCAACAAAGATGGTGAGGTATACTGTAGTGTACAACATTCATTACAATGGCCCAAACCGAGTCACCTAGTGACTCAGTTTGGGTCGCTTTCAACAGGTGTACGCTAATTTAATGTTACTCAATACTGCAGAAGACAACACTACTGTGTCCCATGAAATGAACGTATACTGGTGGGAAGCAGCCTGAAAGGAGCCTTTCGGTGACTTTGTTTGGAGTATACTGCTGCAGTATGCTTTTACCCTTTCTTTGATGGGATGACAATGGATACCTCTAGTATACTATAGAAATGTAGTGTGAATATAGGGGAAAACAACTATGCACATTGATTATTGATATAAATTGATACAATGATCCCTAAGTAGAAACGACATATGTACATGTAAACAGTATATACCATATATTTCATGCTCCCTGAGATCAACCTTGGGGACAGAACTGTAATGCAAAGATGGTGTACTACATGTGTAATGTTGGACTAGAGTCACTTGAGCCCACTAGAAGAAGCAATCAAGGGTCCACACTTAAGCCATATAGAACATGTGAGTACAAGTGGCCATACTATAACTAAGGAATAAAATGTTTGTGAAATAAATGCGCTTTCTAAGATTGTGTTCCCATTTTGCAGGCACAATAAGAACTATCTCAATAAAGTGTGCACAATATAAGATACACCATCTGTTGTCCTATTCATGGTGTCTCAGCACCTTTATTCAATCTTTCCTAACAGGTTCAGTGAACATTCTTAGTCTTGACCACTTATGGCATTCTGACACATTCACTTTGATTTCTTATACAGCTCCTCTAAGATGTGAGAATCAAAAGAATTCTGTATCGTGACCGAGATTAAACATGACAGATGCTTGTAGCACTGGCCTCTCAAACAGCATGGCGCATTTCACTCCCCCATCAATTTGCACATTGCTCCATGACACGGGGGTTCATCATGCACTATTACAATAATGGCGATTCTGGTAACTTTATAAGATAATGTTATTTATTTTATTTTTTTTTCAACAGGAAATAAAAACATCAAAGGAGAAAAAGGAGTACAGAGGCCCGGATCACAAAGTTGGCCACCGGTTCTTGACACTGCCGCCCATACTGACTGCTGTGCTTTTATCACTGGAAGAATGCTATTTGGTATGGTCAGTAAGCTGCATCATTGGGTAGGCAAATACAATGTTCTCAAAGATCAAATATAATTGGATAGGTCAGGGCGGTCATAGGGAGACTGTCTTAGTAATCATTAAATATACTGGGAAGTGACGCGAAAGGAACAATTACAGTTCAAATCAAATAACATCCTACATATCTCCACCATGAGGGGGTAACCTCTTACAACTGTGAGTGCAATTTTTAGAATACATGGGAATGTATAACATATACAGAGCAATGATACTCATTTGCAGTTAGTCACAAAGGCAATTTTGCAGATATGAAACTATTTTCCCTTGGTTTAGACCTCAATGTAGAGTACTTGATATGTCTTTTGAAAAATTTGAGCACCACTGGTACCTGATTTGGCTTGCCCCCTTACCCATGTGTGGTTGTCCAAGGCTGTTTAAGCCACAGACCTTCATATTCCTACCTACAATAACAAAAAATTTAGGCAGCTATCTTTTGGATAAATGAATAGTCTATTCATTTAGTTGTATACATACAGATATAGTATATTCAGATTTACATATTAGAGTGGAATCTATGTTCATTTGCCTTCTTGGATTCCCCCTTTAAAATATTCAGTATGTTCTGTTAAACTCTCTAGTAATCACATGATTTCCTCTTTGGTGACCACCAATTCATATGCCTAGACATGGTCATGTCTTTTATGCTGCCTACATCACAAGTCATTGGGTTGATCCCCGGTGGCTTCTGCTTGCCCTGCCAGCCTTGATTGATATATCTATCTATCCCTATAATCAAACAAGGAGAGGTCTTTAAATTAAGGCTTGTGAGGCATGAAGAAGTCACCCGAATGACTTGTAGTTTAGGCAGCGTGAAAGTGATGACAGGTTCCCTTTAAAGGGGTACCCTGCCAAAACTCTTGTCCCCTATCAAAAGGAAAGGGGATAAGATGTCTAATCGCCAGCGGCAGGACCCTCGGCAATCTCTGTTGCGGCACCCCGGTCATCCATGCACAGTGAGCAAACTCCGCTCTGTGCCGCATGATTGGCAACTACAGCCGCCACGCCCCCTCCATTGATGTCTCCCACAGACATGAATGGAGGGGGCGTGGCGTGACGTCTCGAACACAGAAGCTCCCAGCTTCCATGTTTCGGACTACACCGCGGCCGGCCTGGAGATTGTGGGGGTCCTCAGAAGCGGGATCCCCACAATCAGTCATCTTATTCCCTTTCCTTTGGATAGGGGATAAGAGGTTTTTTGGTGGAGTACCCCGTTAACTGCACAAGTAGACAAATATCTACAGAATATGCATATAGTTTCTAAACAGTAAGCAAATACACTGTATATGGTAGTATAAACCACAGCTTCTAACAAACACTGACTGTCCTGAGTAACAGATGGACACGAGGTGTAATGCATTTAATCAACCATAGTAGATGCCTAATTTGTTACAGAGGTTAATGGAATGGAGAGGCAGCAGCCGTTTTGCCTTAAATTGAGCTGTTTATCACCAATTTGCAGGTCTGGAAAAAAACTGGATTCTGAAAACATTCCAAAAAAGTTATTTTCTAGACTTAGAGACATATGATATCCTTGCAGGTCAAAAGGTAGACAGATAGAATCAAGTATTATTATACACTTGCAATAATTATATTTATTATATGGTATGTTCTTTCTTTCTGTACTTAAATTGTTCTTTTTCTATTTTTGTACTTCCTTCTCTTCCTTAAAGCTGGCCTGTCATGAGGAAAACAGGGCCCCTATCTAGCCCCTGTTTTTCTTTGACAGGTCCACTTTAATGTATTTCTTTTTTCTCATTCTTTCATCCCTTCTTTAATTATTTTCATTTATTGAATCCTTTCCCTTCCTTCTCTTTATTCCTCCCATTTTTCTACTTTTCTATAATACAGTGTGAACCTTATGCTGGATCAAATCATGCATCACAAATGACACTAACAATGCAGATTCACAACAGCAACATGGGTCCCCTCTGAGTCACTTATAGGCTGGGATAAAAGACAGACAACATCTGTCCTGAATACGAAATTCAACAGAGACTAGTAGAGGTTTCAACTCATGCTGCAAAAAATCATGGCAATTTCTAAATCACGCATAATACAAGGAACATGCTAATTGCCCTTTATAAGTAGCTGCCATGTTAATACGACTGAATAAATGTGCTACATTTGCACCATTGTTGGGTTTCCCAACAATTACTCAAATATCTTGAATTTACTAATCTCCTGGAATGAGCTACCTTATCACTGGAGTTATGCAGAACGCTTAAAGGGGTACTCCACTGGAAAAAAATATTTTAATCAACTGGTGCCAGAAAGTTAAACAGATTTGTAAATTACTTCTATTAAAAAATCTTAATCCTGTGTAAACCCATGTATTACATTGTCAACTAGCTATTCAATGCCCATCTCGAGATTTCTGATTATGAGACCTGTGAAGGTCGGCAGATCATGGGCTAGCCCTAAGACAACCCCTCCACAGACCATAGTACAGTCCATATTCATAGTGATCCCTAGTCTACATCTTTAATGTAAGATCACAGTAAAGAACAGGCCAGCCAAAAAAGTTACTGTAAAGGGGTACTCCCATGGAAAACTATTTTTTTCATATCAACTGGCTCCAGAAAGTTAAACAGATTTGTAAATTACTTCTATTAAAAAGTCATTTTTGTCTGACCACAGTGCTCTCTGCTTTTGGTCTACATTTGGGTCTACATTTTTTCCTCAGACAGTGCCACACCTGTCCACTGTTTGTCTCGGGTATTGCAACTTATTCTAGCCCTTAGATTAGGGCTACATGGTAAGAAATGTCACATCAAGACAAGTCTCATCCAAGCTGCACAACCATAATATTTTGTGACTTCTCTGCAACTAGCAAAGTCAATGGTGGCAAACTACTGAGCGACTGGTGACCAAAATGCTATTAAAGATTAATTCTTTGCAACTGTTGTGTCCCAGTCGCGATATGCCGCATGCAACACCATTCACTGACATTCCGTGTGCCATCAAACCGCCCTTTTGTCATACAATCACAGTTGCTGTTTAGCCCTAGCCTAAAGATTACAAACCCTTTAGGGCTAGACAGGTGACTTCAAATGAACCATGATTTCAATTGTCTAAAAGAGACTCTATGGCCAGATTTAGGCTGCTTTATCCGATGGCAGCATAAGCCAGGTGACAAGAGCCAGAGTGAAATTTACATTTCTCTGTAGGCACCGTAGAACAAAAGAAGTCTGGGATATTCATAAGTGCCTACCCTGGCCTGCCCATCTTCCAGTGCTTGGCAGCGATCTGTCAGTACTGAACACAGGCGTGCTCAGTTTACTTGTACGGCACCTACAGAGAATAATTCCTGTCACCTAGCTTATGCTGCCATATTGTACAGTTTTGGCTCAAAAACCTATTCATGGCGGGGGTTATACTATTAAAATGACTGTGTAAACCTACCTGGGAATGCAATGCTTGGGATGTGGCAAGGCAGGAGAATGTGTTCTTCATTACTTTTAAGCATGACTGAGGTAGATTTTCCCATACATTAAAGCAAACCAGGTACTAAGAAAAATAACAACTGCAATTTAACCACATTGAGATGTTCTAACCATCACAAAAGCAAGAGTGAATTTAGTTAAAAGCAGGACTTTGTATTAAAATGTAACCAAATGACCTTTCTGCCTGGTAAGTGAGTAATGAAGAACGGCTACATGTACACGAAAATATCCGTATGTGTTTACAGTGTGTCTGACAAATCTAATAAAAAATGTGTTTTCCCGAAAATAACAGAACATTTCAATTTTTTGTTCCAGGTACACACAGTGGAGAAGGGTAAATGATTTCAGCATATGTATGCCATATGCGGAGAACCCAGCATGGCGCTTATTTTAAGAACAGTAATTTATAGGCCCCCAGAATGCTTTGCATATGTCATATAGAATTCTATAAAAAAAAACAAATAGGACAATGTGATTTCTTTTCTTCTTGTTATAAGATACGTAATCACTAAAACTAGTTTACAACTGTTTCCTATATACAAGTTAATATAATATAAAAATAAGGTAATACAGTATAAGATTTATCTCCAATCTATTCTGACAATGTATGAGATTAGCAAAACATGGATAGTTTCTTAACAAATGGCACCATAGGCTGCATCTGGCATTGAAGTTTAGCCACAGTACAATAATTAGGGCTGACCTGCAATACCACACACAGCCCATGGACAGGAGTGGCACTGTTTCTGAAAGAAACAATCCCTGTTTTTCTAAGCTCATGGTAGTGGTGCAGCCATGCTTTTTCATATGATTTATGTTGGATGTATTGACATGTGGAGGGGCTACTGCAGAGAAATTGTATATTCAGATGGGGCTAGCTCGACAATAACAGCTGATTACCGGGATTAGAGAAGTGGCTCTTGCTTTAAAAGGGATTTAAAAGAGATAACTCATTTAAATATGTTTTCCAGGCATTAAACATTAATGACCAAGTCTTAGGATAGGCTATCTATGCATGATTGGTAGGGGCGAAACATGGTACCTCCACCCTTCAATTCAGCTGTTCAGGCAAGCCACTGCTCCAGAACATACACGATGAATAGCACCATAATCTGTGCCACGGGTTGCTGCAGCTCTGCTCCAATTAACTTCAATAGAAGCTGAGCTACAGTAACCCAATGCCACCACTCTACAATTAACTGTGAACAGCTTCTGGATCCTTTTGTGGTGTAAGTGTTGAAGCCGTGGCATGCCCAAACTGAGAGGGTGACGGATGGTGCCCCCTGCCTGGAAGACACTAATGGCCTATCCTTCGAATAAGCCATCAATGTATAATGCCAAGAAAAACCTTTTAAGTTTTAAATTTTTTTCTAGGACAGTCATCTAATTTAAATATTTGATGGTTAGGTACTTTTCAGCAAATTTCCTGAAATTTGTTTCAAATCCGATTTGTTAAAAAAGAGATTTGTTTTGATCCAAATAAATTTGGTCCGAATAAGAAGTGGCTGAATTGCCCGCAAAAGTCATGTATGGCACTCTGAGGTCCCCTAGATTTAATTTATCCAGTGCAGGGTAGAGATCCCAGCAGCAGCAGAGCAGTATGGCACATGATGGACAAGGCAAGAGATGTGTGGCTGTGTAGAGATAGTAGCAGCAGCAGCAGCAGCAATACAGTAAGGAACATGATAGACAAGGCAGAAGATGTGCGAAGGTGTAGGGGTAGTAGTAGTAGTAGCAGCAGCAGCAATACAGTAAGGAACATGATAGACAGGCAGAAGATGTGCGTATGTGTAGGGGTCGTAGGAGCAGCAGCAATACAGTAAGGAACATGATAGACAAGGCAGAAGATGTGCAAAGGTTTCGGGGTAGTAGTAGCAGCAGCAATACAGTAAGGAACATGATAGACAAGGCAGAAGATGTGCGTATGTGTAGGGGTCGTAGGAGCAGCAGCAATACAGTAAGGAACATGATAGACAAGGCAGAAGATGTGCAAAGGTTTCGGGGTAGTAGTAGTAGCAGCAGCAGCAATACAGTAAGGAACATGATAGACAAGGCAGAAGATGTGCAAAGGTGTAGGGGTCGTAGTAGCAGCAGCAATACAGTAAGGAACATGATAGACAAGGCAGAAGATGTGCGGATGTGTAGGGGTAGTAGCAGTAGCAACATACAGTAAGGAACATGATGGGCAATAGGAAATGTCGGTTTCAAGGGCTATTCTAACAGGATCCTAGGTGACCATTATTGCACATTTAAGACCAAAAAATAATCTTCTTCATAGTAAAAATGTTTAGCAACTTCCCCACAATTCTATGAATTACAGCAGTTGAAGCACTTTGTTATGTATCATGGTTAGCAATGCATTCCCAGAGGACCATGATATGGTTGCACTTTTGCATTCATATTCTGGCCATTCCTCCTAGACCCTGACTGTGGGAATGTAACTCTCAGCCAGTGTAAGTGCAGCACAGCACTCCATGACAACCAAATGTTCCAAAAGATGACTTTCCCCTTTAAGCAAAACAGCTTCATTTTGGAAGCAGCTGGTACCCACAGCACATTGTAATGCTCATCCCACAGCAGATAAATGAGTGTAAAGTTACATTACACAGAACATTAGTTTGCATCTTCAAAAAAAAAGTCAGGAAAGAGCAGGACTGAGTGATCCCTGGTCTTAAAGATTTCTGTGCCTGCTTTCTAAGCAGCGCTACAGTGTCGCAAGAGGCCTCTAGGGGAAGGATGATTTACGAGGTTATTACAGTACATATTAAGAGCACTTCTTCTCCCAGGCAGGATACAAAAATTTAAGTACTAGCTTTTATAAAATTCCTGCATCTGTTGCTAGTAAAAATTTAGGGGAAATATGTTGGTTACCATGTATATCCAATATAATGAATGCTTAGTACGGTATTCTACAACAGCAGCACAGCATAGTGCAGCAACTTAATTCTAATGTAAAACAACATATTCTCAACATATTCTCATATCATATTATATAAGCATACTGTACCACTTATGGCTATAGATGTATTGAATTGCAATGATTTACATATATCCATAGCTCACAAAAACTATAGGGACCATAGATTCCTATACTGATTTTAGACAACATTTTACATGTTTAAAACATGCCAAATTGGATCTAATCTATATATATATATATATATAGATTTTTCATTGTAACCAGTAAGAACCATCTGGGAGGATTACAGAATGCAGACCCCCTGCCATAGAAGATGTATATTCATTCTATATCAATATTTATTTTGCAGGTTCTAGTTCTTCTACCCTATTAAAAAAAACTATGCAAATAAGCACACCGATGGTAACTACTAGGGATGAGCGAATCGAATCTGACAAACCCGAACTTGTTACGATTTTCAGGAAAAATTTGCTTCGCAACAAATCTGAATATCGACACGATTCGATTGCATGAATCGCTTCATTAACCCCTTAAGGATTCAGGGTTTTTCAGTTTTTGCACTTTCGTTTTTTCCTCCTTACCTTTTAAAAATTATAACCCTTTCAATTTTCCACCTAAAATTCCATTTTATAGCTTATTTTTTGCGTCACCAATTCTACTTTGCAGTGACATTAGTCATTTTACCCAAAAATTCACGGCGAAACAGAAAAAAAAATTATTGTGCGACAAAATCGAAGAAAAAACGCCATTTTGTAAATTTTGGGGGCTTCCGTTTCTACGCACTGCATATTTCGGTAAACATGACACCTTATCATTATTCTGTAGGTCCATACGATTAAAATGATACCCTACTTATATAGGTTTGATTTTGTCATACTTCTGGAAAAAATCATAACTACATGCAGGAAAATGTATACGTTTAAAAATGTCATCTTCTGACCTCTATAACGTTTTATTTTTCCACGTACAGGGCGGTATGAGGACTCATTTTTGCGCCGTGATCTGAAGTTTTTATCGGTATGATTTCTGTTTTGATCGAACTTTTTGATCACTTTTTATTCATTTTTAATGGTATAAAAAGTGACCAAAAATAAGCTTTTTTGGACGTTTGATTTTTTTTTGCGCGTACGCCATTGACCGTACAGTTTAATTAATGATATATTTTTATAGTTCGGACATTTACGCACGCGGCGATACCACATTTATTTATTTTTTTATTTACACTGTTCTATTTTTTTTTATGGGAAAAGGGGGGTGATTCAAACTTTTATTAGGGAAGGGGTTAAATGACCTTTATTAACACTTTTTTTTAACTTTTATTTTGCAGTGTCATAGGTCCCATAGGGACCTATAACACTGCACACACTGATCTCTCATGCTGATCACTGGCATGTATTGACACACCTGTGATCTGTGTTATCGGCACTTGACTGCTCCTGCCTGGATCTCAGGCACGGAGCAGTCATTCATTGATCGGACACCGAGGAGGCAGGTAAGGGCCCTCCCGGTGTCCTGTAAGCTGTTGGGGATGCCGCGATTTCACCACGGCAGTCCCAAACAGCCCGACTGACTAGCCGGGATTGTTTCACTTTCACTTTAGAAGCGGCGCTCAGCTTTGACCACCACTTCTAAAGGGTTAATACCGCATATTGCCGCGATCGGCGATGTGTGGTATTAGCCGCCGGTGCTTGCTGTTGATGAGCGCCGGGACCGACGCGATGTGATGCTTCATATCGCGGGAGCCGGCGCAGGACGTAAATATACGTCCTGCGTCGTTAAGGAGTTAAACTCCATTTAGTGTGGCCCAGTGCATGTAAAATGGCGGATAATCATGTGAGAACATGGGGCAAGGAACTCTGGGAAGGCAGCAAGTCGGGTAGGTGGGATGACCCTAAATCACATGTAGCATGCAGCTTATCAGCAGCCAGCCACCCCTGTCATGTCACAGCCCTATATAATTGGCAGCCATCTTGCGGCCAGCCACTTCAGGGTTTTATTTCAGAGAGAGTGTTTCATTGCAGGGAGAGATAGAGCATTGTGTGCGTTGCACAGAAAAAAAGCTTGACAGCAGCGATTCACCACAAGCCCAAATCACTGCAGAAAAGCACTGAGAGAGAGAAAGTATAGTTTTGGGTGTAATACACAACAACTCCACTGCTGCAGTGGGATGTACAGCAACTCTAAAGCTCATAGGGACCAGTTAGGCAGAGCTCTAAAAGCAATTGTCACCTGCTATTAGTGCCTAATAATGCTGTACTGGGCTCTAATACACAGCGATTCTGTACTGCTGCAGTTGGTTGTGGTAAGTTAACAGGGGCCAGTTAGGGTGAGCACGAAAAGCCATAGTCACCTGATCACAGTGCCTAATACAGGTTGCGTAGCAGAGCTTATTGTCCTCTCATAAGTGTAACCTGTGCATACATAGGTGGTGTACATTTTTTTTTCTTTTATTGAAAAACAAATTTTGGCCTAGTTACTGTGAGAGGCCAGCTACACCCTTGTTTTTGTTGCCTTATACAGTAAGTGGAGCGTATTGTCCAGTTCTCATAGTTGTAAACTGTACATACACCTACGTGGTATAGGTTTTTTTTCTTCTTCCTGAAAAACTAATTTTGGCCTAGTTACTGTGAAAGGCCAGCCAAAGCTACCCACGTGTTTCTGTAGGCTTATACAATTTGTATCGGAGTCTATAGTCCTCCTCTCATAAGTTTAAACTGTATGTACACCTGCGTGGTTTTTTTCCTGAAAAACTAATTTGGGCCCAGTTACTGTGAGAGGCCAGCCAAAGCTACACACTTGTTTCTGTAGCCTAATACAGTTTTAAGTGTAGTGGAGCGCATTGTCCTCCTCTCATAAATGTAACATATATGCACTCAGCTGGTGTATACGTTTTTCAGGCAGAGAAGTGCAAAGACGTGCACAGAGGAGTGGCAGAGGCCTAATTACATCAGGCGCAGGCAGAGGTGACAGCAGAGTAGGGGCGTGTGGCAGCAGGAGTCGCAGTGAGAGGTCTGAGCTCCCAGTGTCAGCTTGCAGTCGTGTCTCGACCAGCAACCCAGCAGCCGTGATTGATTGGTTCACTCGGTCATCCACCTTATCCCAAGTGACATCCGACATCTCCAGTCAACAGTTGGTGGGTTCCTCAGACTCAACCCTCAGTTGGCATGCTGCTGCTGCCACCTCCAGGCTCTGTCATTGTGCTGCCGTATGGTCTCCTCATGCTGATGCTTCCACCTCCAGGCTCTGTCATTGTGCCATCATATGGTCTCCTCATGCTGATGCTGCCACCTCCAGGCTCTCTGATTGTGCTGCTATATGGTCTCCTCATGCTGATGCTGCCACCTCCAGGCTCTCTCATTGTGCCGCCATATGGTCTCCTCATACTGATGCTACCACCTTCAGGCTCTCTCATTGTGCCGCCATATGGTCTCCTCATGCTGATGGTACCACCTCCAGGCTCTCTCATTTTGCTGCCATGGATACTGCAAAACATATTTAAGGTGCTGCTTCCCAGTTACAGACATTCCTCTGCATCAGACCACAAGTAAGTATTGAGGATATGTATTAGCTAAAACTTAACATTTCTTAGAATAAAATATATGGACCCAATTTTTTCCAGAAATCTAACAAAAGGAAAGGTGTACAAAAAACATGTGCCATCTACACCAGCAAGTATTGATGGGATGCAAAGACCTCTAAAAGGTGGAAGTGAACAACATATTGTCCATTGTAACAGGTGGGGGTAAAAAGTTTCCCTGTAAGGCCCTACTCTCGCACTATTAATGCCCTTCTTGGCAAGTGTTACTCGAACTAAAAAGGGTGGCCCCACACAGGAACCTCTCTATTTCCACCTTAAAACACTGCCATTTCCCAGGGTTTTCAGTTAGAAATAGGGTGAGGTTCCTGTGTGGGGCTGCCCTTTTTAGGGAAAGTAACACTTGCCAAAAAGGGAATTAATAGGGAGAGAGTAGGGCCTTACAGGAGAAGTTTTTACCCCCACCTGTTACAGTGGACAATATGTTTTTTTTTTCACCTTTTGTAGGCAAGTGTTACACGTCCTAAAAAGGGTGGCCCCACAAAGGAACCTCTCCCTATTTCCAACAAAAAATCCTGGAAAATGGAAGTTTTTAGGTGGAAGTAGGGAAAGGTTAATGTGTGGGACCGCCCTTAGGGTGAGTAGCACTTGCCAAGAAGGGAATTAATAGTGAGAGAGTAGGGCCTTACAAGGGAGGATTTAACCCCCACCTGTTACAATGGACAATATGTTGTTCCCTTATACCTTTTAGAAGTCTTTTGGGTCCATATATTTTATCCTAAGAAAAGTTAAGTTTTAGCTAATGCATGTCCTCAATACTTACTTGTGCACACCAACACTTTGCCAAAAGAGACTGTTTTCTTCTGCCTACCTGCCTCAACTACTATTCTGACCCTGCCACCCGCCTGATGTCACACATCTGATGCCAAGTTCTCCTTCTTTCACCCACCTTCGTCACCGGGTACTGGTATTAACACCCACCCCCCACTCTACCAAAGTGTACCAAAGTGCACAGCAGTGCCGACGTGTGGACCTGTAACTACAGTCAGGGACAATACATGTACTTTATGGGCCACTGGGGGAATGTGGTTCCTGCACAGCCACAACAGTAACTTGTACAGCTTCCGACTCCACACTCTCAGGCCGCTGGTCCTGGGACAGTGTGCGACTCCGCCTCCTCATTCTCCACTGTGTCCTCAGCCTCCACTGCACTGACAAGTCTCAGTGCCCCTCCAGCATACCATGTGTGCAGGGCACGGCGGTGTCACGCTGTTCTTCACATGGTTTGCCCTAGCGAATGGAGTCACACAGGGGAGGAACTGCTAAAAAGTGATTCATCAAGAAATCGATTCATGGCTTACTCCATGAAAACTGGAAATGGGAACCATGGTGACTGACAAAAGGAAGAACATCTTGTCTGCACTGCGTCAAGGAAGCCTGAGCCATGCGCCCTGCACGTGTTCAATCTGGTTTTCAAGCAATTCCTGAAGTGTTCCCCCATCTGCAAGACATCCTAACAATGGGAAGATAACTTTGCATGCACTTCATCCACTCGTACACCGCAAAGCACACCCTCCTTGAGCTGCAGTGTCAGAACGGCATCCCCCAACATAGTCGGATTTGTGACGTTTTCACATGTTGGAATTCCACCCTCCATATGTTGGACCGACTATACGAACAGAGAAAAGCCATCACCGATTTCTTGATGATCCAAGTGGATAGGGGGACTCCCCTGTGCAACTTCAATGTCAACCAGTGGCAACTTATACGTGACACCTGCCGTTTGCTCAGGCCCTTTGAGGAAGGAACAATATTAGTCAGTTGCTGGGATTACGGGATGAACGACGTCATTCCACTGCTTCATATCCTACAACATGTGTTGGAAACGATGGCTGGTCAAGGCACAGGAGATGTGGCGCCTACATCTCGGGGCCACATGAGCTCTCTGGGGGCTGAAGATGAGGAGGAGGGGGACAGTGGAGCACAGGCAAGGTTTTGCGAAATGGGTGGTTTTTATAGTCATCTGACAGGAGAGGAGGAGCAGGAGCAGGCTGTGGAGCTACAGGGTCATGAAGAAGATGAGGCAGAGGACCCAGACACGCTGTGGCCATGTGGTCTCCTCATGCGGCTGGCACATTAAATAAAACTTTATCTTAATCTATTTTAAATCTTCAATTTAAATTTTACAAAATATTTGTAATCTTTTCAATTGTGAGGCCCTATGGTCTCGTCAGGCTGTTGCCACCTCCAGGCCGTGTCATTCTGCTACATTATGGTTTCCTCATGCTGATGCCACCTCCAGGCTGTGTCATTGTGCCACCATATGGTCTCCTCATGCTTTTGGCACGTTTAATTAAACTTAAAAATTTTAAATCTATATAAATTCTTCAATTTACATTTTACAAAATATCTTTAATCTTTTCAATTTTGAGGCCCTATGGTCTTGTCGGGCTGCTGACACCTCTAGGCTCTGTCATTGTGCTGCCATGTGACCCCTTATTATATTGGGTTTTGTGATCATGTAGTATTAGTTGAAAGTAAACGCTTCGGGCACCCGGGACATTAAACTTGTCAATCTAATCAAAATCTTCAATTAAAATAAAAAAAAAATCTCTTCAATCTTTTCAATTGTGAGGTCTTATGGTCGTCATCATATATTACCTGTGGAATCACCACAAGAATCCAATGAAACAGGTTGGAGCGAAACATTCGCAGTTCCACACAGAGAAAGACAGTTGGGGGAGGGGGGGGGGGTCGCAGAGAGGTAGGGGATGGAACAGGTGGGAGCTCGCATCG
This sequence comes from Hyla sarda, assembly GCF_029499605.1. NCBI lineage: Eukaryota > Metazoa > Chordata > Amphibia > Anura > Hylidae > Hyla > Hyla sarda. The sequence goes on from NC_079194.1 coordinate 100,596,214, forward strand.
CGGTGGACCGCCAGCTTGATGCTCATCAGAATGGGTCCACAAAAAAGGATTTACATTTTTTAAATAAATTAAAATTAAATAAAATAAAAATGAAATAAAAAATCTCTTTAATCTCTTCAATTGTCACGCCATATGGTCTCCCGACCCTGCTGCCACATCCAGACACTCTGCGGCAGTGATTCTAATAGCGATGCCTGTAATCTGCATGTCATACTGAATAATAGTATTATTTCACTAACACAGCACACTCCCTATTCGTGTTACGACAAGGCAAAGTGTTCCAAACCCCTATTGAGGCTCTCTGTAGCCCAGAAATAGCCGTTTTTCATAGCGATTCGCCGCAAATAATTTTTAACCAAACCAAATTTTACCGGAAAATTCGCCGAATTTGCCGAATCTAATTTTTTGAAAATTTGCTCATCTCTTGTAACTACATTTCAGTACTTTCAGATTTGTTTATACAATTCTGTCATGGTATAAGAATGCGTTGGGGTCAGGGGGATACGGGCACATGTGCAGATCACATACTGAACTGATCTATAATCTTTAGGTAGCTATGGCAACACAATGTACAGGTCCTCATTCAGACAATTGAGTTTCAAATTTCAGAAGATATTAGAAGCTTAGAAAACCACATTAAAAAGACAAGACAATTATAATGCAATTGTTGTATGTGACATTTCTGATAGCTGACATTATTTCCTTTTTTCAGTGCAATGAAATTGGTGTAATCTAGTTATAGAACAATATGTATGAAACCTGTAAGAATACACATGCTTCAAATCAGTCAAAACAAAAAAAAAAAATACTATATATACTATAACATATTATTTTATTGGTTTTAGGTTGTTACCCATTAGTCTCATCAACACTAAGATCAGATGTACACATATGTATGACAAAGCCACGGGCACTTTGTATGCTGCCATTTAGCGCCTGTGTACAATGCTGTATTATCGAGAAACAATGCTTCTAGGGCAGAAGAGACCATTACTATGGTGTCAGGCGGAACATGGGCTTTTCTTGTTGTTTAACATGGAGCTCTTGGGCCCAGTGGCAAAATGTTTATCTAGACGAGCAACTATTACATGTCATTTATAAAACTGGTTTATTCTTCTGTGGTAGAAGCGCCTTTGGGCTCCCCCCCTAGCACCAGTACCCAGAGGTGACTGTTACCTCTGCACCCCTATAGTTATGCCCCTAGCACCTCTGTATGCCTCTATATGATATCAGGCACAAGAGGCCTCATATATATCCATTAGTGTTGTATTACAGCTCCCAATGGTACAAGTGGTTATAGGCAAGTTTCAGGATTCTAAGGCAATCTCAGTTTAGGTGGCAAGGCAAATTTGTGGCAGAAAAGTCTGCCGCTTGGGGACTTACTATACCCTTATTATACTGGAACCACTGTCACATCATATCAAATCTTCTTTTGTAAAATTAAAATGTTACCTGTGCTAGATCATCAGAATTGCCCTGCAAATGTCGCTGTTTGTATGGTGCAATTTCCAGTGCAATTTTCTTCCATTACTACAAACGTGTTTCTGCCAAGGATACCAGTTTGAAGCACCGACAGGAAGCAGGTTGGATCCAGCAGCTTGCTTAACCCAGTTTTCTTGGGGTGATACATATGAACACATATATTTCATATGGTGAGCACCCAATCATTGTTCTGAGGTTCCGCCAGACAGGTTTTGCTTTTTTTACAGTCTCTAAAAAATTATAGAAGCACTCTGGGAAAAATGATCTGTTGTGTTATACCTAATAGAGCATCTGAGGGGGTGGGGCAAAGCATTAAAATTCAAAGTGCACCATAGAGAAAATCCTGGTGCCATGTTCTACTCCCCCCCCCCCCCCCCCCCGTCCTTGTACTAGGCAAAACATGATATATCCAATTTGCCCATTACAAAAAACTGGGTCAAATTATACTGTGGATAACTGCTGCTGAATGGAATGAAGTGTGGGTCTGGCGGGGATACGGCAGCAGTTTTTAAATTTCCTCAACGGATATGGCAGCCGTATTGCATACTCGCAGTGGGAATGTAGCCTTAGATACTTTGTTCATTTAAAAATTGAGGACCTAATTTATTTATTTTCAAGAGAGTAACCATCCTTTAACCAGGCTCCTAACAGCCATAGAGGAATAAACAAGTTTTACAAATGCAAAGGTACCTTTAAAGAATAATCTGCTCCAAGTTAAGACTATTTGAGACAATGGTGCATTTTTTTTCCTACATGTAATGCAGAACTGCTCTGTGGTGTTTATTACTACTATTACTGTAGAGATGAGTTAACTTTTGAAAAATTTGATTCGATACATCCTAGCACTACTCTGCCTGACATTCTTATTGCGTATATGAGTGGAGTGCAATACGCTTCACTATGCTTAAAACAGTATTTGTCTAGAACAGCAGCAAGTGTGTACTATTGGCTGTCCTTTCACAGTATATAGACCCTTGACAGATTAACAGGTACAAAATAGTACACTACTTAGATGTAGGTATGTGGTATGCACTTAAGAGGGCAGAAAAATGCGCTACTGTACGATTCAAAAATTATTTGAGTAAAACACCAACCAGTGATTACTTTTGGCTGTCCTTTGGCAGTATGTAGGCCCTTGACAGATTAACAGGCACAAAACAGTACACCACTTAGATGTACGTATGTGGTGTGCACTTATGAGGGCAGAAAAATGCGCTACTGTACGCTTAAAAATTTTTTATTTTAGTAAAGCACCAGCCGGTGATTACTTTTGCCTGGAATTTCACAGTATCGAGGCCCTTGACAGATTAACAGGTACAAAAGAGTACACTACTTAGATGTATGTATGTGGTATGCACTTATGAAGGCAGAAAAATGCGCTACAGTACGCTTAAAAACTCCGTATTTTTGTAAAACACCAGTGGTGATGAATTTTGCCTGGACTTTCACAGTATCTAGGTCATTGAAAGATTAACAGGTACAAAATAGTACACTACTTAGATGCACTATGTGGTATGCAGTTATGCACTTATGAGGGCAGAAAAATGCTTAAAAAAACTTATTTTAACAAAACACCAGCCGGTGATTACTTTTGGCTGTCCTTTCAAAGTTTCTAGGCCCTTGACAGATTAACAGGTGCAAAATAGTACACTACTTAGATGTAGGTATGCACTTATGAGGGCAGAAAAATGCACTACTGTATGCTTCAAAAATGATTTTAGTAAAACACCAGCCAGTGATTACTTTTGGCTGTCCTTTCACAGTATGTAGGCCCTTGACAGATTAACAGGCACAAAATAGTACACCACTTAGATGTAGGTATGTGGTATGAGGGCAGAAAAATGCGCTACTGTACACTTAAAAAAACATATTTTAGTAAAACACCAGCCAGTGGTTACTTTTGCCTGGATTTTCACAGTATCTAGGCCCTTGACAGATTAACAGGTACAAAATAGTACACTACTTAGATGTATGCATGGGGTTTACACCTATTAGGGCAGAAAAATGCGCTACTTTACGCTTCAAAAATTATTTTAGTAAAACACCAGCCAGTGATTACTTTTGGCTGTCCTTTCACAGTATGTAGGCCCTTTACAGATTATCAGGCACAAAATAGTACACCACTTAGATGTTGGTATGTGGTATGATGGCAGAAAAATGCGCTACAGTACACTTAAAAAAAAGTACACTTAAAAAAAAAAACTTATTTTTGCACAACACCAGCATTACACAACAGCTGTGTACTAAACACAAAATTGCACTCTGTCAAAGACTATTAGGAATGGACTGCTGGGTATTATACCGTCTACAGACTAGTATAACCAGCAGATGATTTGTTGTGGAACAAACAGAATTGCGCTGAAAAATTATTCCTGCCTCCTCTGCTAAGGTTTATGAAGTTCAGGCAGCTTGGTGACATATATGAGGCAACACACAGCTATCTGCCCCTCTCTGTAATACAATGCTGAAGAAAGTGACTGGGAGGTTAATGGCTGCAGTAAAAATCCTTTTCAGTGAAAAAAACAATGCTCTCTGTCCACCAGAACGCTGATTTGACTAGGATGTGAAACGCTGCTGAAATTAGCTTTTCTTTGTAATACACACACACACACACACACACAGGCTGTTCGTCCTATCTCTATGCAGTGTAATGTATGATATGACAAGCCGCAATATAGGGCTGTGACATCACAGGGGTGACTGGCTGCTGATAGGCTGCATCCTGCATGTCATTCAGGGTCATCCCGCCTACTTCCCTCCCGCCTTGCATTCACCCCTTCCCAGCATTCCTTGCCCCATGTACTGACATGTGGATCCGCCATTTTAGATGCCCTGGAGCCTGGACCGCAGTAAATGGAGTTTAATAAAGCATTTCACGTGGGCGATATTCACATTAATTGCGAATGGAATATTTCATGAAATTCGTAACGAATTTGGGTTCGTCAGCTTCGATTTGCTCATCTCTATATTACTTGGTTAACATATTTGCTGTGACTTCAATGTAAATGTCCACTTTTTAACACCATATTGTTTTTTAGATTTAACATACTTTGCTGGTCATTATTTTTAATATCTTAAAAGTTGTCATATATCTATTTTTCTGATATAGTGCATCACATTCCCTGCATGTTGTTAATTGAGAAAACCCTAGCAGCCTTCAAATACCACAGCGATCTTAGGAACTTGCTGAACGCTGTTTTACTACTGAGTACAGCTAACCTCTGACCATTATAAAGATGTATTAAGAAAATTAGACATTTAGTTTAGTGGATTCTAAAGTTTTTAATAATGTCTTGAATATGCAGTACATTTTGATACTACCTGGGGTACAGGTAGTTACTGCTCCTCGACATTTAGACTGATGTATTTTCTGACATCCTCATACTTGAAAAAAAGACATGAAAAAATCATGATTTTTTTTTTTTTGTCAATTTAATTATAGAATTGATGGGAACTGCTTGTATAGACATTTACAATGTCCCAGCATGGCGGTAAGTGCTACCAATCATGTCAGTTTAAAGTGTTAATCCTTCTGGGATATGCTTCTGTTAATTCTATACCATGATGAAGGAGCTCAAATGATCTTCTGGATTTGCGTCCTTCAATCTAGCGCAGTCAGGAGAACAGAAAAGCTGAATGAGAATGTGGAGTGACAGGGTAATAATGAGATGAAGGGGCCAGTGAGCGAGAGGATGGAGAATACATTAAAAGAGGCATTAATGATGAGACTGTGGAAATGTCAAGTTAAAAGGACTGAAGTCTTTGTGACCCCTTCTCCCCTTAATCAGAGATCTTTCAAATCCTGACAATGGCTCGGTTTCATCAAACAACCATTCCATGTATCATGTGCCTAACATACAATACAGAGGCGACTGAGGCCTCACCATGTTCATGCACTAATTGTCAGAAATATATTAGGTACAGTACATAAATAATAAGGCCATCTACAATCACGGCCATGATACAGTCAACACATTTAGTCAACTAGTTTAGTTTAGGAAAACTCATTTTGCTACTCTACTGTACCATGCTTATACGTTTGGAGGGGGGCAAAAACAGAACTGAAATTGCCCCCCCCCTTCTTATTGTTGGTGCACTCCACCACAGCCCTCCACCAATGCATACATGCCTGTTTGCCACCCCCATCTTAAATTCCCATATACAAAAGAAGAGGAACATGATGACCCTTGAACCACTTGTAGAGAAATGGGAGCCTTCCTACTTCACACCCTGACAGAGAAGGGGGTTGGGGGGAAAACTCCCTTCCTTTATTGATCTCACAGTAGTTGGCTTAATGTCTGTACAGCTTTCATACTAACTGTGTTTTACAATAATTCTTTTGTGATCACTTTGTCAAATGTTGCCATTAGTAAGCACTATTGCATCACTTTACATAGAAATTATCAATGATATAGTTCATCATTTTTTGCCTTATCATGAGTGATAAGCAGATTAAAAGACAAAAAGTTGTATTCCCTATTGTGATATAAACATTTCCTGAGCTTACCACAAATAAACAAATGCAGGCCCTGAGACCCAAACTTATGGTAGGTTCACCTCAAGAGACAGAGACCATGTACTCACACTGTACTACTGCACAGTTTAAGATCACATGGCTGAGGATACTTTGTACTCTGACTCAGTAGAAGGAACCTGGTTTAGGTACATTAATAAATACTGATCTAGGCTACCAAATGCTTGGTGATTAGAGCTACAGCTATAAGAAGTACACAGGCTTCAGTTACATATAACAACTGGTGCTTCAGGGACTCTGATGGCACATCAGTACTAAGCCTGGATTCACATTGCAAATGTACCATCCGTGGCACATATACATTGACATAAGCTGACGTATACATGTTTTCACGGAGACTGTCCATACATGTATGTTGGCATCCTATTTTGACAGTTTGCCAATGTATATGTACAATAGATGGCACAATCGTAATGTGAAACAGGCCTTAATATGTGACGTAATAGCTGGGGTCCTAGAGCTTCAGGTTACGATCAATATGAGGTGGTCATAGACATAATATAATTATTATAGGGGTCATCTGGGTTTAAAAAACTGAATGCCTATCCTTAGGATAGGCCATCAATATTAGACAGGTGGTGGTCCTATTCTTGACATCCCAACCAATCAGCTGTAGGGCTCCAGCTAGGCTATGCAGCCTTTTCCATGCTAACATATGCTTAATAGCATGTGCCATACTTTTCATAGTGGCTGTTTTAAGTACTGTATTGTTTAATTAAGTGGCTTATTATTAATACGCCTGTATTGGGACAAGAAAAAAATCATACCATAAGGCTAGAGTTCCAAGGCAACTCTTGGCACAAGACAATCACAGTAAAATACCTGGTTGTCTTCAATGTCACTCAACCTCAATGTTTCTTTATGGCACACAAAGTTTGCAACTTTTCAAATAACAATAAGGTCGTATGGAGATAAATGTGAACAAGAGTTTTTGTGGAACTTCACAAAGTATATAAAGAAGCAGCGTAAAAATCCAAGTCATCATCTATTACTGGAAAACTTTTAGTATAATAATATTTCATTCATACACCAGACTTCATAACTAGATTGCTAGATTCTGATAGAAAGATATTAGGATTTCTAGGGGATGGGAAAATGGAGTTGATATACAAACTTTTTAGCCTTAGTTAGGCTTCTATCTGAACTAGTGGCAAGTGTTTGCACTGTGCTTCAGCCCAGTACCAGCTGGGAAAATACCTCATGCCTAGTCAGGCAGTAAAACTGAAATATGGATTCCTCATGCTTTTTGTAAAGGATTCTAAGAAGTCTGTACCATGATGAGACTGGCGTTAATAATAGGTTGATACTGCTGCTGTATTTATTATATTAATATGCGGTGAGTTTACATGACCTGGGGTGTTTCACGACCGTGATTTGGAACCTGGAACCACGACCAAACTCATAGTCAATGCACAACAATGCACAATGAAAAATATGTAGTAAAATAAGTTAAATGGGTATTCCAGGAATTTTTTCTATTTGACTATGCTACAGGGGCTGTAAAGTTAGTGTAGTTCATAATATAGTGTCTGTACCTGTGTGTGCAGGTTTTCTCCCAATTCTTCTGTGATTTTCACCCCAATATTTATTTTTACCAGCATACTAAATGACTGTTGTCTCAGATTTTTCCCAGGTTGCAATGCGGCCGAGACCTGACCTCACTAGTCAGCTGATGACAGGGAGCCAGTCTGCTTCAATGGGTGGAGGGATCGCTTAGTGGGAGAGATATCAATCTGCAACTAATGCAACAGCTGTAGGTACCCTGATTGAAAACCACAGGTCTTTTGAATGGATGCTGCTCATTTATGTTTCAATGGGTGGGGTGGCTGATGTGTGGGAGGGAGGAAAATGGAATTGTGGGATTTTTAGGCAAAAAGAAAATTCAAACAGGAAATACCAGTTCACAATAAGTGTTATGGTAATCTCACAATATAGCCATTTAACCCCAAGACAAGTGCAGATCCTTCCTAAGCATGTCCATTACTGTCTGCCAGGTATGTACTAAAATCACCTTATTGTGGATAATCCCTTTAAGTAAATTGGTAAATGGGTTGTCCAGAAATAAAAACATGGTTGTCTTTTTCCAGAAATAGCACCAGTTGTGGTGCTGTTTTTGGAAGAAAGCTGCCATGTTTTTCTAGTCCTGGAAAACCAATATAATGTATACAAGATCTCATAATTTCAAATGAAACCTTTCCTTAAATGGGTTATCTCAAGATTAAAAACACTAGCTTGGCCTCTGCTCAATTGTCTGCTCAATTCTCTGCTCTTTCCATATAGGGCTTCCAAACAATATTAAGTTTAGGGCTCAGTACCCCTTGCCAATCATCTGTTTTCAGAGCCACAAATATTTACATTGAATGGAGCTGTAGTGGCTGTGCCATTTTACTGCAGCTCTGCTTTTGTTCACTTCAATAATAACAATGCTGGAGTAACACAGTATGGCCACTACATAATGTACAGAGCCAAGGCTTCTCTGTTTAACGTATACATCCAGGTGCTTTGGCTCTGTAGAACAGCTGATCAGCAAGGTTGCTAGGTGTCGACACCCTGCCAAACACGTGTTGGTATATCTATAGGATAGGCCATAAAACACCTTTGCCTGATAAAGCCCTTTAATTGGGTTCTCCCACGATCAGCTTTTATAACCTGTCAACATACTGGAACCCCTCCTGATCACCAGTACGGTAGCTTCAAGCCCTAGCTTACCAGCTAGGCTGGTGGAAGAACGTGCCCACATCTTCTCATACAGTGATGCTGTTGAGAAGGTACAAGCATCTTGGGAATTTAATATTAGTGACTTATGACAGATGGGGTTCCAGTAGTGGTGCTGGAACCCCATTTATTTCATAAGTAGAGGTGATCAATGTTTTTGCCTATAGCAATTAATTAGGGTCTCTAAAAAAATAAAATCTGGAATTTGTCATTTAATGTGCCACTGCTCCACCTTTTATTTGCATCGGTTGTGATAATTTTCCCCAATGTGTTATACCTAGTGCAGGGCCTGAGGACAGTGGTGCATAACATGGTGATCCAAAGAACATTAACAAGAATTCTCTGTTATGCTCTGCCCACCTCAAATTACTTAACAGAACCTGTAGAAAGGTGAGGCACTGTTCTTGGAAAAAAGCCGACACATTTTTGTAATCCTGTAGAACTCATTTAGGTTCTCGACTACTGATTCTTCTAGAACTCCCTTAAATTCTTAACTCCCAAAGTTTTTTTGTCAAAGACACTTTGTTGTTTCTTTGTTACATAGAATTATTCTTATTGATCTGTCACCCAGCATATTCTTCTTATAAATGAGCATTTATCCGATGCTCTCAAATCCGTCGGCCTAGATAAACCCTAATTTATGATCTGAGAATCCAGCAGCTAAACAACAAGTCTTAAAATTGCAAGGATGAAAATAATGGACCTCATATCACTAAGAAGCTATCTGTTATAAATTCACTTCCTCACCGGGGAACAATTTCATCTCAGTCTTATTATAGAGAGAGTGGGAGGCCCTGCTAACCGTAATCAGGGCCAACATGAAATACTTGCAAGAGAAAGAAAAACTATAAGTACAAAGTAACTGTAATCATTCCAGCTATTACTAATCATATGGCTGACAAAATAACACAGGTATGGTGATTGATAGCAAGTCACTATATGCACTCCTCTATAATATGGCAGTGAAACGCGTGAGCTTATCAGGTAGAATGTTATAAGCCCTGAGGTCATATTACAATTAATATTTCAAGATGTAAGTTCATGGTTGAAAGAATGATAAGGTGACCCTGGGGCCCAAAAGCAAAACTGCAAGTGGGGACTCACTCCACTTATGACTCTTCGTGTGGGTAAGTGAGTTCAAACTATGAAAGTACTGTGAGTCATAGATTGGCTGTCCGTCACCTCAGGCAAATATTTAGTTTAACAACACTAACCCATTGGCAATGGAGGTTACCCCCCATGTCTTCCAGCCAGTCACTCAGCTACACTCCTGCTTTTGATCTCCACTCTGTACCCTGTCACTTCTTCTGCTTTCATTAAAGGAGTACTGTGATTTTAAACAATTTATCCCCATTCAAAGGATGGAGGAAAAGTGTTTTATCGTGGGCGGTCCGACCACTGGGACTCCCAACAATCTCCTACCCGGTGACCCTCTTGTGCATGGAAAAATCTCTGCTCCATGCAAGGAGTGGTGGTCAACATGCCCCCTCCAAGTATGTCTATGGGAGAGCCGGAAATACACGAACAGTGTATCTCCATCTCTACTGTAGGGGATAGGGGGATAAATTGTTTAGCACCAGAGTACTCCTTTAATTTCCCTGCGCTCTACATGCAATTTCTGCTGCCCATTTCTACTCCCCCGTTACATCCCATAACCCAAAGCAATTCCTATTTGAAACTCCTCTCCAGGAGAGATGAGCCTATTTTGAGTTTTTTTTTTGCATAAGGGATTCTGTACCACCTACCCTGGCAGGCTGTGCCCATTGTTGAAATACACTAGAGACTATGGTATAAATCGTATTGTGTTAAGAAAACATGAATGTTCGACCGACAGCTACTGAAGGTGTATGAGCACCATCAACTTATAAAGACAAGACAGAAGATCCACCTTTGCTACAATCAGACCTCTTTTAAACCATGAACATACAAATGTCCATTTGCAGTTGATCCTTTACAAACAATCATGTGTATATGGAGGTATCTCATCTGCCCCTGAGAAGAAATTATGATCAAGCATTTTGATTTCAACACACCAGACCCTATTTTTTTATTCAGGAGATAACCAGCTGACTTTATAACAGTAACTCGTATTGCTCTCCTTATTGGAATAAAAAGGAACTCTTATATAAGCCTAGCATGCATCTTTTCATGGATGTATCAGTCATCCTAACACTAAGGGTGTAATAACTAACAATAACCAAAATAGAAAAAGGACAAAAACGTTGCACTCACCACAGACATGGTACGTGATTTTCAGAGGATGCAGTCTTTATTGTCACATCAGATAATGTCACAAATTCGGAGTGAGGGAGAAGGAAGAAATAGAGGCAGGCATCAGCTCCGAGGAGCTGACCAGAAGCGACGAGTTGTTTCGCAGTGAATACTGATTGTTCACGCTAGTCTAGAGAAGACCGGCACCGGTCACTACCCCTGGCACGATCCGTCCACACAGGTTGCCAAGATGTAACATGGCACGGAGGATAAATCATAGTCAGGACTAAGCACTGGTCAGAAGGGTAGGCAGCAAGGTAGCGTAGAGACCAAGATGCAAAATTGTACAGAGATTGACAGAGATTCAGTGGGGCAGTCTCCGCCGAAGAAGCCCGAGCCGGTTCCTCGAACACATTTCGGAATTCAGCAAGGAATGTCCGGAGTTGCGGTCCCACAGCGGGGTAGCCCAGGCCAAAGCTTTACCGGAAAGAAGACTGATAATAAAGGAAACTTTGGCACGCTCAGTAGGAAACCGGTCTACTTGAAGTTCAAGGTGCATAGAACACTGAGTTACTAGGCCCATGCACAACTTTGGGTCCCCGTCATATTTAGTAGGTAGAGAAAGATGAATCTTGGAGTCAGCTGAAGCAACAGGAGCAGGAGTCGCTGATGGTTCAGCCGACCATGGTTGAGGCTGATGTGTAGCTAGGAGCTGCTGCACGCGTGCCGAAAGCTGAGACATCTCCTGCGCTTGCTGTTCAATCTGTGCCGACTGGCGTGCCACAATAGTAGAGAGGTCGGCAACACTCGGCAGAGGAACCTGGACTGGATCCATGGCCGGATCTTACTGTAAGTGACAGGGTAGTGGATCAGCTGACCTATGACAATGTCTGAATCGTACCAGGGAGCGAAGTCTAAGGTGCCACTGGTTTTCACCAGAGCCCACCACAAAGCGGGTTAGTCTTGCTGCGGCAGGCAGCACCCATGTCACTACCCCTGGCACGATCCATCCACACAGGTTGCCCAGATGCAACTTGGCACGGAGGATAAATCGTAGTCAGGATGAAGCACTGGCCAGAAGGGCAAACAGCAAAGTAGTGTAGCAAACAAAGGAAGTTGTCCAGCGAGGAATTAGTGCCAAAAATCTTCTTTATTTAATAAAAGCCAGCAACAGGAATAAAGTAACGTGTTTCAGGTGTCCATATGCACCGTTAGTCATATAATAGAGAGGTGCCGGACTTAAATAAGGTTCGCCCAGCAGCAGACCAATTAAGGGCATACTGGCCCTTTAAATCTAGTAGCGACGGCGCATGCACGCCATAAGGAGAGGGGATGCGTGCACCGGTGCTGCACATGAGGAGAGAGGTTGGGGACAGAGAGGGTTAGGGAGATGCCCGGGACTTGCATGCGGGCGCGTCCCTCAGAGCGAGTCCCGGGGCCGCTGCAACTATAGGAAGGGGTGTGCTCACGGCAAGACAGAACGGCCGGAGCGTTACCCATAGCAATGCCCTGGACACGCGTGCAGGTACATCCCACACCACGAGTCCCGGGGTTGCAGAAGCAGGGAGAGAGATAAAAGGCCGGAGCTCTGCCCATAACACTTCTACACTTGTAGTTATGCTTTTGACAAAAACTACAAAAGTCACTCAGCTAAAGGTTAGATTTTTTCAATCCGGTTCAACTGATCCCCGAGTCTGTGAACACAAGTATAGTCTATAAGGCCAGCTACACAGCTTGGACCAAGGTACACTATAAGATAAAGCACGTGACATCTGCATCAATGTATATTAAAAATAATACATTGAATATAATAGGATTTATTTACATTTACAAAAAAATTAATGTACTTGGCTAGCACTAGGTTGATCTTCTACTGACCCTTATGTTATGTTGTACCAAGTAATGCAGCCATACAGTGGCAAAACAGCTACCACACAATACCAGAATAACACTGCCATACCCTACAAGACAGATGCCTGAATAACAATAATCAATAAAATAGGGGGTAAAGTTGCATTCTGTACAGCTGCCTTACCACAGAATAAGGGACCAGGAGCAATACTAGGCTATGCAAGCTTTAGGTTCCTAGATTATTCGAGTCATCGGCATACCCTTCAATAATGACAGGTAGTATATCACGTGTGACCATATATAAATACTTTAAGGTAATTTTATATGGGCACTATACAATACACAAAAAGTGTGCATTAATAGAACGTATGGCACAAGGTACCATCAAACCTAAGGCTAGCCCTATTAACAACTGTGTAGGTATATAGTTGCAAATATATGTGCTATATTTTATGAGATCATTCTCTACAGTTCTGCCTGATGTAACCCAACGGGCACACTGACAGTGAAAAAACATGAGAAAAAGGTTAGACACCTTTGCTCTACAATAATGGTGCCGATACACATTACCTTATAATAAAATCAGTCAGTGGGATTGGCCTACTGTTTAAAATGTATAGCGGCCTTCAGACTCTCCACCTACATCATCAGAATGAAGGGTTTGCGTTTTGGATTTTTGCTGTTTGACCATTTCGTTCTGGGAGCCATAAGTCGGTGCCAGAGCGGCCTGGCTGTGGCATATCCATCTCCTCCCCATAGACAAGACATGAACGTTTGGTCTTGATGAATGTTGTACAGGGAAGTCTGAAAGTTATTGAAAATGTATGGCTACCTTTAATCTGAAGAATGCCATATGCAGATGGCCTTACTATGGCTTTGTTTTGTTAAGCGTTTTTGTAGGACTCTCTTAGATTGCTTCTAGAGGAGAATATCTCTGTAATATAGAGCTATATAGAAGCATCATATAGGGGCACACAGCAACCCTTTATGATACAAAGTCAGTCATTGATTAAGATTCTAATACTGTTGTTAATATGTGTAATCATACAACTTATAAATAAAAAAAGGGAACACATTATAATAAAATAACACTTGGGTTAAACTCTATGTTTCTTTAATGCCAATAATTATTACCATGGAACAATACCGAAAAGTTATAAAGTTATACATTTCATTACATAATTACAATCAGAATACAGAAGTGACATCCATTGTATTGTATTCTGGGCAGTGACATGCTACGCTTCTTGTGCATTACAAACATCCTTGAAATAAAATTCTTTGTCCATAAAGGCACCAAATTCCTGTGTGTTTAAAAATGTTCTTTTTTTATAAAAGATATCTACATGGTAAGGGTGGATGCAATAATACGCCTGAAGATCAATGTAGTATGAAAGATATATGTTGAGGTTTAATACATTATATTATTAAGAGGTTTTCTGGGATTGCACAGTGATAGTCAATGATTTAGAAGGGGCATCAATGTGTGATCATTAGCCCCTTCCCCTCCAAGGGCCTCTATTGATTATCAGAACACTAAGGCAGTAATGTTCACTGGAGTACAATGAGCCCATTATAGCGGTACTTGACACAGCAAGTAGAGCTCCACAGCAATACCATACAAAGCAATATGGAGAAATGTGTCAATGTCTTGGTAAGAAAAGGAGGAGGTCAATGCCTCTTTGTTCTGCTGATCAGCAATTATAGGGAAATAAGCATTTAGACCCTAATTAAGGGGAATCCCGATTAAGGGGACTTAAATGTATCCCTATTACACTGGAAGACACCAATGGCCTACATTAGGTAGGGAGGGCCTGTTGCACTTGGCTCCAGAAGCTACAAACAATAACTTCCGGAGTTCCTTACATGTGAGCCCTAACCCTAATAAGAGTTTCACCACACAATATCAATAAAAAAGAACATGAGTTGCAAATTTCCAACCAGCCATTGTGTAAGTCCAGTTTTTTGCTAAGTATAGCAATATTTTATTATTTAGTATAAATCGAGGATCTACTGTATGAATTCTGCCTTCATCAGATTTATGTATGTCAGTTACAAGAACATGAAGTGATTCCTGGTTATATGATCCTATGAGGAAAAAAAATATTACTTACGAAGATCACAAGAATTTCAACCATTAGCATTCTTGTGACTGTTACATAAGTTTCCTCCCCCCAGAGAAAAATTGCATTAACGTGCAAATCACACTGAAGCTATAATATTACCGGAACTTGTGAGTGACCACAATATTTCCCTATGGTTAAAGAAAATGTGGATGACATGTGGAAGCCAATAAAATTTAGACTATGAACTTTCCCCTGTAGGGAAACATTAAAGGGGTATTCCAGGCAAAAACTTTTTTTTGTTATATCAACTGGCTCCAAAAAAGTTAAACAGATTTGTAAATTACATCTATTAAAAAAATGTAATCTTTTTATTAATTATCAGCTGCTGAATTTGAGTTGTTCTTTTCTGTCTGGCAACAGTGCTCTCTGCTGACATCTCTGCTTGTCTCGGGAACTGCATAGAGTAGAAGAGGTTTGCTCTGGGGATTTGCTTCTACTCTAGACAGTTCCTGAGACAGGTGTCATCAGAGAGTACTTAAGAATTACTGAAAGAATTAATTTTTTTAATAGAATTTACAAATCTGTTTAACTTTCTGGAGCCAGTTGATATATATAAAAAAAAAGTTTTTCCTTGGATAACCCCTTTAAGGTTGCAAGAGTAGTCGATTAAGTGTATACCCCTACCCTTCAATTCCCTGGTTGAACTTGATGGACATATGTCTTTTTTCAACCGTACTAACTATGTAACTATGTAGCAGTGGAGCCCTAGACTAAAACCTGGCTCTAGTCTTTTGCCACTTGGTGAAGTTATGTTTGCTTCACGTAACACAATTGCAACAGCCCGCACTCTTTCCTTCGTGATCAACCAAGCACAAGTAGAGGTCATACAGAAATGTTGCCATAATTCTTACAAAATGCAAGCCAAATAAGCAAAAACATAATTCAACTGCAACTGTTGAATAGACCTTAACTGAATAATTAAAGTGGTACTCCGGCCCTAATACATCTTATCCCCTATCTAAAGGATAGAGAATAAGATGTATGATCATGAGGGTCCCGCCACTGGGGACCCCTGCACTCTGTCATTGCGCACCCACCTTTGTGAGCTATCCGCAGCGCTGGAGGTTCGGAGTGTGTAGCATTACGACCACGGGGCTGGAGTATCGTGACGTCACGACTCCGCTCCCGTGTGATGTCACTCTCAGCCCCCTCAATGCAAGTCCCATAGACGTCATACGGGGGCGGAGTCAAGACTACACACTCGAAGCCTCCAGCGCTGCGGAGAGCTCACAAAGGTGGGTGCGCAATGACAGATTGCAGGGGTCCCCAGCGGCGGGCCCCATGCGATCATACATCTTATCCCCTATCCTTTGTATAGGGGATAAGGTGTATTAGGGCTGGAGTACCCCTTTAAAGAACCATCAATGCAACTGAAATTAAAGAGTATTACTGTTGTCATCGTACTACATATGAACGCATGACAAGTCACCTAGGTGTCCGTTACCTGTCATAGAACAGCTCAGTGACTTTTTATACCTGCAGGGTATGCATTTGTATAAGAACAGATCCCCTTTGTATCTTTTCAGGGTCAAATACTGGAAGTAAAATCCTCAGCTGCTCCATCAGAAATTTTACAAGGTCGTATTTTCCAAAAGACTCTAAGCCATTGTTTCTCAGAAAGGGCACATGTTTATTTAGCTGCGCAAACATGCACTGTGTCTGCCGTAAGTCAAACAACCTCTCGGAAGTGTTCATTTGTCTAGGTTTGCAAAAAGTCCATTATACTGCACGCTTGTAAAAGAGAAAACGCAGATATCGCTGCTTAAGCTAACACTATCCTATATACACAATGCCCCACTTTAAATCTGTAAACCATAAGGCCAAGTTTATTCAGAATAAACATGCAGACATTCTTATGGTGGCCTGTCTTTTTACATATTTAACACTGAAGTTTAATATATAATCATTTTCTTTACTAAAGATAGTGGCCTTTGTCATTATATTTTATATTGTCTTAGGGTAAGATACACATTTTAAAGGGGTGTCCACTTTGTGCTTCCCTAAAATTATGCTGAACATACGGTGTCCTGTAACTCCTATAATGTCTTACTACTATAATCTACCTGGAAACCAGCAGCAAGCTTTCAATTTCTCTGAAGTGCCAGTAAAGGGTAAATTACGTGTTACATAGTGTTCCCTTTAATCAAATGGCTGCCCATGTAATGAAAGGATTTACCGCTCTATTAATACAGGTCCTATTTAGGGGCCTTTTCTGTAACAACTCCATAGACAATGAATGGTGTGCTGGCCGCACATACATGCTTCCATTGCAGGGGAAAATGTATCCCCGTAATAGTGATCGGTCTGATCACCTAGGGTAGGATAAGGGATAACTTTAAATTGTTGTAAAACCTTTTTAAATGAACATTCCAGGGCCTATAATCTGTACACTAATGATATCATGGTATGCTTAGAAGTGACGCCAACTGCACAATTCTGTCATACTGGTGAGGCACAGGGGTTAAGAAAGAAATCACATAAACCAACCTGTCATAGTATGTAGTTCCCTCCTAAAGATTACTGTTGCCCACAATACCATTACTAAACATAACATTTGGCTAAATGTGTTATGTGACTTCTGTAAATCAATGTATAATGAAATAAAAGGTAATAATTGATAAGGGTTGTATAGGATTGCCATTATATACAAACAGGGGACTCTTGTTTAAAGGAAACTTCAGCAAAAATGAACTTTTCCCCTATCCACAGGATCCACAGATTAGGGGACAATTAGTTGATCGCAAGGGGTTCGACTGCTGGGACCCCCCGCGATCTCCGGGATGGGACCCAGCGCTCAATGAGGAACGTGTGCTGCAGACGGCACATGCTCCATTAATTTCTATGGGAGCACTCAAAAGACTTGAGTACAGCACTCTGGCATCAACGGCGCTCCCATAGAAATTAATAAAGCACATGCCATCTACTGGTAGGCGACACACACTCCTCACTAAGAGAGCCAGGGTCCCGTCCCGGAGATCCTGGGGGGTCCTAGGGGTCGGACCCCTCACGATCAGCTACTTATCCCCTATCCTATGGATAGGGGATAAATCAACTTATGTTGGAGTTCTCCTTTAAAGGGTACCTCTCATCAAAAAAACTTTTGCTATATTATAGATTAATGTATGCAGAATAACTTCACAATTGCATGTTATAAAAAAATATGCTTCTTTCTATTTAATTTTCCACTTTGAAGAAATGACCACTAGGGGTCTCCCTACCAGTCCTGGCAGCAAGCATTTCAGACTCATGCTGGAGTCCTAAACACTACGAGCTGCCAGTCTGCTTTGTTCACAAAGGAGAACACTCAGAGCTGCCAGCCTGCTTTGTTCACAGCCTGTTTGGCTGTGAACAAAGCAGGCTGGCAGCTCTGAGTGTTTAGGACTCCAGCATGAGTCAGAAATGCTTGCTGACAGGACTGATCGGGAAAAATACAATAGAAAGAAGCATATTTTTCATTAACATGCTATTGGAAAGTTATTCAACATTCATTAATCTAAAATATATCAAAAGTTTATTTGATGAGAGGTACCCTTTAAGCTGGCCAACAAATAAACAATGTATACGTTTATTTTATTTGTAGATGACAGCGTGCAAATTTATGGTTGAATTATGCTTCAGACTGTGCTGTGATTTCACTCTGTGCTAGTGTCAGAGAGACCTGCTACCTTTAATGTATGGAGAGAAAACAGGTCCAATGGCTGCTGCTGAAACTACATACATTGGAAACCTGAAATAACATGAGGCTGGAAGTAGCTCCTCTACACATTTTTCATATTTAGGAGAAGTGTACATTTTTGCTATTTTGATTATATATTTTGTTCATTTTGATTGTTATCTAATACACTTAATAAAACAATGTATTGAAAGTAGATGAGGAAAAGACATGTCATTTAAAGTTTATTTAAACTTAATTGTTTCCTCATAAATTGTATTACAAACACCAGAAAGAAAACCTTTATGTTAATACTGTCTGTTTAATGCCTATATACATTTAATACTGAGGTACAGTCAAAGCATTTGAATTGCTTTTCGACACTGTCAGAAGGAATTGTGTTATTTAAAAAAAAACTTCATGCCCAAAACAGGAGTTTAATATATTACAAATATTTTTTTTTATAAAGTGCCTTTGAGTCAACTATATATATATATATATATATATATATATATATATATATATATATACACGATATATATAAATATATATATGTATATTTAAACAGATAATAAACTTTGTGAATATGAAATATACAGTGAATGTGGCACTAAACTCCGTGGTCCCATAATTTACAAAATGCTATTATTATGATAATTTTTACATATTTATACAACCCCCAAGGCATATGTATATCGGAATATGCTACATATATATAAGATAAAAATAAGAAATAGCACCAAATGAAATTTCAGCAGTTTAGCAAAATATATAAAACAATAAAAGAAAATTACAAATGTCCACAGTAAACAATAATAATAATAACGAAGCAACACCTAATACAATCTTATTTTGACAATTACATATAAAGTGAAATATGTAATGTCTTGTTTAGAAAGATACAAACAATATATATTATTTCAAAAGGCAAAAAATATACCGTAACTGGTTAAAAAAAAGCATAAACAAAAAATTTTTTTTTTAAATGGAAATGCTTTAACTGAAAAGACAGTTTGTTGTAGAATGTGATACTTTCTATACAATAAATATTTTAAATATGAATATTCATTAGAATATTTCATATACATTTCTAAGTCATACCATATGTCAGAAGATTCGGAAGTTTATGTGCTATTGATATGAAAAAAATAAATACATAATGCATAATAATATTAAAAAATAAAATAAAAACACATTTTAGGTACATGTCCCTTTGTTGCACAGATTGATCTCGCTCATACAGTACTCCGTAATGGACAAATAAAATCAGTAACTTATAAAAATAAAAAAAACTGTCAAAAAGGAATAGCATAATAACATTTTTATTTTAGTTTTATCTAAAAGTAAATTTTGTACCTAATAATATCTTAAAGGGGTTAACTTTATATTAAAAGAGGTCCTATGGCCTCTTCTGACATGGCTGTTTCAGTAAATATTCACATTCCCCATAAAATAGCAATACTGAAACCTATTTTCTTAGAACAGCGTTGCACAATTCCTAATTCCCTTGTTATTCCTCCTGTGAGAAGAAATTGACGACTGAGTGTTAACACTGCCCTGCCAAAGGGGTGTGTTTAGAGGTAAGTGAATATGTTTCAATGAATCTACCATGAATTTTTTTGTCTTGAAAGAAGTTCCGCTTTTAAAAAGCTTTGATTGCATGAAAAAGTCAAGTATGGAACTCAGAGGTCTCCTAGGACTGCATCCAATGGTCACAGTTCTAGGAAACCTGAACATTTCATACCTGGGTTTTCTGTACAATTGGAGCACTTTGAAAGCTAAACTTTTTTACAAGGCAAAACTAATCGATGACCAATTTCTTAGACTCGGATTCATAGAAACTTACTGTAGAATTGCTCACCTGTGTTTCTACACAGTCTCAGACTCTTAGATCTCATTGGTCAGTTTCTGACTATGTAGGAACATGCCACAAACACAAAGAGAATGTTAATGCCCAGTTGTCAATAAATGGGGTTATCCAGGTTTTAAAAGCGTATCCCCTATTCTGTGGATAGAGCATGAGTGTCTGATAGAAAGGGGTCCAATCCCTGGGACCCCATATGATCTCCAGGGCACCATCCGGCTTTTCCTGCATCCACCTTCCAAGACATACTCATCTTGTTCATATAGTCACTGGCTGCAGCGGTGTCCATCCTCAGCCAGCAATTGGCTGAGCAGGCTGTCACTGCTGAGACCAGTTTTCTTTTGGAAGGTGGGAAGCACAGCACTGAGAGGGAAGATTGCCATTCTGGAGAGCTCACAGGATAGGGGATACGTTTTTAAAAGCTGAATAACCCCTTTAATTCATACATTTGTAGAGGAAATAACAGAGGTTAACACTCTACAAAAATGTAATACAGAAAAGTTATTTTATGGGGACACAAGGATTTACTAATACAGACACATCAGGCATAGCAAAACTTTTATCAGATATCACACACTACAACCAACTTTCTTTTCTCTAGTATATAAAGAAAAAATTCTTCTAAACCATGTCAAAGAAATAGTCTAATATAGGTCATAAAAATAACCTTGATGCTAAAGAGTCTGACCACAGGACTGAACTGATGTACCATGGTGTTATAGAAACAGGTAAATGCATTTAGAGAATGTTAAATGTTTTTGTTTGTTATTTATGTGAAATGTTAGACTGAAAATTTCTGTACATTGTAACAGAAATATGAAAATGATTTAACATAATGTGGTTGAATGATTTAAAAGCCATTCTTTTTTTTTTGAAGAAGAAGAAGAAGAAGAAAACATGCCCAAATGGAGTCACAGTGGATAAGAAGAAAGGTTTTACATTAAACTGACAATGGTGGCTAAAGCATCACTAAGTGCAGCGTTCAATTAAAAACAACTTTGTAACTATATTATTGAAGACCTTGGTCTTATAAAAATAAATGTTGGCTAGAATTTCATTTGTCATTATTACAAAATAAAAATAATACTTATGGTCATACCGAGCTCCAAGGACCTGTATTCCATGCAGAATCTGGAGGACAACTATGAGTGTTACATTGTTCGCGGTCCGGGGGTTTGTCTAGTATCTCGCAGCTAAGATCATTGAATCGCTCCCCATTAGGTTTCTGGCATATGACAAGTCTTGTCCTTGTCCCGGAACCACATTTTTTTGAGCACTAGAAATTGAAACAAAGGAGGATTTTATTTTCAATTACCTTAATACAATAAAATCCTGATAGAAAAAGTATTGAAATTAAAAACATAACTGTTAAAATAAACTGTGAAATGCAACATATTTTGAACCAAATGTTACTGCTAAACCATAATGGGCAAGGTCGTACTGAGTCACCTGATGGGCTTAGAACATGATAAAGAATGGATCCCCAAAGGTCATGCAGAAGACAACTGAATTTCAATGTGCCTTTGGGCCAATAACATAACGTTATGGATTGGTTCACTTTCAGGATACAACCGGATGCCATATGGAAACTTAAAGGGGAACTCCATTGAAAACAAGTGAAAAACAAATGTTTTCAAATCAAATGGTACCAGAAAGTTAAACAGATTTGTAAATTACTTCTATTAAAAAAAATCTTAATCCTTATCCTTAGTACTTATCAGCTGCTGTAAACTACACAGAAATTTGTGAATTTCTTTTCTGTCTGACAACAGTTCTCTCTGCTGACACCTCTGTCTGTGTCAGGAACTTTCCAGATTAGAAGCAAATCCCCATAGAAAACCTATCCTGCTCTGGACAGTTCCTGCCATGGACAGAGGTATCAGCAGAGAGCACTGTTGTCAGGCTGGAAAGAACTTCACAAATTTCTCTGTAGTATATCTGTAACATACAGCAGCTAATAAGTACTAGAATGGTTATTTGAGACAGTTGCAAGATATACAAAAATATCTTTAGCAAAATCTTCAGAATTATTAAAAGACATTCACCTTCTCAATCAATAATAATAATAATAATATTAAGTGTATGCATCTAAAGCAATGGTTCTCAACTTGGGGTAAAAGTACCCCCAGGGGTACTTAGCAGTTCTTCAGGGGGTACTTGAAAAAAAATTAGTAATGGCAGCCACAGCCACTGGTTACTGGTCTGGACCACTTTGAAAGAAATGGTAGACTGATGTCACTGCATCGAGGAGCGGAGCAGGAGAACAGCAAAGGGGAAGCGCGGGCACTGGGCTGCTGTGGGCAGTAACTACCATCAACTTTGTTGCTCCACTGTATCTGCAGACAGGTGACCTACTGCTATGAGCCATAGCAATAGGTCCCCAGACCAGAGGAGCAGTGGAGCTCCAAAGCGGGACAGTATGGTGGCCTACAACTATACATGGGGGCAGTTTAGGGGCCTACAGCTATATTTGGGGGCACAGAGGGGGCCTAACAACTTTATGGGGACGCAAAGTGGGTACTTTTACTGTGTGTGACAATAAACATGGGGAGTTTATACATAGGTGGGTTTTGTACTGCAGAAAGGAGCCTAAAATGTTTGTTTGGCTGGTTTTGTGGAGAAGTCTTGTATGGGAGAAATCTTAATGGTGGTCTAGGCCAGGTAGTAAAGGGAAGCAAACCACTCCGGATAGAGAAGACATCACCTGTAAATCAGGGGACTGGGGAGATAGGGAGAGAAACAGGGGGCCTGTTGTAGAGGAAAGTAAATCATATGAATTATACTATAATCATTAGAAAATGTCTCTAATATGGGGGTACAATTTTTTGGAAATAGGCTGTCAAGGGGACAGCTACCACTCATCTAAAGGAAATTACCTCCCCCCAGTTGCCAAATGCCCACTGAGGACAAGGTCCAGATTCACACGGCCGTTGCTCAGCAGGCTTGCTTCTCTCATCACAGTTGGCAGTAGAATACCCATTTTCATCTTGGCAAACCACCACACGTCGCTGGAATCCACCTGCACATGTGCTAGAACACTAGAATGTAAACAAGAAAAATTTATTATATAGGACAAGCAGTAACTATTCATCATCATTATCAAACCTGTATTTGTTTAGCTGTTGTTGATAGGGTCTGTGGCGGAATTTCAACAGCGTAAATTCGCTGCTGAAAATCTGTTGTGGACAGGCTGTGGAGACTCTGCCCCCTTTCAAACTCACAGTGGGAAACACACTGCGATTTTGAAAGGAAATCTGCTTTTGGGAAAGAGCCCTAAAGGCATAAACATTTATGGTGGTTGAAGAATTCATAAATTAACGGCTCAGGTTCTTTACCCATTGGGTATCTAAAGCCAGGGCCAGTTTAGTAGAAATTGTGTCCTTAGACAGCAATAAAAGTAAGCCCCTTGTTCAACTTTTTTAGAAAATAGGAAAATACCCACACAACACTCCCATTCGGACATTCAGGTTATAAACAATACCACCATATAGTATCTAAATAATAGTTTTATTGGTAATTACTATTACGTACTTCAACTTCAACTTTCCAATCTGGAAAATAGCATTCAATAGTAGTTACAGCTCTAGTTTATTAAATAGGTTAAAGGGATATTCCAGTATTTTTTTTTATTTGACTATGTTACAGGGGCTGTAAAGTTAGTGTAGTTCATAATATAGTGTCTGTGCCTGTGTGTGAGGGTTTTCTCACAATTCTTATGTGATTTTCACCCCAATATTTATTTTTAACAGCATATAAAATGACTGCTGTCTCAGATTTTTCCCAGGTTGCAATGTGGCTGAGACCTGACTCACTAGTCAGCTGATGACAGGGAGCCTGTCTGCTTCAATAGATGGAGTGATCGCTTTGTGGGAGAGAGATCAATCTGCAACTAATGCAACAGCTGTAGGCACCCTACTTGAAAACCACAGTTCTTTTGAATGGATGCAGCTCATTTATGTTTCAATGGGTGGGGTGGCTGATGTGTGGGACAGAGGAAAATGGAATAATGGGATTTGTAGGCAAAAGAAGAAAACTCAAACAGGAAATAACAGTTCACAATAAGCTAGTCACAGTGTTATGGTAAATTCACAACATAGCCATTTAGCTCCAAGACAAGCGCAGATCCTTCCTAAGCATGTCCATTACTGTCTGCTAGGCACGTACAAAAATCCCCTTATGGTGGATTTATGGTGGATAACCCCTTTAATAAGGAAAAGAAAATGATAAATGTGGTAATTATCCCATCTTGAAGAATATTGAAGATATGTTATGGCACTGGCTCTAACCAATCAACATAGTACGTAAAAATAAGCAGCACAAGAATCAACATCAAATATAAGTAAAAACAAATACTTTCTGGTCCGTATGAAATATATTAAGGCACATAACATAGATTTAGAACTTACCGCTCCCCATGGACCTATTCTCCACTGACTTTCACTTGTACCAGAAGAACGACCATTGTTCCTGGTTAAGATGGCCAAGGTTGGGTTTAATCTAACTCTTTGGTCAACATTTGTGAAAGGATGCATGGGCCTGCTATAGTCATGGTTGACATAGTGACAGGGGGAAAGGGAACACTCTTGCTCGGTCTGTGGACTGTCTTCTGGATCACACTCGGTATTATCAAATGATTGGCCAATGAAATCCACACAAATCACTTGCCTCACAGCCTTCCCCTGGCCACAGGTCACCGAGCACTGTAGTGAAAAATAGAAAAAAAAGAAAACATTCTACATCATTTAGGCTAGTAACTAAAGGAAAGTTACAATGGATTTAAAATCCATTATTTCAAAGGTTTTACAGAATATTAGTAAAATGTTATATACATGATTAATACCAGTGTCATGGCCATGATTTAGACACAGTTTGTGTATGCTTTTCTAGACAGAGTATATTCTACTCCAACCTCTACTCAGGTTAGAATAGCTATAACTACCGTATTTTTTGCCGTATAAGACGCACTTTTTCTTCCCCAAAACTGGGGGGAAAAAGTAGGTGCATCTTATACGGCGAATACACCCCTATCGCGGCGGTCCCTGCAGCCATCAACGGCCGGGACCCGCGGCTAATACAGGACATCACCGATCGCGGTGATGCCCTGTATTAACCCTTCAGGCGTGGCGATCAAAGCTGACCGCCGTGTCTGAAGGGAAAGTGACACTAACCCGGCTGTTCAGTCGGGCTGTTCTGGACCGCCGCGATTTCACCGCGGCGGTCCCGAACAGCCCGACTGAATAGCCGGGTTAGTGCTTACAGGATACTGGGAGGGACCTTACCTGCCTCCTCGGTGTCTTCTCCGTTCAGGGATCCCCTGTATGGCCGGCGCTCTCCTTCATTGTCATCACGTCGTCGCGTACGTGCGTCGGCGTGCATAACGATGTGATGGTGGCAACGGAGAGCGAGGATACCCGGCCGGCAGCAGAGACGTTTCGGAGCGACGGGGACACAGCGACAGCGATGGAGCGACATCCAGGGCAGCGGTGACGGGTCCGGAGCGGCGGGGACACGTAGGAAGCCTATTTGGCTGAATTTGTGCGAGGGGGTGTGAATGCCCACGCCCCCCTGCACCTAGAGGCGGGGTCTTGCTGGAGGCACCACTATTAAACGCCCCTGCAACACACAGGCGGGGCGTACGTGGTTTTCAGGCACTTCGGCGGTCGTCCAGCGTGCAGAGGTCCCACCACGAGAAACCGGGTTTCCGGCCTTATGTCTCAGTCAGGTACCACCACACGCTCCAGGTTACCGGAGAGGACCGGAGCTCCGTCCCCGGTTGCCCCACTCAGGTCCCCTCGCCACCCTCCGCGAGGCCCCCTGCCGCCCCCTTTTTGCCGTGTCACTCTACCGGGCCGGGCGAGACACGGAGGAGCGGGCGGCCGCAGGCGGCGGACATAGTCAGAGCCTCTGCCAGGGGCCCAGATTGCTTCCCCAAGAGTACCCCCCCCCCACTCCCGGGGGCCCGAGCGGCGAGACCAACGTCCCCACGCTCCGGAGCGTATCCGCTGGGCCACGGGGGGGGCGGGGCCCACCGCCATCCAGGTGCTCGCCGGGCCCTCACCTGGCTTCGACCCGGGTCTCCCCCTCGGCCGCGGGAGGGGGCGGAGCCCACGTCCAGCAGGGTCCCCGGTCCGGTCCGCACGCCGGGCTCTTTTCCGCCTCCTCGCTCCCCGTGGTCCCGGTCGGCAGGATGGCGCCGCCGGGCCGTGGGGTGCGAGGGGGCGGAGCCAAAACGTGAAAAAAAAAAAAAAAAAAATTATTATAATAATAGTAATAAATATGTCAAAACAAACAAGTAAATGTATAAATAACAAGTTGGCCGGGTGGATCACTCTGGCTTCCCAACAGTAGGGGGACTGGCGGCACCCCTGCACCATTCAAGGGCTCAGCTCCCCGCGGCCACCGGGCAGCTGGATGCCATAGGGGGAGTCTCCTCTGCATTTCCCCTCCTCCACTTTTACACCCAGGCTTTCCTTTCGGTACCAGGGCCACCTCGGCCCAGGTTGGTGGGGGTCGACTCTTTACGTAGCGGCCATGCCTCGCAGCCTGCGCACAAGCGTTGTGCCGTTCAGTCACTCATAACATTCTTTCGGCGCAGTCGCCCTTAGATTTCTTTCTGTACAGTCACTCAGCTTTCTTACCTGACAGTCACCCGGCTCTTACGTCGTCCAGTCACTCATAGCATCCACACCATGCAGCCACTCATAGCATCCACACCGTACAGTCTTTTCATAGCTTTCACACTGTGCAGTCACTCATAGCTTTTTACATACTGCGCAGTCACTCACAGCTTTACACCATGCAGTCACTCATAGCATCCACACCGTTCTGTCACTCATAGCATCCACACCGTACAGTCTTTTCATAGCTTTCACACCGTGCAGTCACTCATAGCTTTTTACGTACGGCGCAGTCACTCACAGCTTTCACACCATGCAGTCACTCTCAGCTTCCATGCCGTACAGTCACTCACTACGTCCCTCACTGTGCAGCCACTCCTAGCTTCATACCGTATAGGCACTCTTAGCATTATTCCGTCACAGTTCACGCACAGCGTTCTGCCGTGCAGTCACTCGTAGCATTCACAACGTGCACTCACTCATAGGTTCACCATGCAGCCGCTCATAAGCGTCATACCAGGCAGTCGCCCACAGCTTCTTGCAGTCCGCTCACTCATAGCGTCTTACTGCACAGTCACTCATATCATTGATATTGCACTGTCACTAGGCGCTCATACCTTGCAGTCACCCTTACCATCTCATTCTGTGCCATCTCCTTAGCGTTTCCACCATGCACCTACTCTCAGCACTCATACCATGCAGTCACTCCTAGACCGTTCCACACGTAGCTTCTCACGATACATGTACTCATGGTTTTCACACCGCACACAACACGTATATGGTTCATACAGTCACAACATTCACCACTCTTACGCAATGTCAGTACTACACCGCCCGCTGTTCTTACTGAACCTACGCGCATGCATTTCACACCACGTATAAACATTCAGAAATTTCATCCTGCACAACAGGCGCTCTTAGCGGCACACGCAGGGCATACAGTTATAGTGTTGTATAGAGCACACACGTCATAGTGCTTCATGCAGTGGGTACAGCAAGTCATTCACAGGTTACTCAAGTTCAGGGTCACTTGCCGCAAGCACAGTCACTTCATTGTACAAATACTCGCTCACAGTCTCACATACAGTAGGTACAGTTGGGGTTCCGTGTACGGTATGTACGCTCTTGGTGTCATTTACAGTGAGTACAGTTGTTGCATTCAATTCACACGCCCAGTCGCACATAGTGGGTACAGTAGTATCACACAGTACACACGCTCTGTCACATGCAGGGAGTACAGTCACATTGTCGCATATAGCACACACGCTCACAATGGTTATGCTGCGAGTGCAGCGGTAGTACGGTCACAGTTCATGATAGTTCCATGCAGTGGGTACAGTTCCGTTTTACACGCAGCACATACGTACATCACGCCACATACTGTGAATACAGTCGTAGTGCCAGACGTTCACAATTGCAGCACCACACCGTGCCCATCATGGTCATTTCGCACTCACATGTGCCGCTGCGTCAATTTCAGGCGCTCGCGGCTTGCACGGAACGCACACTCACAACCATCGTCGTGTCTAGCTCCTCACTGTGTTGCCGCACTTTGCTCATAGCTACTACTGTTTCATACGTACAACCTCACTCGGCACACCACACTCACGCTCGTAAACTTCTCACGGTTCAGATACTCTCAGGTGGCACTGTACAGTCACATATAGTTACCCTGCACATGGCGGTACCGGCGGTTGGTCCCTGTAGTTGACATGCCACATTCAAGTTACCATAGTAACTGCTCAGTCTCAGCCAAGCATCCGCGTCTTGCCATGCTCGCCAGTCACCTAGCTTGTCCTAACGGTTTATTGTTGTTGCGGACACGTCATTTTGCACATTTCATGCCACGACACAAGTGGTGTACACCCACTCCACCTGCCACGTCCTGCAGGAAGAGCCGCTTCCCATTCCTTGTTACTGTCATGTCTTCTGAATACAACATCACGACACATAGGTTTCCTCATCACACCTGCCACGCCTGCAGGGGACAGCACTTCACAGTGGCTGCTACTGACACTCCTTCAGAGCTACGACACCACGAAACACGGATGGTGGGCGTAGCCCTCATGCCCCCAGGGGGTTGCGCCGAGCAGCCATGGTTATACACACCGTCAGATCACACACACTTTAAAAAATAAATAAATAATAATAACATAAAAGAATGGGAAACATGTACACTCACGCATGTACTTCTCGACACGTACCCACTGTTTCCATGTCACTTCATCACTCTTGTTTGCTTACCACAGTTACTCGTTCCACACACCGACGCTGCTACTGACACGTCTTCAGAGCCTCGCGCGTCCTCTCACCCACCAAGTTCCCAGGTCCGACTCGCTCCAGTCGGGGTCCTGGTAAAGTCCGTTGTTCCTGACTCTGCTTCAGTGCAATATGACTCGTCACACATAGGCAGTGGGTCAACCGTTGGCTGACACGTCGTCAGTGGGGGCCCCTGCGTATGCTGTTCTGACTCTTCTTCAGCGCAACAGCATACACTTAGTCTCATTTTCACGACACCATGCATACATCATGTCAGGCACTCAGCGGCCCGCTAAAAAATAAATAAATAAATAAATAAAAAATAAAAAGGAAGCATGCACACTCTTATATATGTACGTCGCAATACGTACCCGATGATCCATGTTTCACTTTCACCTCTTTGTTGCTTACTACAGTTACTCGCATCACACACTGACGCTGCTACTGACACGTCGTCAGAGCCTCGCGCGTCCTCTCACCCACCAAGTTCCTCAGGTTGGACTCTCTTCAGTCGGGGTCCTGGTGAAGTCTGTTGTTCCTGACTCTGCTTCAGTGCAACATGACTCGATACACTTAGGTATGTGGGTCAACCGGCTGGCTGACACGGTTTCAGTGGGGACCCCTGCGTAGGCTGTTCTGACTCTTCTTCAGCACCACAGCATAGTTTCACAGCTTAGTCTCATCTCGCGTCACCACGCATACATCATGCCAGGCTCGAAGCTGCCATTCACTCCCGCAGTAGGAAAAAAAAAAAAAAAAAAAAAAAAAAAAAAAAAATATATAAAAAAAAAAAAAAAAAAAAAAAAAATAAATAAATAATAATAATAATAATTCAAATAAAAATGAATATGAACCCAGGGGTTGCATACCATCTCCACCTGCCACGTCTGCAGGGAGATTAATAGGCTTCATCGGTATTTCCCCAAACACAGGTCGTAGAGTTACTATGTCATGACTCATAGGCGGTTTATTTCACGCATCAATCTGTCTTGTCCGCGCATGTCAGCATCACATTAACAGCTATCTCTTCCACAGACACGAGGGCACTCTTAGACCTGTCACGCCACAGGCACGAGGTTCGAGTCAGACTGCCTTTCCAGGCACAGCAGTATTGCAGAGACCTGTCACATCCACAGGCACAAGGGTATGCGAGACCTGTCAGGTTACAGGTACGACAGTCACATATAGGCCTTCCACAGGCATGAAAGCATGCAGGACCTGTCAGAATCTACAGGCTCGATAGTCGTGTAGAGGCCGGTCTTGTCTGCGGACGCAGTGGTTCTGTTGATGCCTGTCTGCAGGCATGGCGGTCCTTAGGCTTAATTTGTTACTGGTATCTGTCGAGAATACAAGCGTGATCAGGGCTGGGAGGCCCGTCGTTCGCTACTGGTCATTACCTCGGAGACTATATTCGGGACGGTATATTGGCAGGGCAGGACATGGCTCACAGTACAGTCCAGCCAACTCTTCATATCTCTACACAATGAATTTTTGCCACTCTTTAGCAGGGACAGGAGGACGTGTTGCCCGGCAAGCTCTATCGGTTCCCCTTTTCGGCAATTACATAGTGAGCATGCCAATATGAACGAATCAGCTAGCACGTAGTCAGGCCCCGTTCCAGGGCTGGGCCGTGACGCAGTAGGCGTCTCCAACATATTCTCTCCGTGTCAGACACTGCCTCAGGTGGTCGCCAGCCGGCAGGCACAACTCTCTTGGTTCCTTGAGTCTAGCATGTACAGTTTGGGGGAAGATAGGCATGACGAATTTTGGTTATTATGGTTAGGGATGTTATCAACTCTACTTCTTGATTTTTTGCCCTCTATAGGCGTGCCCTCATACGCGGTTTCGGGCACAATTCAACCGCTTTGCCAGTCATTTATTGATATAAGTACATAGGTTTGTATGCAAGGTGCAATCACAAGTACGGAACAACGCAAGCCGCTTGGTAAGTCAACGTTATGGTTTGCATAGTTGTGTTTCAGTCCTTGCCTTTACAAGCCCGAATGTAAGCCCTGAGCACAAGTAGGAAGCCTATTTGGCTGAATTTGTGCGAGGGGGTGTGAATGCCCACGCCCCCCTGCACCTAGAGGCGGGGTCTTGCTGGAGGCACCACTATTAAACGCCCCTGCAACACACAGGCGGGGCGTACGTGGTTTTCAGGCACCCTCCCAACCCGCCCTTATTTCTATCAATCCACCATAGGGTATGCCCTCTATAGGCGTGCCCTCATACGCGGTTTCGGGCACAATTCAACCGCTTTGCCAGTCATTTATTGATATAAGTACATAGGTTTGTATGCAAGGTGCAATCACAAGTACGGAACAACGCAAGCCGCTTGGTAAGTCAACGTTATGGTTTGCATAGTTGTGTTTCAGTCCTTGCCTTTACAAGCCCGAATGTAAGCCCTGAGCACAAGTGAGTATTACCTCCTCCTGCAGTGGTCTTCAATCTGCGGACCTCCAGATGTTGCAAAACTACAACTCCCAGCATGCCCGGACAGCCAACGGCTGTCCGGGCATGCTGGGAGTTGTAGTTTTGCAACATCTGGAGGTCCGCAGGTTGAAGACCACTATTGGGTTCAAAATCTTTATTTTTTTAGATTTTGCACCTATAAATTGGGTGCGTCTTATACGCCGGTGCGTCCTATAGGATGAAAAATACGGTAATTGCATCATGATGCTCTACTTTAACTAAGAAAAGAGATATAGAGGGGACCGTGGTCAACCCTCCAAAATGAGCTTTTACTATCATTAAGGGGATCTCCAGTGGAAATTTTTTTTTTAAATCTGTGGTCAGACAGAAAAGAAATTCTGTCTGGCACCAGTTAATTTAAAACAAATAGTTTTCCACTGGAGTACCCCTTTAAATAGCTTAGGGCACCCTGATTACACACCTTTTCCCAGTATAAGGGAAATGTTAGATGTGTAACATTGAGGGACCTGCATGCCTAACACATACCTCCTGACTGTATATTGCCACCCATAACCTGATGATAAACCTACATATCTTGGGAATGGGAGGACATATTAATAAAAAGGTGAGTACTCAGGGCACCCTAAGCTATTTAATGGTCATCTTATTTGGGTTAGCCATATGTCTTCTTTCTCTGCTCTAGAATCCTATTTTTAAATACCTATTAGGGTATACTAATTTACCCTAATTGAGGAGGGACCCTCATTTCAGACTTCCATCAGTTAACTATCGAAGGGAATGGCTGTTTTCTGAAGTACCTTGATTATAATGTGTACCTTGCCTTTAAAGGGGTATTCCAGGAAAAAACTTTTTTATATATATCAACTGGCTCCAGAAAGTTAAACAGATTTGTAAATTACTTCTATTAAAAAATCTTAATCCTTTCAGTACTTATGAGCTTCTGAAGTTAAGGTTGTTTGTGTTGTTTCTGTCTAAGTAATCTCTGATGACACGTGTCTCGGGAACCGCCCAGTTTAGAAGCAAATTCCCATAGCAAACCTCTTCTAAACTGGGCGTTTCCCGAGACACGTGTCATCAGAGATTACTTAGACAGAAAAGAACAACCTAAACTTCAGAAGCTCATAAGTACTGAAAGGATTAAGATTTTTTAATAGAAGTAATTTACAAATCTGTTTAACTTTCTGGAGCCAGTTGATCTATAAAAAAAAGTTTTTTCCTGGATAACCCCTTTAAGAAAATTTGAATATATGTTGTAAAATGTGGAGAATGGGGATTTATCAAAACCCGTGCAAAGGAAAAGTTGCCCATAGCAACCAATCAGATCGCTTGTGTAATTTTTCAGAGGCCTTGTTAAAAATCAAAGAGGCAATCTGATTGGTTGCTATGGGCAACTGGGCAACTTTTCTCTGCACAGGTTTTGATAAATCTCCCCCATTGTCTTTAGAGGGGTACTCCGGTGGAAAACTTTTTTTTTAAAATCAACTGGTGCCAGAAAGTTAAACAGATTTGTAAATTACTTCTATTAAAAAATCTTAATCCTTCCAGTACTTATTAGCTGTTGAATACTACAGAGGAAATTATTTTCTTTTTGGAACACAGTGCTCTTTGCTGACATCATGAGCACAGTGCTCTCTGCTGACATCTCTGTCCATTTTAGGAACTGTCCAGAACAGCATATGCTTGCTATGGGGATTTTCTCCTACTCTGGACAGTTCTTAAAATGGACAGAGATGTCAGCAGAGAGCACTGTGCTCATGATGTCAGCAGAGAGCTCTGTGTTCCAAAAAGAAAATAATTTCCTCTGTAGTATTCAGCAGCTAATAAATACTGGAAGGATTAAGATTTTTTTTTTATTAGAAGTAATTTACAAATCTGTTTAACTTTCTGGCGCCAGTTGATTTAAAAAAAAAAAAGTTTTCCACCGGAGTACCCCTTCTATTTTTAATTATTTTCACATTGTATAAGAAACCCATATATTCCATGTGATATACTCACAGAACTCCATACTAGTGCTTTCCGTTGTCTAATTTTAATTATCTAGTGCTTTCCATTGTCTAATTTAAATAATTTTCACATTGTATAAAAAACCCATATATTCCATGTGATATACTCACAGAACTCCATTCTAGTGCTTTCCATTGTCCACATGGAGTCACTGTGCACACTTCAGTTGCTAATGGCTTTGGTAGGTGGGAACAAGCCGTTTCATCTGCCACTGCACCTTGCTCATCACGGCAACTGACGTATCTCATTCTGTTCCCTTTACCACAAGTTGCTGAGCACTAGGAAATATTGAAACAATCTGTGTTTAGGATACAATCAAGTAATTTCCCAAGATGCCTCAAGTCAAATTCTACTTTTTGTCAAATATTTTTTTTTTTTTTTTTTATAATCTTTTTTATTCTAAACATATCAATGGCTGGGATAACTCAGATGATTATGCAGTATTACAGCAGTATTAAAATGTATAAAATAAGCCACAGGAGAAAGCGGGTTCATATCCCCTAGTGAATTAAAAATGGTCACTGTAATTTCAAAGAGCCTTCCTACATGTGATAACCCATATGATTTTTAACATATTTGTAAACCACTTAATTTAACAATGACTTCTTACCAAGAAAGAACAGCTCTGACATCTTGGCCACTAGGAGTCTCACTTTTCTAAAGTCTGACGTCCAATGCTAGACTTAGTCCATCTCTAGTAACAAAGAGATCAGGACAGGCTACAGGAAGTGGAGGCAGGGCTTAGCTTCTGATATGTGCAGGAGAGAGAGTGACCCTGGGCTGTAAACCTGCAAGCTGTGAGCCTGTCTGTCTCCTCCAGGGTATTTACACTATGCCTGAAGGGTTAATTAAAACATCTTTTTTCATCTTGGCAGCAGTTAAGTGCTTAGTATAGCCCATTCCCTGCTGTGCTGCTGTTTCTTTTATATCTGCTCATGTAGCACCATGCAAAGCCAGTGCATCAGTAATCTCTTCTTCCAAGTCCGACTTGCCATCTATGGTAGTATACTTTAAAGGGGATCTTTATTTGACTTTGATACAGGGGTTGTAAAGTTGGTGTAGTTCATAATATAGTGTCTGTATCTGTGTGTGAAGGTTTTCTCACAATTCTTATGTGATTTTAACCCCAATAATAATTTTTACCAGCATACAAAATGACTGTTGTCTCAGATTTTTCCCAGGTTGTAATGCGGCCGAGACCCGACTCACTAGTCAGCTGATGACAGGGAGTCTGTCTGCTTCAATGGGTGGAGGGATCACTTGGTTGGAAAGAGATCAATCTGCAACTAATGCAACAGCTGTAGGCACCCTGATTGAAAACCACAGGTCTTTTTAAATGGATGCAGCTCATTTATTTTTCAATGGGTCGAGTGGCTGATGTGTGGGACGGAGGAAAATGGAATTATGGGATTTGTAGTCAAAAAAAGAAAAGTCAAACAGGAAATATCAGTTCACAAAAAAAGTTAGCCACAGTGTTATGGTAATTTCACAACGTAGCCATTTAGCCCCAAGACAAGCGCAGATCTTTCCTAAGCATGTCCATTACTGTCTGCCAGGTACGTACTAAAATCACCTTATGGTGGATAACCCCTTTAAATGATCCCCCAGCACACTAATCCCTCAGAATAGTGATAAGGAGTAGGTTATGTGCTGTGATTGGCCAGAAAAGTAACTGAAAGAAAAAACCTGTGAGTGTACTACTGGCAAACAGCCCAGCTCTGGTCCAGCCCAGTGACAGCACTAAAATCCCCTTCTCACCACTCTGAAAGGTTATTCTAATACAACTGTGCAGGCTTTGTAAAATGTCATAAATAGACAGGTACACTTTAAAACAGAAAATAAATAACAATTGAATTCAGATTGAAGAATTGAAGAAGGTAGAAAAACAAAACCATTTTTATGATCTTTTTGTTGTGCAAAATCAAAAAATATAAAAACCTTTCAAAATTTGGTTTCAATATAATCATGACATTTCTATAGAGTGACGTTCATGTGGTGGCCCAGTACAGGAGTTGCACCCCTGTACCTTTGCTGCCCTGTCAGGCAGACTCCATTCAGTGACCCATGGATCTCCCCTTTACCTATGTTTCATAAATAGTACTAAATGCCTATGTTATTCAATGCAATGTACATATATTGTTATATACTTTTAAGTAATGTTGCTATGTGTTGTAACCAAGGAAGGTACCAGTGACCATGTGACCTACAGGGTGACCTATGGGACCCCTTCAGAGTTTCCCCCATATAAAATCTGGGTGGCGCTAAGCTAATTCAGTCTCTTCTCTTGCCTCTTTAGTGCTGAGTACAGTGAGGTCAAGTCCTGAGAGAGTGTCTGATGTCCTGAGGAGGCCAAAAGCCTACCACGCAGCCACGCATTCACAAGTCCACTACCCCACAGATGAACATCAAAACCTGGTAAGCTACAAATGGGGTGAAGTCTGTCTAGTCAGTCCCAGTCAAGTCAGTCAAGATTAATTAGTGACAAGTCAGCGAGGCCCTGTATCAAATTGTCCAAGTCCACTACAAGTCCCAGCGAGCCTTAAGGTCTCTGAAGTCACTGGTCACCTCCGTGGGCCTGGCTTAGCTGTTAAGACTGTTACACCTGTCTATCTCAGTAAAGCTGCTGTTGTTCCATAACTTGACATCAGAGTCATTATTTGCCCCTGTGCCTAGCCCAGGATCCAGCAGTATACCTTTGGATGGTGTAGAGGTTAAACCATGCTCTGGCATCACGAACACAAGGGGTTAATGCCATCTGCCCATAGGGTAATTTCATCTACCCTCATCACAACCTCACCACATTCACAATATAATGCATTGATATAAAGAGTACAGTAATAAATGAATGTGTTAAGCAATAGGTTACTTATATCCTGAATGGTGCCATTATAAAATATATCTAAAAAAAAAAAACACAGCTATATCTAAGGAAAAGCAAATGTTTTTTTCAAAAAGGGTTAAGAATTGACTTGGTGGTAAGATGACCAATCCTTAGTGTTTTATGCAGACCACCTCCAAACCTGATGGACAGTTTAATGGAGTTGTTTTATTAGGAACAGTTGTACATAGAATTTTTTAAATGCAGCACATGATATATATTAAACATAAGTCATCTGTGTTTATTAGTGATCATGAGCTGGAATACGTAACGCTTATATAGACGTTAAATATGATTAATGTTCCATGTCAAGAGTCTGCCTGCTTAAACACTGGTGATAGCATTTTATTTTCAAAAGGTCAAGTCCATATGCTAAGCTTAAGTCTCTCACAGATGGAATGAGAACATCACATCTATGAATCTAAAAATAAACAAAAAAGTTACAGAATAAATGAGCCATATCTGGGGAGGAGCTGATTCAATTTAAAAGGGGTGCAGCAAAAATCGTTAGGAATCAGTGGATACGACAATGATGTACTGTAGATACAGAAAGTGATGCATTAGTAAAATATACTTACAGGTGTCCAGGATCCAAATCTCCACTGTGTCTTGCTGTGGACAATCTGTTTGGTTTCAGGAATGCCTGGGCATGCAGCTGTTTCACAGTCCTGTCAAAATAAGTTTGCTTTGTTAGACGGCTTCCTCTCCATAATTAATGCATTTTTTGATCTGGTGGTTATGAGGCAACGTTTGAGGTGGCTTTACACTCTACAGTTCGAGAAACAGAATTGGGGCCAAACCTAGGATATGCATGTTTACCATTTTTAAAGAATAACTGACATAAAGCAGAAGAACCCCTGTACAAGAACAATGTGTGGGCCTCTATTGCTGATTTCAGAATTATGTGCCATTTATAGACCCCCTTCACAGTTCTTCAGAAAAACCCTCACCAACAAGGTTAAACAAAGGAATTGGCAGAGTAGGCAGCCACCTAGGGCATTGGATGAATACATTGTTTAGTAAAAAATAAAACAACAATGCAACAAACAAATAAAACAACTATGCTTTAAATGTTTGCAAGCAAATAAAGCACTAGGAAAAGATGAGGTGGTGGTGAATGGGGAGTATTGGGTATATGCTATAAAAAATATCAGCAACTGGCAGGCAAGTAGGCTTGGTGACAAGGAATCACCACTCAGAGGCCTAACATAACATGTTTTGCAAAATCTGTAAAGAAGTCCTCAGTATAATATCTCTGTCCTTCCCCTGGGCAGAAAGACCATCAGGCCACCTTGGCACAAGGGCTCAGGTTAACTGCAACCTCTGCAAGCCCTTTGAGATTGCTTGTTGGTGAATGGATGAGCAGATGTTCCCCTTTTGGGCCGGGGTACTACATGTTTTGCTTTGGAAAACTGGTTCCATGGGGGCAGGCTCAGCTGTTTTAGCCAAATTGTTTGTTGCATTGTTGTGTGAAATCAACACTAGTTTGAGGTCCCTAAGGAGTTAACTGTGTGAGAGTTATAACAGTTATATGGACTGTTCAAGTTGTGTTCTGAACTGGGCAAACAATAGAACCACCTATAGAGCAAGCATCAAGCTTCTCTATCGTTTATGAAATTTGTAAGTATTATCATGGTGTGCCACTATTGAATGAAGAAAGGAAAAGTAAAGTTTGTCTATTTACACCAGCTGAGTCTATGACTGTTTATTTCAAGGAGGACCATTTGAACACCATGCTACACAATATGCACTGGGTTCCGTCACCCTTTGCTGATTACCTGTCATCATTTTTGGCAATACAAGAAACCTTACCTGAGTGTCTGTAGGTCGGGTTGCTGCATTGCAGTCACTATCGTCCACCACAGCGCCATAAACACCCACAACACATTTCACTGCTCTCATCTGATAACCGATTCCGCACGAAGCTGTACACTAGACATGAAAATACAGCCATATTGATTAAACCTGTAAGACAATGCTAAGGCAATTCACAGCCCAGTAAGACAATGCTTAGGCACTTAGCAATTTATGAAAATCTATAACTTGAAACATTTCATTTGAAATTGAGGTCAGCTCGCTCACCTACTGGATTGGATTAAACATGCTTGATTTAATGCCTTCCAATGTAAAAGTAAAGAATTTCAAATTGCTTTTCAAACTCTGGTATGCAGAATTCAGAAGATTAAATCACTAATCTTTATAAGTAAGTACACAGTGGGTGGGCCAGCCCAGACATGGTTCTGCCCAGATACAGATAATAGTTGATGCTTGTATTCCAGACCTTCCCAGGCTAAAGGAAAAACCAATCAAAGGGTGACACCCCCGAGCAATGAAGGCAGTGGAAGCATTGAATAGGAGTGGCTAGGTGTCGATCTGTAATTTTATGGAGAGTGCCATGGTATCCAAAATGGAGACAAACACATCTGGAAATCTGGACAAGTTTATTCCTGTTATGACCTGCACTGTGCCAGTAATATACATAGGATAAACTAGGCCACAACCTATCATCAGGGAAAGAAAGTTTTCAATGTTTTCCTGCTGGTTAAGTGCATTGTTTCCTCCCTGCCCTGCATCAACAGGGGTCCACTGTCCACCAGTCCTCCAGTTAGTGCAGGTCATTACTGGGTTTAGGATCTGGGGTCTGGGATTTCAAGTATCGTTAAGGTCTGAAGTTTGGGCACAGATGAAGGGGTAATGTGCCATGCTTGCAAGTTAAAGCAATTTGACTTGCAATTTAAAGGAATTTGGTGTTTAAAGGAGTAGTGCAGTGAAAAATAACATATCCCCTATCCAAAGGATAGGGGAAAAGTTATAGATGGGGGGGGGGGGGGGTCTGACCGCTGTGACCCCCCGTGATCTCCTGAACAGGACCCTGGTCGTCTGCTGGAAGCGGCCGTTTCGACCTCCGCAGAAGCCATGGCCGACATGCCCCCTATGTATCTCTATGGAATACATGGAGGGGTATGTCAGCTGTCGCATGTGAGTACGTCCCCTTCCAGCAGACTGCTGGGGCCCCATTCAGGCGATAGCGGGGGGTCCCAGCGGTTGGACCACTTGCAATCTATAACTTATCCTTTCACTACACTACTCCTTTAAGAGGGAGGTTGCCTGTGAAAGGGGAAGGTACAAATGACCTAAAACATTTCCTGATTTTTGCCAATAATTTGGCTCCAAGAACACAGAATAGTTAATACAGCCTTGGAAACACTAAGATAATGCAGTAAACAAGGATACTAAACAATACTTTTATATCGAGTGAGTCAAAATGTGAAGGCAGTGTTCCATATTATTATCCTTGTGTTCAGTATATTATGTCTTTTTTAATATTAATATCACGGTACTACACAGAATAGAATATAGTAATAAAAAAAAAGATTGAAAAGAAATTACAAATATACCAATTTTAAAAAATTATATATATTTAATTTTTTTATTTATATTTGTGTATTTATTTATATATGCTAAAAAACTACAAAAAATATTGTACCTGTCCCCATGGACCAACTTGCCATGATGCACATTCTTGCTGCTGACAAGTCTGTACTGATACAGGCTTAGTCTCTGGATCACAAACTCTGTCATTTACTCGACTTTCTCCAAACTGGCACCAGGTCTGGCGATGTTTGTGACCCTTTCCACAAGTTACGAGGCACTGCAAGTAAAGTTACAGGATTTACCATACAATCTCAATGTATGGGCAAAAAGACATGCCCTTATGATTACAGGAAGAGACTAAAGAGGTGTTCTGCTTTGGACAATCTTTAATTTTAACACCTGTCCTCTGAGACAAAATGTTCCCTTGCTTGGACCCCCAGTGATCAGCTGTAATCTGTAGGGAAACCCGGTAGTAGGTGTCCAGGTACCTTCGAGTACAACCAGAAGAGAAATTGAGCACTACATAGAGCTCATATAAGCCAATGTGTTGTTTGTGTAACGCAGGACAGGACAGTTTCTTAGGAGGAAGGGGTGTTCTCTATAGCCGCTCTGCACTCTGACCAAGATATCTGGATCCTGAAAAGAGGAATCTTCCTTTATTAGCTTAGAAATCCCTTGTAATGTCTAGGAAAATGGATTTGTTAATCGGGAAAACCCCTTTAACCCCTTAAGGACGCAGGACGTAAATGTACGTCCTGGTGAGGTGGTACTTAACGCACCAGGACGTACATTTACATCCTAAGCATAACCGCGGGCATCGGAGCGATGCCCGTGTCATGCGCGGCTGATCCCGGCTGCTGATCACAGCCAGGGACTCGCCGGCAATGGCCGACGCCCGCAATCTCGCGGGCGTCCGCCATTAACCCCTCAGGTGCCGGGATCAATACAGATCCCGGCATCTGCGGCAGTTCGCCATTTAAATGAACGATCGGATCGCCCGCAGCGCTGCTGCGGGGATCCGATCATTCATAACGCCGCACGGAGGTCCCCTCACCTTCCTCCGTG
Organism: Hyla sarda; assembly: GCF_029499605.1. Taxonomy (NCBI): domain Eukaryota; kingdom Metazoa; phylum Chordata; class Amphibia; order Anura; family Hylidae; genus Hyla; species Hyla sarda. Next base: position 100,637,280 of record NC_079194.1, read on the forward strand.
CAACTCTCGGCGTCTCCTGCTCTGGTCGAGCAGACCAGAGCAGAAGATGACCGATAATACTGATCTGTTCTATGTCCTATACATAGAACAGATCAGTATTAGCAATCATGGTATTGCTATGAATAGTCCCCTATGGGGACTATTCAAGTGTAAAAAAAAATGTAAAAAAATGTAAAAGTTAAAGTTAAAAAAAAGTGAAAAATCCCCTCCCCCAATAAAAAAGTAAAACGTCAGTATTTTACCCCCAAAAAGCGTAAAAAACTTTTTTTATAGACATATTTGGTATCGCCGCGTGCGTAAATGTCCGAACTATTAAAATAAAATGTTAATGATCCCGTACGGTGAACGGCGTGAACGAAAAAAAATTAAAAAAGTCCAAAATTCCTACTTTTTTAATACATTTTATAAAAAAAAAAATTATAAAAAAATTATTAAAAGTTTTTTTATATGCAAATGTGGTATCAAAAAAAAGTACAGATCATGGCGCAAAAAATGAGCTCCCATACCGCCACTTATATGGAAAAATAAAAAAGTTAGAGGTCATCAAAATAAAGGGATTATAAACGTACTAATTTGGTTAAAAAGTTTGTGATTTTTTTTAAGCGCAACAATAATATAAAAGTATATAATAATGGGTATCATTTTAATTGTATTGACCCTCAGAATAAAGAACACATGTCATTTTTACCATAAATTGTACGGCGTGAAAACAAAACCTTCCAAAATTAGCAAAATTGCGTTTTTCGTTTTAATTTCCCCACAAAAATAGTGTTTTTTGGTTGCGCCATACATTTTATGATATAATGAGTGATGTCATTACAAAGGACAACTGGTCGCGCAAAAAAAAAGCCCTCATACTAGTCTGTGGATGAAAATATAAAAGAGTTATGATTTTTAGAAGGCGAGAAGGAAAAAATGAAAACGTAAAAATTAAATTGTCTGAGTCCTTAAGGCCAAAATGGGCTGAGTCCTTAAGGGGTTAAGATGCCCATAGGCATTTATAATAATGGGATTGTCAAAAGCAAACATGGATAACTATGCAGAAACTGTTCAGTTGACTTTCAGTAATATCTATACAGTGTTTAGCATTTCTAGAAGAAAGACACAGGCATTTTGTGCTCTAAAAAGAAACTATTGTGTTTTTTTTTTTTTTCAATTAATGATGGACCTCCTACAAATGTGCTATTATCAAACTAGAGGCTTGTACACTTACATCTGACCAGTCACCTGTCTTCCACTGCGGACACATGACATCGCTGCATCTCTCTTCTGTCAGCTTTCCTTGGTTACACTTCGAATCATCGAGAACTTCCCGGAAAGAATTGACACACACTGCCCTTCGTCTCCTTGTGCCAGTTCCACAACTTTTAGAGCACTGTCCGAGAAGCCAGAGTCAGAATTTTAGATTAAGTTTAAGCTGTTTCAAGTAAGGTATAATCACATGGAACATCATCACATCAATCAACTTAAGAGTTGCAAATTATATCAAATAACTAACATTTGTTATGTCATGGAGTAAGACCATTGCATTCTGATTTTGACCTTGAAGGACAGTTTCACCTAATTTTATTGGATGCAGGGCCGGCTCTGCCTATCGGGAAAATAGGCAGCCTCCTAGAGCTCCCTCTTGATGGGGGCACTGCTCTGGCTGCCGCAAGAAAGTTAGGCAACCAGCATCTGAACCACTCGCTTAGCCAGCATGAGGTTTGTTACAGTGTTTCACCCCAGTAGTAAGCTAATTACATGAGGAGGGGGCTTGTTACAGTGTGTCTCCCCAGAAGTAAAGTGGGGCATGTCAACTGGTGGCCCAATGGGTGAAGTCAAGGGGGAGACAATATTAGCTTTTGCCTGGGGTGGCAAAAGTCCTTGCACCAGCCCTGATTGGATGCTATTGGGGAGACCAGATCGCATGCCTAGAGAGTGGCTTGGAGCATCAGGATCTAGTCTGAGGTGTATACGAATAACATATCTGTTCAGTCAATACTAACTTCTGACCAAGCTGAGTAGCTCCATCTTCCGGTATTACAGTCCACGTAGCATTTCTCCTTGCTGTTGGGTTTCTGTACTCCGTTGCAGAACCGATCATCTACCTTTTCCATCTTTCCTTCTGACTTAATGACTTTTGCACAGTAGAAATCGAGTATCCGGTAACCTGGGCCGCACTGGGCACTGCATTCACTTTTTCTGTCCATGTGCCACCTGTGAACATCTGCTGTTAGTATTGGCCAACTTGAATCATGAATTATTACACGATTCATACCTGTATCCATTACCTTAATTCACAGTTATTGTTACAGGATTCAGTGATGAGCTCGGGTAGGGAGATTCGATCGCATCTTTGATCTGACACCACTAGATGATCAGAGTCTCTTGTACATATAGGTTTTCTTTTCCTTTCTCCTGTGGAAACATTCAAGCTTCAATACAGATACGTTCCAGGTATACCAGGATCTCTTTTTTAACATGTTAAAGGGGTACTCCACTGGAAAACATTTTTTTTTTAAATCAACTGGTACCAGAAAGTTAAACATATTTGTAAATTACTTCTATTTAAAATGTTTAATCCTTCCAGTACTTATCAGCTGCTGTATGTTCCACAGGAAGTTCTTTTTGTATTTCCTTTCTGTCTGACCACAGTGCTCTCTGCTGACACCTCTGTCCATTTTAGGAACTGTCCAGAGTAGAAGCAAATCCACAAAGAAAACATATCCTGCTCTGGACTTCCTGACATGGACAGAGGTGTCAGCAGAGAGCACTGTGGTAAGACAGAAAGGAAATTCAAAAAGAAAAGAACTTTCTCTGTATTAAGAACTTTCTCTGTATTTCTCTGGATTAAGATTTTTAAATAGAAGTAATTTACAAATCTGTTTAACTTTCTGGCACCAGTTCATAAAAAAATAATAATAATATGGTACCACATAATGGCATCACAAGCTGATACACAGAGTTCCTACAGACCTCCAATGTGGATCTATAGACACTCCATGTGCTGTTTTACAGAGTCTGACCCTCAAAACCCGATACACCATATTCACTACACAAATTTGAAATGGGAGGATGACCATGTTTTTATTGAGATAGATAGATAGATAGGACTTAAGCATTTTTAAAATCTATAATGTAATGATTTTGATGCGTACAACATTAAATAACCCAACATTTCAGCTTCACGGAGCACAGCTTCACGGTCTATGTGACTGCTTATGTTAGGTGCTATTATTTGGTCTTCAAACCCAATGTGTTTCCCTTTAGGGATAATATAAAGGTGTTCTGTAGTCTATTTTCTTGCAGACTTAAAAGCCATAGGGGTCTATTGAGGAAAGGTTCTTATTTATCTTCCGTGAGAATAATATGACACGTTTTCGATGTGGTTGTATGAGCCATTCATCAAAGTGTGAGAGGTGTCGGACAAGCTCTATAGCATAACAATGGAAAGCTTTTCAATCGAAGCAAGAGGTACAAGAACCTTTAAATCCAATATTACACTTAACCGCTGGACAGCAGGAACTTCAATGCATTTCTAATGAGTAGATCGGTAATTTATACAAACATCTTACACGGGTTGTAAGAAAAAGTGAAAAGAAAAAAAAAAACCTATAGTTTATTCTGGTAAAAAATGAGTATCGTGGTAAATTTTTATGCTGAGTGATGTGCCAGTGGGCTACACCACAGTACAAAACTTAATAAAGGGATTCTCTTCTTTTTGTTAGAAGATCTGATCACAAAGAGTCCCCTGGATGGGAATCTGTGGAAAAATCTGGCAGCAATTGTTTAATTTCCTTCTAGTGCTATGGCAGGACAAGTTAAAGGGGTACTCAGTCCCTGGACATCTTATCCCCTATCCAAAGGATAGGATATAAGATGCCTTATCGTGGGAGGGTCCCAGCAGCCGGAAACCCCGGTGTTCTGAACATTTGGGTTCAGGCGGCCATGGTCGTGACTTGTGATGTCACGTCACGCTCCTTTCATTCATGTCTTTAGACAGGGGATAAGATCTCTAGAGGCAGAGTACCCCTTTAAGCATTATGCAGTGCACATTGAAATAATTGGGCTATTCTCCAAGGGCAGAAAAGCTCTTGGTAGCTGTTCTACACTCTGACTAGTAGATTGAGAGAGTCCTCTGAATGCTCAAAGCATAGAAAAGCTATAGGTATACAAGTATCTACCTATAGAGTTTTAGATTACTTATGTAACTTATTTTGAAGGGTATCTCCACCTATGCAGCCATTTTACTTAATTGCTCCGATACTTGTAAAATGAAAAATTATAACTGCATTTTCAGACTACATATGGTTAGTTTGTAGTCTGTAACCATGAAGACACATCTATAAATACAAGGCAGTAGGATATTTTTTTGAAGCCTGTTTGCAAAGTAGTTTTTGTTTTTTAAGACACACTTGTTACAGAAGGGATCAAAATAAAAAATTTGCATCTAAGGGGTTGTATGAGGTTTGAGGTTCTTCACAAACAGCGCCTCTCATGCCCATTGGCTATGACCGGTATTAGAGCTCAGTTTCAGGTGAATGAGGGTGTGTTGTAATGCCAGACATAGCCTATCAATCAACAAAAGGGGTGCCATTTTAAGAATAAATACCAGACCGTATTTTCTATTCTTAACAATCATGTGAGAATGTTATAAATCACCTAAAATATACTTGTATGGACCAAATCTAATAAGGTGTAAATCTAAATGATTTATTTGTGCAGTTGTTTCTCTTACCCTGGCAGACTTTACTGCATGCCTGCCATGGTCCATAGGGATTCCAATAGAAAAGCTGAGGTTTATCTTCAATTGGAATATTAAAAGTATATCGAACATCTGGGTTATATAAATTGCCAACTGATAATATCTAAGGAGAAAAAAAAGGTGGTTGAAATTTGAAAATAAAAAATAAAAAAATTCAGTTACACTTTTGTCCGTAGGCTTTGTCTGGTATAGCAGGTCAACCCCACTCACATAAATAGAGCTGAGCTGCAATATCCCACAAAGTCGATGGAGAAAAATGAAGATGTACCGTATTTGGGAAAGAAACACAAACACTTTGGCCAACATTTCATCATTGTCTTTAGACAGTTTTTTGTGTGTAGAAAAGGCGCAAAAAAAGGCGCAAGCAGGGTTTATTTAAGCCTTTTTTGCGCCTTTTGGTTTACACATTTCTGCTGATTTTGAGTGTAATCCACTGATTTTGGCAATACACATGATATGGAAGGGTTTTATGAACTGCACCTTTTTGTGAAAAGGCGCAAAAAAGGCGCAAAGCAACTGAAAAGTCTCTAAAACTACACCAGCTCAGACTTAGCTTACATTTTTGGTGTATGTGAAGTGAAAAATTTCAGAAAATGTGACCTGCACAAAATATATCAAATGCTCTGTGACCATTTTATAAATTTGGTGCTCCTACACATTACAGCACACAAAAAAAGGTGTAGAAAAATGCTTCACTTACACCTACAATGATGAATGCCCCCCTTTTAATTTAATTTAGAGCAAAAAAAAAAAAAAAACAACAACACAATTTCTTCCAGGAAGTCCTGTATTACCTGAAGCACAATTTCTTGGTCAATTCGATCAGTACAATTAATCCTCTCCACTGTGTGGTCTGACCCGCTGTACTCAATCACTGCGTTGCCCACTTTGATTTCCCTTTTGAACATACTGACCACATAGTCACCATTTAGAAGGAATTCCCCATGGCTGTTTGTTAAAGCTGTGGAAAAAAGGAGACAATAGTTCATATAAGGGCTCACAAGGTCAAACATAATGGCAACTCAAATCTATTTTCTGAGTTCATTTTGTGCCCTTTTTGCAAATCTGCTAGATATACTAAACTGCAAGTTCAATTGTTTCATCATCATTTGTTAATTAGGGAAATACGGTACATTTACTATTATAATTACATTTATTATTCATAACTTATTATTAGAAAAGTCCCACAATAATAAGCCGATAACAGATACCCAGCTGCTGGAATCTTGGATGTCTAAAGTGATCAGTTGTAATCTGTTGGAGAATCTGCCAGTAAGTGTTCAATTTTCCTGCAGCGCCACCACAGGGGAAATCAAGCATTACATAGTTATCATGAAAATCATTGGACTGTCAGCTTAAGAGAAGCTCTTTGTTCCTGTTTTCTGTTCTAGTTAATAGAGGAGGTTTTCTCTCTCCATTAGCTCGGAAAAAAGTATTTGAAAATGCAAGGTATGTTTGTTCAACTGGTCTAGCTGTGCATTTTAAAAGATTATCATTTAAAAGTTAATGAAAGAGCAACAATCAAAATATTTTTTAAATTATGTTTTTAAAAATGTCTCCAAGATTTTGTTGTAGATGCATGTTCTAAAACTTCAGCTCTGTGTAAAATTAAAGGGGTACTCCAATCCTAGACATGCTATCCTCTTTCCAAAGGATAGGGGAAAACATGTCTGATCAAAGGGGTCTGGCCACTGGGACCTCCGCAATCTCTGCTGGCACTGCGGCATTCATGAACATGTCTATAGGAGGGGATGTGATGGCTGTATGCTAACTCCACTTACTTTCTATGGGGCCTGCTGAAGATTGCTGAGTGAGAGGAAACCAGAGGACTGTGAAAAACCCACACAAACATGGAGAGAACATACAACTTCATGCAGATGCTAGGCAGCAATGCTAACCACTAAGCCAACATGCGAACTGTGTGAACAAGGTCCTGGTGTTGGACAAAAGGTTTTGGTGCAAATCTTTTTCATGGCTAGAGGCAGTCTGTTAGAACACAACTTTTTTGGAAGGAAATCCTGGTTAGGAATACTTAAAACCAATACGACTTTTCCCTATGTTCTAACTTTTCCATCCATGAAAATGAAACAGAATGTGTAATATGATACCCACTAATACTGTTTCTTGGTGTCTGGTAGCCAAGTGCTGTTTACGGCAACATTGGCTGACCCCCTACTAGCCTACTATAGGTTCCTATTTTCTAATTGTATTTTTTTTAACATTTTTATGTGGGGTAGGGGGCACTGCCATCTTGCTTGAGCTGTTTTTAACAGCATTTATTGATATGCCGTAAAGCAATCCCCATGGACATAGCTAACAATGGACAGGACCTGTTCCATTCACATGAATTGCAAACATTATTAAACATTCTTTGTGAAATTTTCAGGGAGGGGATGCTGAGCTCTGCTGTGAAAGGTGGTAAATGCTGATCTCTACTGTGAATGGTGGTGGATCCAGTGTTATCTCTCTACTTGTGTCACCTTTTACTGTACTCCTGTGGAGAAAAGCTTACGTACTGGGAAATTTCCTGTACAGAACTGAGCAGAACAGCTTAGTTTTAGACCTAGGGGCCAGATTGGAAACCGCAACATTTCAAGATTATCATAAAATATAGATAGAAAAATTGAAAACTAGAAAAAAACATCACCACTAAGGATAGGGGATAAGATGTATGATTGTGGAGGTCCCGCTGCTGGGGACCCCCGCAATCTCTCATTGCGCACCCACCTTTGTGAGCTCTCCACACTGCTGGAGGCTCCTAGTGTGTCACGTGATGACCACGGGGGAGTATAGTGATGTCATGACTCCGCCCCGTGTGATGTCACGCTCCACCCCCTCAATGCAAGTCTATGGTAGGGGGCATGACGGCCGTCGTGACATCATGATACTCCAGCCCCGTGGTCGTTATGCTACACACTCGGAGCCTCCAGCACTGTGGAGAGCTCACAAAGGTGGGTGCGCAATGACAGATTGCAAGGGTTCCCCCACACTCATACATCTTATCCCCTATCCTTTGGATAGGAGATAAGATGTATTAGGGCCGGAGTACCCCTTTAACATAAAAACTTGATTTAAACAATAGGACATTTTCTAGTACATGTGTTTAGTACTTTTCTATTGTATTTTTATGTGAATATGCAGGCCTACTGTACAGGGTAGCCCACAGCCCACTGTAAAGAGACATGGAGGGTGAAGAAGGAGGGAAAGAGGGAGAGTGAGAAGATAGAAGGATATCTACATATATGTATATAAAGAAAATATTGAAATGTTAAATAAGAAAAAAATGGATGGTAAGGTAACATTTTTAAAATAGTAAACGACAGGACAAATTACATTTTTTTTTTTTTTTATATAAAGAATCTATAATTTGTAATATGTGACCAACATGAATAGGGCCAGATCACCGGGAAAGAGCCGGCTGCATTGTCACTGTTAGAGCATGTGTCACTCATGGCATCACATCCAGCAACAATGTGGATTTTTTCTTCTGTAAACTATAATTTGTGGCAACAGCAGGAAATATTGCAGCTCTCAATATATGACAAGAGTTCATTTTGAACACTTTTGTTGCTCAAGACAAGTGACTGGCCTACAACTTCTAAATAGCTTTTTTCAGATCCATTACGCTTATGCTTTTTTAGGACTCTACTTGAACAATAAAGCTTTGTCATAATTCTTAAAAGCAGATAAAATTGCAGTTTGAGAGGTATATTTCTGGTGGAAAAACCTTACCAATAAGTTACAGTAGGTAGAAAATGAATGCCAAAAATAATGAAAGTATTTTTTTTGTATTTTTGTATTTTTACTTTCTAGTTTGTTTGAACTAAATGTTTGTAGCAGAGACACAAAAGTTCTAGCAACAAGAAGTGCAAAGACATAAGAATTTAACAAAAATGTACAAAGAGTTCTTGTAAAGGGCCAATTTTAGATGTGTGCCAGCACTGGAGTACAGCCCTTCTATTCATAAGAATTGGGTTGTTTCTGCAATGTGTGTGTCGTGTCCCGACACCGTATTTCATACTGTGCCTTAGTTATTAGTACCCAAAGTTAGAGTCCCTAGGACTGTCGGGGTTCGCTTCCCCAATTAACCCCTAGTCACCCCTTAGTAACTTGATATTTATAAATATTATCTATATAAATACATGTATATGGTGTTACTCACTTGTTTTAGCGTCGCAGGACCTGCGGGTCATGTGACCCGGTTCACAGAACTCTATGGTTTGCTAAAGGACCTTTGGTGGTTCTAGTCAGGTGATCACCCACAATCCATTGTAACGGTGAGTGACAGCTGATATGGACCAATCCAAAACGGCCAGCCCCTGCCCATATAAGGGAGCTGCGCCATTTTGTCGCTCTCTTGGGTTCCTGACTCTGGACGAGGTAGGACCTCCGCAGCTTTCAAGACAATTACTAGGCCAAAGCCTTGTGGCCTAGGCCTGCGCTAGAGATGGATAGTTCTTACAATTCCCCGCTATCTCCGCAAGATCTCTGGACCTAATCCAATCCCTAAATCCAGCGGATCTATGCAAATACAATCCTCCTAATCTTAAGAGAACTTTTCGATCCTAAGCAACTGTCAGTCACTGCTGTGCTGTCTATATAGACTCTGTTATCTGGACTGTTACCGATACTGCATGTACAGAAAATCTTCGGTAAAGTTCCTGCAAGTTTTAAGTTCAGCCTGCTGTGGACAATCCATTTATTTTACACTCACCTATCGCTCTTGGGAAGGGTGGCGATAGGCCCAGCATCACTACAGAGTTTTAACCCTCCTCCTGGCGTCACGAGTGACAAGGGTTACATTAACCCCTCATATACTACAGCACCACCCCAACTACCCTACACCCTCACCAGGCTATCACATGTGTAAGCCCCATTTGGATGGAAGGTATAGTTGCAGAGATTTCTTAAACAAACCTGCCATATGAAATATTAGCTACATATTTGCATTCCAGCCATAGAGGACAGTATCACAGTGAGTTCATTTAGCATTTCCATTAAAAGCTGTATAAATGCAGCCAGCACATATAGTGAAAGTCTTTAGTCCTATGTCTTCCAGACAAATAGAAAAAGCCTTTGAGGGCTATATCTTCCATTAAACCATATACCATTATTTTTCAAAAATTCCCATTCTACAGTAAAAATAACTCCCCCCCCCAAAAAAAAAATAAATAAATAAATAAATCTACTTACCTCAGCGTTCCTCCAGTGTCTCCAGTGTCCTGGCCCGGTCCTCGGTTTCAATTCTTAATCTGCAGTGTGACGCTTAATCTGCAGAGTAACGAGTGGTCATACTGCAACTCAGCCAATCATTCGCTGAGGCGGGTCATCACTGTGACCAGTGAATGGCTGAGCGACAATATGACACTGTGGGCCTAAGTTTCACACTGCAGACAAGAAAAGTATGGCAGCTGGGGAGCGGACCGCAGACCCTGTGGGAGCACTGGATCAGTTGGGGTCTGGGTGTCTAGACCCCCAAGATCGCTATAATGATCAGGAATAAGTGCTCAGCTGAGTGCTTCTTTTTCCACCTGTCTTCTCACTGCAGGAGTTGGGCTTTATATACCTATAAATAATCTGTTTCCTGCATAAAAAATAGAGACTGGAAGGGTTTGAACTCCCAGACTCCGATTTTATTAAATGATACTATTATTTATGCTTTAAATCTATTTTCCCTAACCGAAATAAAGTGACTTTTCCTCTATATATATTGGTATACAAGGAGAGTTGTCAATCACTATGTGTGTGTGGGTGGGGGAGCAGGGATCCTAGGCTTTCTCTATATGGGCAGGAGTAGTTGGACTCACAGGCTATGTGTATGGGAGAAGTAGGACTCACAGGCTATGTGTGTGGGAGAAGTAGGACTCACAGGTTATGTGTGTGGGAGAAGTAGGACTCACAGGCTATGTGTGTGGGAGAAGTGGGACTCACAGACTCTGTGTGTGGGAGAAGTAGTACTCACAGGGAGAAGTAGTACTCACAGGCTATGTATATGGGAGAAGTAGGACTCACAGGCTATGTATATGGGAGAAGTAGGACTCACAGGCTATGTGTGTGGGAGAAGTAGGACTCACAGGCTTTGTGTGTGGGAGAAGTAGGACTCACAGGCTATGTGTATGGGAGAAGTAGGACTCACAGGCTATGTGTGTGGGAGAAGTAGGACTCACAGGCTATGTGTGTGGGAGAAGTAGAACTCACAGGCTATGTGTGTGGGAGAAGTAGGACTCACAGGCTATGTGTGTGGGAAAAGTAGGACTCACAGACTCTGTGTGTGGGAGAAGTAGTACTCACAGGGAGAAGTAGTACTCACAGGCTATGTATATGGGAGAAGTAGGACTCACAGGCTATGTGTGTGGGAGAAGTGGGACTCACAGGCTATGTATATGGGAAAAGTAGGACTCGCAGGCTATGTGTGTGGGGGAAGTAGGACTCACAGGCTATGTGTATGGGAGAAGTAGGACTCCCAGGCTATGTGTATGGGAGACGTAGGACTCACAGGCTATGTGATTGGGGGAAGTAGGACTCACAGGCTATGTGTATGGGGGAAGTAGGACTCACAGGCTATGTGTATGGGGGAAGTAGGACTCACAGGCTATTTGTGTTGTAGAAGCACGATGCAAAGGCTATGTGAGTTGGATTTGTAGGACTCACAGACTTTCTCTAGGCATCAGTTAAACAGATTTTAACATGAAAATACTAATTCAAATTATAGAAAACTATATCTTCTATAGTGCCCAAAGTGTAATTCTGCCCATAAATGAAGAGCACACATATTGCTCCCAACTTCATAGGTAATAGCTCTGGGGCAAAAAGTGACAACCCTCTTGAGCGGAGAAATTGCCACTTGTCTTTCGCCACACGAATGTGAATGATTTCAGAGGTATCACCCCCAATGCCTTGGTAAATGTTTACCAATGTTATTAAATGATATTACAATGCTAACAAGTTACATTTGTAAAATATAAGTGGGAAGTTTGTTTGGCACTTTCAGCCCAGAACCCATTCAGCCTTTCTGGAAATATTTTAACAGGATTAAGGATTAATGACAAAGGGACAAATAATCTAATTCCTGCTGGTTCCCCAGTGACAACTTCCCTCCTCAATGGATACATTAGAGATCTTAATACACATTGACAAAGCATTTTTTTCTTCCTTTTAACCCAAATCTTGTGGTATGTGCAGCACACTCTATTTACCAGGCCAAATTCTTTGCAAGAGAAGCCGTTTCCTGAAAACAGCAGTCTACTGCACAACTTCACACTAATGCGATTACTTAGCTAATTTCCTGAGTTTGCTTGTCTGCCATTTCATCCTTCACACGGATGCGTTACTATGAGGGCTCTTCACAGAAGAAAGCAAGGACACAAAAGAAACGTCTTTGAAGGGAACGGGGGAGCGAACATTTAAAAGAGTATTGTTAAAAACAAACTGAGGGGGCCCTTTAAAGTTCAACCAAACTATCTTTAGAAGTCAAAATTTGAAGATTGTATTGCCTCAAAGGTTTGGGTGGGAGTAAAACTGTAAAAAGGATGTCTTAAAAGAGAAATATATGTGAGATTACAACAGAGTTCATTGGTGACATAGTGCTCTCTCAGAGGAATAGCATGGAGAGGGTGCCAACAGTAAGAGGGGCCATGGGAGTATGATAATTCTAGTGTGGTGGACCACCGGGTGAAATGGTGGGACCACGGGTGTAGCGGTGTGAGTAGTGGGATCACATGGTATTAACCCCGGGGGCTGGATGGTATTAACTCCTAGTGTTCGTGACGCCAAAATTGTGGTGGACCACTGTGTGAAATGGCGGGACCACGGGTGTAGCGGTGTGAGTGGTGGGATCAGATGGTATTAACCCTGTGTTCGTTACGTCAGTGTGGTTTTCGGGTTCCTTCCGGAACACCACACGCCCGGATTCTTCGCTATCCCAATTGCTAGATGTGAAAATGAGAGTCCACAACCAGTTATGGTAAAACAGAGGCTTTACAGAGAAGAAGACAGGTGTAATTATCTTCACAGCTAAGGCTGGATTTCCCAGAGAGGTGGCCAGGACCCAGAGGACCTCGCTGCTTGCTGGACCAATATACTTGTAGTTAACTTGACTTGAAATTAGACCTGACTTGACTATGTGCAGGACTTGATTAGTTTCAGTGACAGCAGACATAGACTTGAGACTTACTGGAGAGACTGTAGCTTTCTGGGGTCCTCCAGATGCTGATCACTTGCACTGAGATCTCTGTTGGTTGCTGTCTCAGCAAAGGCTTAGATGGAAGAGAGAGAGAGTTGTAATGGCTGCCTCTTTATATAGTGGGGGGGGGGGGCTGGACTAAAGCCCATTGGTCAAGCTGTGGGTCATAGGTTCAGCTGGTGCTCTCTGGGAGAGCATGTGACAACAAATCATGTGACCGCATAACGTAACATATGACAGACTTACACAGGTCCTTGAGACCTCCCACAGGTCCTCTATACTACCTACACATAGGAATCCTGTCTAGGCATTAAAGTTAGACACACACCTTTATAAAGCCAACAGGGACAGACCTTGCAGGGGAGCCCCCAGGTCACTGAGGGACTCAACCTGACAGGGCTTATTATACTAGTGTGGGACATCACACTAGTATAATAAATCTGTCGGCTCTGTATTAGTGATAAAAAAAAACAGTTTGTCACACTAAAGGTGCTGCAAATGTACAATCTGTCTTTAGAAGATCTCAAAATTGGCCCAATCAATGTGCTTAGTTATTTTAAGCCTAATAGGGGTTGTTCAATTTTGACAATGCCTTCCTGTTTCTCCAATGAAAGCTGATCACAAGGAATTAGACTGGGAAAACCTTCAGCGATCAGCTGTGATCTGGAAAGGAACCTTGCAGAAAGTATTTAATTCTCCTGCAGTGCCCCCAAAGGAGAAGTGAAGTTCTTGTGTGCTGAGTCCTCCAGGATGATAGTACCTGCTTTCTACTTAGATGAGGGTCCTTAATGGGGAACTATCAAGAGCAATGCATATATTCAACCAAAACTGAGCTACGGTACCTTCTTGTGGATCACAAATGCCCTCTCACAGCAGTATTCCCTTGAATGTGTGCTTGAGGGTCCCAATTCTAATACACTGTAAATAGGGACTTTTTAGAAAAGTGTGAAAACTGCTGAAGCTTTTCAAAGAATTTTTTTTTTTACATTAGAAAACACAGTTTGAGAACAAACATGAAAACTTTTGAGAAGTGTATATTTAGACCAAAATGACTAATTTTTGGAAACTATGGAATTATAACAATTATTATATCACTATTTTTCCCTCCTGATTTTACCTGCCCTATAATTTCCTTTGTGTTTAAAGAAAATCCCTCACAGTGTTTTAAATTCCACTTATAATGTTCAGGTCTGTATGCGCACATACAACGTTAGGAAGCTAAGGGTTTGGCTTGTAGCAATCACTGTCATGCATAGTCTTGTAATTAGGAAGTATTATGGAAATTAATACAAACTGAGCCATTCATTGGCAGGATATAGGGGCCACAGAAAAAAGGAGATTTTTCATTACCCTGCTGACCTTTAAAGCACCATGTGCTAAGGAAGTGTTTAATTAGAAGTGATATTCATACTATAATGTCCCAATCTGTGCTAATTTGTGCCAGTCTGCTGTGATTCTTGCTATTACTATTCTGGCGATGCACTTTAAAACAAATGGGATGTACAAAATGTTATAGGGGTATTTTGATGGATAAATATCTGATTGCAGGGGGATCCAACGATTGGGACCCCCAAGATCTCCTTACGGGGTCTGGCTACTTACCAGTCCCCTAAGCGCTCCAGCCCCCACCTTCCGAGACCAGCAGGAGTGACAGCCCACTCAGCCAATCACAGTCTGAAAAGGGGTCCTGTCTCAGCCGGTGATTAGTCAAGCATTTTACTTTTTATTTCCTATCCTGTGCCAAGGTTGGAGAAATTCAGTATTACACACTGCTAATTTAAATCAATAGCTTTTCTGTAAAAAACAGGACAGCACAGGTCCTCCAGAGCAAACAATGCTCTTTAAAACTGTTTTCCACTCAAGCCATAAGATAAGGATTCTGAACACATGTTCACCATTTAGTACATCATAATAATATGAAACAAGTTTTCTGAACTGGGCTACCTCTGGACTATGCAATTCATATCAGTGGTGGTCCGACTCCTGGCACCCCCCAGATCAGCTGATTAAAGATGCAAGGGTGCTTCAGGGAGCTCTGAGGCCTCATCAATGTTTACTGTATAGATGATGAAGAGTCCGGTTTACATTTTGTAACTTTATTTGATCACCGAGCAACAATCACTTTCATTTACTATGAGGGGAAGCGCCATTGGCATAGTCCATTTTTTCCATACGAGGCGCCAACCCGTATAGTTGTGCTGTCATCATATTTTACCGACACATCTCTAAACATATTGAAGTGGCTTTACTTGGTACTGAAGCAAAATCCTATACACCTAAATAGTACAGGCAGTACCACAAATACTATAAAATATACAAAAGCTGTGCATGATAAGCCATGAAGCACCACTTTAATCAGATGGGTGTGTTAGCAGGCAACCTCCACCAATCTAATGTTAATGGCCTATTCTTTGGTTAGGCCATAAATATTAGAAACCCGGAAAACCCCTACAAACCTACTTAGAACATTTTAAGCGTTAGGGTTTAAGTGTGTGAAGCGTGACATAAACATTAGATGAAAATCATCCATACTTGCTAATTTGAACATGTCCAATCCTGTGTTCCAAAAGAAAAAAAGTATTTTCTTTGCAATATAATAAGCATTCACACTTGGTTGAGCCATGTGTACATATTTATGAGGTGGTTGGCAGTGACAGCTGTCAGATAAGAGAGTGGTTGACATCTCATATATACTGTGTATGGCCACTATGTAGATTGCATTCTCATCATATACAGTATCTTTGAGTTATTTAAGGTCTTTGATATGAACACCTGAATGCAGTGATCTTTGTAGGCCATATCTACTCGAGTTTACACCCCCCCCCAAGCCCCTTCCCAAGAAAAACATTCTCTATCCAAAAAGAAACAAGTCCGTTATACAGTTACATTTTCATTCTTTACTAGTGAAGTTTCCCCCTCCTCAAAATAAAGGAGTGCACTCCCTGCTTTCTTGGGCGGCCACCTTCACCAGCGAATAAACGTTTACTCCTTAGACTTGATGACAATGTTAAATTCCTGCTACAATCCCACAAAACAACTGTGAATTTCACACAGAACGGTCACACACACTCACTGAGCTGTGAAATAAGCGTATGCGTACACACTTTTCCATTTGCATCTATATAGTCAGCATATAAATAGCATGTCTCTACAAGTGCTTGGCGGCTATGACGAAACCTTATTTTATTCATTGTTCAGTGGGAAGCCAGGGATGAAAGAATCTCTTTTTCGGGTTAAGGGGCCAGGGTTGTGTTGATTAATCTGAGAGCTGTTCGCGGCTGCACACTAGATGCCTCCCTAGTGCACTGTTTGCAAATAGTACAGTTCACATTGATATTTTAGTCATAAGCTCAACTTCAAGAAATGCTTTACTGCATAAAGAAAGAGATTTTATAGACTAGAGAGGCTTTGAAACCGAAAGGAATAAAAAGGGGTGTTCCTGGCTAAGAACGATTGTAGCATGTAATCCCACAGTAGCACAAATGTTTACTGGTTGTGGAATGCTATTACTCCCTTAATGCTCTCCAGTAAGGGTTCTCATTCCTAGCAATGTGCCTTTTTATGCCACAGCAGTAATGAATAGGCATGATGATGCAAAGTCTTTACTTAAAGGGGTACTCTACTAGATAATGTTTTTTTTTTTAATCAACTGATGTCAGAAAGTTAAACATATTAGTAAATTACTTCTATTTAAAAATCTTAATCCTTCCAGTACTTATCAGCTCCTGTATGCTCCACAGGAAGTTCTTTTCTTTTTTAATTTCCTTTCTGTCTGACCACATTGCTCCCTACTGACATCTATGTCCATTTTAGGAACTGTCCAAAGTAGGAGCAAATACCCATAGCAAACCTATCCTGCTCTGGACAGTTTCTGAAATGGAGAACTGTGGTCAGACAGAAAGAAAATTCAAAAGGAAAAGAACTTCCTGTGTAGCATATAGCAGCTGATAAGTACTGGAAGGATTAAGATTATTAAATAGAGGTAGTTTACAAATCTATTAAACTTTTTGGCATCAGTTGATTTAATTTTTTCTTTCCAATGGAATACCTCTTTAACCACTTAAGGACCAAGGGCGTACCTGTACGCTTAGAGTTCGCTCCCTTTCTATAACGCGGGGCCACACCGGCCCGGCCAGGACCCGTTGCTAACAGTGCGGCACTGATCGCGGTGCCACGAGCAGTTAACCCTTGAGACGCGGCGTTCAAAGTTGATCGCGCGTCTAAAGTGAAAGTAAACTATCCCCGGCTAGCTCAGTTGGCTGTTGGGAATCACCGCAGCGAAATTGCGGTATCCCAAATGGGGATGGTGCTGGTGAAAGTTTAGGGTCTATTGGTGTTAACCCTTAATTGTCGTGACGCCAGGATGTGGTTTCCTCAATGTAATAGTCCTACTGCCAACCGTCCCACAAACGGCAGGGAGAAATAACGGAATGTCCACAGCAGACTTGAAGTAACTTTACTGTATATTTTATGCAATGGCATGTAACAGAACAGTCTTTTGAGGGAGAGAACCGTGATACAGGTTCCTCACAGGTTTACTGGGACTCCGGGATCAATGAGCTTTGTTTGCTAGCCCCTGTGCGACTATTTTTAGGAGATTTGAGTTTCTAGTAGTCACACAGGATTCAGTAATTTGAGCTTTGAATAACTCACGTTTAGTGGCTGCGGATTCTTAGGCTTTGGGCCTAGCTTGAATTGATGATTTGTGCGGAGATGTGCTTTCTTTATGTGCCAGGAACAAGAGAGTTGCTTGCTTTGTAGCCAGGAAATAAGAGCGCGAATTTAGTGGCAGTAGCCCCTTATATATTAAGGGGGTGGGACAAAACTCATTGGTCAGCATAACCTGTCAGTCCTGACCCAGTGAGCTCTGGGTATCACATGACCAAAAGGTCCTTAAACCATAATACAATTAATTTAAGGCACGTGACCTCTAAGGTCCTATACAGAGGTATTCCCATATAAAATATACATATTTATACCTGAAATTCCACTGATATTAGTCGACTAGGGGTTAGCCCTAAAGGAGAGCCCTATTGTCATGGAGGGGCTCTGACGAAGGGACAGGACCAGGTCCTGTACCGGGACAACACACAGGCAGGAGCAGTCAAGCAACAGAATCATTGATCAATGTTATCCTATGGGATAACAATGATCAATGTAAGGCTGCTTTCACACTATGAAAAGTACCCGTTATATATCGCCTGTTATAAAATAGCGGGCGATCGCAGGGCTTAACGGCCATTAGAAAATCCCTAATGGACGTTAGAAAATCCCATTATAGTCTATGGGATTTTTCTAATAGCCGTTTTAACCCATTATCGCCCGTTATTAATAACGGACATTATTTTGTGACGGGCGATTGAACGGAAGAAATAGTGCATGCACTATTTCTCCCATTACTATATTCCATCACAAAATAACGTTCGTTATTAATAACGGGCGATAACGGGTAAAAACGGCTATTAGAAAAATCCCATGACTATAATGGGATTTTCTAACGTCCGTTAGGGATTTTCTAATGGCCATTTAACCCTGCAATTGGCCGCTATTTTATAACGGGCGTTATATAACGGGTACTGTGCAGTGTTATAGCCCGCTATGGGAGCTATAACATTGCAAGAACAAAGAGAAAAAATAATTATAAAGATCATAATAAAAGTTTGAATCATCCCACGTTTCCCATTTAAAAAAAACTGTGTAAATAAAAATAAACATATGTGGTATTACCACGTGTGGAAATGTCCAAATTATAAAAATATATAGTTAATGAAACCGCATGGTCAATGGCGTATGCGCAAAAAAATTCCAAAGTCCAAAATAGTGTATTTTTGGTCACTTTGTATATCATGAAAAAATGAATAAAAAGCATTCAAAAAGTCCAATCAATACAAAAATGGTACCGCTAAAAACTTCAGATTACGGCGCAAAAAATGAGCCCTCATACTGCCCCATGCACGGAAAAATAAAAAAGCTATTTTACTGCATGCAGAAGTACAAAAAAAATCAAACCTATATAAGTAGGGTATCATTTTAATCGTATGGGCCTACAGAATACATATATGGTGTCATTTTTACCGACAAATTTACTGCGTAGAAACAGAAGCCCCCAAAAGTTACATAATTGTGTTTTTTCTCAATTTTTTCGCATACTGATTTTTTTCCCATTGCTCGGGATTTTGGGTAAAATGACTAATGTAGTTACAAAGTAGAATTGGTGGCGCAAAAAAATAAGCCATAAGAGTTAAGGTTTTTTAAGGAGGAAAAAAATAAAGTGCAAAAACGGAAAAACCCCTGGCCCTTAAGGGGTTAAATATTTCATTTATAAAAGTTGTTAAAGCAATATTCACTATACTGTGTATTGGTACTTTTAAGAAGACACATATAAAAATTTTCTTGAATCAATTCCAAAGAACTGCAAAATATCCTGATATCCTCATAATATATATATATATATATAAAACCTATAAAACACAAACAATACATTATACACTGTACATATGAATATACTTTTAGTGCTTAAAAGCATCATAATGCAAAGACTCTAAAAGGGCAAAGAAATTATCTTCGAATATTTTTTAAGAAAGGTTCTTCTAAGCGATATACACCTTAGATGAGATCTCTTTGTGGTGGGACCACGGGGTGTAGCGGTGTAGGTGGATGGGGCAGAGGGTATTAACCCCAGGGGCAAGGTGTTATTAACCCCTAATGTTCATGGGGCCTGAGTGTTTTTTGAGTATCTGGAACCACCCAAACGATATCTCCGCTATTCTAAAGGATAGGCAGTGAAATGAGAGTCCACGACCAGGTAATGGTTTAACGGAGGCTTTACTGAGGTCAGATAGTTGTTATAGTCTCTACAGCTTGTCCAGAATCCCAGAGAGGTGACCAGGAACACAGAAGGACCTCGCAGCTTGCTGGGACCAATTATACTTGTAATAGACTTTGGATAATTGACTTTAGGCTTGACTAGGCAGGCAGTGACAGCAGACATAGACTTGACTTACTGGAAGTGACTGTAGATTTGAGGCCTTCCAGGTAGCTGGACACTAGCACTGAGATCTCTGGTCTTGCTTGTACCCCAGTAGGAAGAGCAAAAGAGCAAGAGGCAGATTGCAGCACCTTATAAAGGGGGGTAGTCCAAGAAGCCCATAGGTCAAGCTGTGGGTCATGTGTTAAGCTGGTGCCCTCTGGGTAACATAAACATAACATGTAACATCTCACAGGATCTTTAGACAATTTGCTTAGTCCTCCAAAGATCCTTTATACTGTCTATCCATTAGCATTAGTATACTGACTATATATCTATAACAATAAATAACATTAAAGGGGTATCAACTTGCTCCAGAAAGTTAAACAGATTTGTAAATTACTTAATACTTCTAATAATTATCAGCTACTGAAGTTAAGTTGTTCTTTTCTGTCTGACAACAGTGCTCTCTGCTGACATCTCTGTCTGTCTCGGGAACTGAACAGAGCAGAATAGGTTTGCTATGGGGATTTGCTTCTACTATGGACAGTTCCCGAGACAGGTGTCATCAGAGAGCTCTTAGACAGAAAAGAACATCTCAACTTCAGCAGCTCATAAGTACTGAAAGGAATAATATTTTTTAATAGAAGTAATTTACAAATCTGTTTAACTTTCTGGAACTGGTTGATATATATAAAAAAGTTTTTTCCTGGATAACCCCTTTCAAATAACAGCAGGCGAGACACTGCAGGAGAGCCCCCAGGTCACTGAGGGACTAAACCTGACAGGGCCTAAGTGTAGTGCAGGACCATGTGCTGTACTGGGTCATTACATCTTCTTTTTAAAAATGGGGCATATATAGCTAGATTTCTTTCACCCAGGGTAAAAATTCTGTTAGGTGCCCTAGCCTTGTATCTAAACACACTATGCAAGGCAGATTAGCTTTTGGCACCCCCTCTCATCCACTATCCAGGGCACATGCTTTACTAGCTACACCCCTGTGGAAAATATATTTAGCCACTATTACATTTCATTAAGGGTTGTCACCCAGATTTTACCAAGGGGAAAATCTGCCAAGCTTTGCAAGGAAACACATATTGCTGTATGCCAAGTCTGATAAAGGTTGTTAATAAAGTCTGTATAATTTACAATGCTAGATATTGTGGTTGTCCTATTTAGTTATACCACAATGGCATCATCCAATGGTCTCTATACCGTAACATCTGGCATTTGATGTAGCACTCATCGATGTAGAGTTCAACGGGGGCGGAGTTGTGACATCACGATACTTCGGCCCCATAGTCGTGAGGCTTCAGACTCGGAGTCTCGAGTGCTGGCGTGCAGCTCACACAGGTGGGTACTGCATGAGAGATTGCGGGGGCCCCCAGCAGCGGGGATAAGATTTCTTAGGGCCGGAGTACCCCTTTAACTTTAATGCCAGCCCAATACATGCTTTACTGATTCCCACTCTGGATGGAAAGAGTTTGTGTAAATATCTCACAAGATGAAATTAGTGTAAGTAAAAAAAAAGCACAACATGAACTGTCTGCACTTGTCAAATGACTGGCGAATAAGACAAGTGATAGCAGGAAAAAAGGCTATGTCAGTCAGATTGAAGGCTCTGATCTTACAGATGGATAGCTGAGCCTATATGTTCTGTACAGATCATCCTAACATAAACACATCATGGAAGATCTGAGTGACTGCAACACTTCTCAAGGTGTAACCAGTTCTTAAAACATCACAAGATGCATAATGCAGGCGGAGGATAAGTCTTTACTAGGAGATCGTCATAGGCTGCTGGATACAAAACAGACCCACATCATTTATAATAACAATTTATATTTCACTGTTGAGCCAAGTTCTGAATTTAGACCTGAGAGCTGATACAATTGCTTATAACAGATGACACAGTTTACTAGAGATGGAGCAGAAAAGGGAATGCGTTTTAATAGGGCACCTTTTCTTAAGTCTTAAAGGAATACTCCTGGAAAAAACGAATATATTGTGTTATGCCTTATGCAGAGCCTGAGGGGACAGTGCATGTCAAAAGAATTCTCTGGATGGCAAACTTTGAACCGCACCTTTAGGTGTTGTGTTAGGCATAGCATAGAGTATCAATTTTCCCATATTACTTTAAATAAACAATATACGTCTAAGGCATACATAGCCATATAGGAGGACATTTATCAAGGTATTTAGAGCCTTTTTTTTTTTGCTTGCTCCGGGCACACAAAAAGTTGCACATGTTTTGTGCGACTTTTGTGAGTCGCTTTGCAGTGATCACGTATTTATGATGTGCGAATGTCACACGTAAGCACTAATAGTTCCAAACTCATTAAAAAAATAGTTGCAAACTTCTCCAGGTCTGACCTGGAGTACAAAACTGCCTGTTGTAAGCACAAAAAAGTTGCAAAAAAGTCTCAACTGGGACTTTTGTGTTTTGCTTACACACCACGATTCTTTAATAAGGTGACCGGATCTGACTAGGAGATATGAAAACCGTATCCCAGCCGGACCCATCGCGTATCTCATTCATTTGAATGAGCTGACCTGATTCAAACCGGAGTGGTATACTACAGTTTTCTGTCCGATCACAAAACCAAATACGGAGCATAAATGAGCCGACCAGAGTCACTATCTGACTCCGGTCGGCTCAATCAAATTAATGAAATGCGGGCCGGGTCCGGCTGGGAAACAGGAGCGCCCATCTTCCAGCTGTATCAAGTCACCATATTAAAGAACCGTGGTGTGAATATACCCTAAGTATGATAATTATGTAGCACATAACCAAAACTAAAGCAAAAAAAAAAATGTCTTCAGGACTTGCTTACCAAAGCAAACAATGATAAATGTCCCCCATAGAGTTTAATTTTGAGGTGGTAAGTGTAATAATTCAGGTGTCAAAAATTAGGTGTACAGCTCTATGTAGCATGTACCTTTATGCTTTCAGAATTTGCTCCTCAAAAACAGGCAGTCAGCATTGTGGCTCTCAAAAACAACCAGCCAACTCTAACATGCATAGTATAGTAAAGAAAAAAATATTGGAGCAATATTTCCTTGAAAGAGTTTGTCTAGCTTTTAAAACTCTTTTTAAAGTACCATATTAGGTCACCCTGTGTTGGTAGATGTCCCTTGATTAAGACTTCAACATACAGTTCCAGATTCAGAATATCAAAGAGTATCCCTTTGCCTTGGATAACTCAACACATCTATGCATTACGCATACACTGTATGGACAAATGTATCAAATGTATAGGGACACACCCCTAATCATTCAATTCAGTGGTTTCGTTCAGTCCATTGCCACAGGTGTATAAAATCCAGCACCTACCAGAGCAGTCATCTTTACAAACATCTGTTATAGAATGGGGTATTCTAAAGAGCTCACTGAATTCCATCATGGTACTATAATAGGATGCCATCTCTGCAACAAGTCGGTTTGGAAAATTACATCCCTCCTAGATCATCCATGATCAACTGTGAGTAGTATTATTCAGAAGTAAAGATATTTAGGAACAACAACAACCCAGCTATGAAGTACAGACCAAGTAAAGTTACAGAGCAGGATCACAAAGTGCTGAAACACATAGAGGGAGATTTATCAAAACCAATACAGAGGGAGATTGGCGCAGTTGCCCATTTTAAGAGGTTTCTTTAAAAATGAAAGAAGTAATCTTATTGGTTGCTATAGGCAACTGCACCAGTTTTCCTCTCCACAAGTTTTGATAAATGTCCCGCATAGTGCCTAAAAGTTACAAATGCTCATCTGGCATTAAAATAAACACAAAAACTAGGCGCCAAGTGCTTCATCTCCAAGCACAATGCCAAGAATCGAATCGATGCAATGGTGTAAAGCAGTTCACTACTGGATGGAGCAGTGGAAACATGCTCAGACGAGTAACGCATCACCCTTTTCTATTCGGCAGTCTGACAACTACATTTTAAAGAAGATGTCCAGCAGTAAAAAATGCATCCGCTATCCGCCTGTGTCACTTTATTTTCCCCTTGATCCCCAGCTGTGCCACCTAACCCCATTCTTGATCCCCACAATACGCTTCATCCCCCCTTCATCCTCCTGTGCCACTTTATTCCGTTCTTTATCGCCTCCTGTGCCACTTAAATCCCACTGTATGACTTCATTCTCACACTTGATCAAACGATGTGCCACTTCATTCTCCCACACCCTGTGGTATTTCATTCTCACCCCGCCTCAGTCCAGGTCTAATGATTGCAGAAGTATTGGAGGAAAAAAGCTGTGTTGGCGCTCCCAAGGAAGTAACCCAAGTCGTGGGTATTGATGCAAAATAATTTATTCTTACAGCATAAGAAATCAAAGAAAATAATAAATAAAAATATATATATTTATTATTTTCTTTGATTTCTTATGCTGTAAGAATAAATTATTTTGCATCAATACCCACGACTTGGGTTACTTCCTTGGGAGCGCCAACGCAGCTTTTTTCCTCCAATACTTCTGCATTACTCTACGGACTCTCCTCTGGGCTCCGTCTTCACGCTGCTGGCCTGCATACCAAGCTACCATCACCGGCAAGGAACACGCTACCCCCACCTGGGTACCCACCTATACCGGATAAAGACCTACACCGCACCCGGCGCTAACTCCGCTTTTTTCCTCCATTTTATTGCAGGTCTAATGATTGACATCCTCTTGTGCGGCACTGATGAGTGACGTCCTCCCGCTCCTCGTCATGACATTTCAATTTAGTTCTGGCAGCTGCTGGATGCCTTTTCAACACCAGCGGCATGGGCCGTGGTCACTTAAGAACTATCCAGTGGTGGCTGCTGTGGGACAGCACGGTCTCATGACACACTTGGGGACTACAACCGCCACACTGGGGTTTATTTACTAAGAATGGAGTGTACTTTTCTTTGTGGGTTTTGATTCCCAACAGGTATTTTCCCAAGGTATTTTCTAATGTTTCCCTACATTTTGCACTTTTCCATACATTTTTTTTTTTTTTTTTACAACTGTTCTTATCTGTCAGGTTTTTCCCATATTAGGCCCCTTTCACACTACATAATTACTCCGTTTTCAAAGTTCCGTCAGAAAATCGGCAGTAAAACGGCAGTTACAAAATCCTATACGGCCGTTAGAAAATCCCATTATAGTCTATGGGATTTTCTAATAGCCGTTTTAACCCGTTATAGCCAGTTATTAATAACGGCTGTTATTTTGTGATGGAAGATAGTAACGGGAGAAATAGTTCATGAACTATTTCTCCCGTTACTATCTTTCGTCACAAAATAATGGGCTATAACGGGTTAAAATGGCTATTAGAAAAATCCCATAGTCTATAATGGGATTCTCTAACGGCCATATAGGATTTTGTAACTGCAGTTTTACAGCGATTTTCTGAAGGAACTTCGAAAACGGAGTAATTATGTAGTGTGAAAGGGGCCTTAAATCCACCATATTTTAAGTGGAAACCTTAGTTAATATGTTGGGATTTTTCAAAACGGTCGGGGACACGCCCCTTTTGTCGGGACCATGCACCCTTTTCAGTTTTTTTCTTGTAAAATGGAGGGTTTTGTTTTTTTTGGTAGCAAATTGTATCGCACAGAAAGTGCGACACAATTTGTGCGCAAAACCCGAGAAAAAAGAGTATGGATCATGTTAGTAAATAAACCCCACCATGTGTAGCGGTACTCCGTTTGGAATGCCCTGCAGTAGGGGAATTGATCACTTCCTGATATGATATCCTGCAGATTACAGCTGGGGACCCCAGCAGAGGGACATTTTTGGAAGCCCTTTCTATCTAAAAGGGATTTCAAAAAGTAGACAAATACTTTGACATGAGCTAGTTGCAATGAGATCTGTGCATCTATGGTGGGTGCTCTTTAATAACGCTTACAATAAGACTTGGAACCATGAAAATAAGAGCCAGCAAAGTGTCAGCACGAATTGACTTCAGCAGAAATTAAATATTTGTAATCTCTAATGAGAAGACAGGAGGGCCTGCCAAGATTAAGACACAGTCTGTACTTAACATTCTCTGAGGAATTTATACACAGTGTGGTCTCACCAAGGTAGTTGTCATCTTCCGGCTTCCCTGAGTAGCTGTGCTGCCGCACATCAATGTTAGTAGCACCAGCTGGAATACGTACCACTGTATTGTAGCCTAAGAAACACAAAGGGTGAAGTGCATGGATAGTTCAGATTAATGGACAGGATGTTCACTACAAAGGCTGTGAGAGTTACACTTCTGCCAAATGCATGTAGCATCACTACACAACAAAACTTTCTATGTTTACAAAGAAATAAGTGAGTGTCTGATGTATCTGGACCTGTGTGAAAATTAGAAGTATAATCGCGAAGAACACCAATGTCTTAAAATTTAGCCTTTTTTGGTATACATTTAAATACGAACATACTTAGAACTTATATAAATGCAGGATATATAGATAACACCATATTGTTGCCAAAACACAGCTGGTCCTAGGTAATGGACCAATCACTAATGGCCCCTATAACTGGCCCTGCTAGTCTGTATAGACCCCCCCCCCCCTACCTGTTAATGCAGGGAGGCCTTCCTAAAGAGTGCCAACCTGCTCCAGAACCTCCTACCTCTCCCTACTTAGGAAGGAAAAGGGAAGATGCCAGGTGCAGTGTGATTGTAGAGACCATCAGTGGTCTAATAGCTGGTTTTAATTAGACCTCCAAAAACACATTCAGTGAGTTTTAGAAATTGCAAACACATATATACAGTCTGTACAGTGCTTACATAACAATGCTAGTCACAATCAAGCAAAACCCAACGCGTTTCTTTGTATCGCATAACCAAGCGGCACAACTCATCAGGGAATAGTGCAAAGTGACAATTTTATAAACTTGTGTCCCGTATCTCACAGACAATAAATATCATGTTAAGAAAACAAGGAAGTACTGATAAAAATCAGGAATACTGTGATGAAGAGACCCAAGGTGTATGTCCTTATTATTGGTAGTCTGGACAAAATATTGTATCCCACTAATGGATAGGTTGTGGTATTGCTGTATTAGGTGATCCTCTTAGTATGAGTTCTGGTTTGGGTGACTATCATCTGTTGCAGACAAGGAACTCAAATTTAAAACCTCTATTTTTGGGAGGTAGTATTTCAGTAGGAGCCGCTCACCCCGGACACCATGTAAGTCACCACCAATCTGGCAACGCTAACTTATACTGGATGGCATTGAGGTCATCATCCTTTAAGAGACCCCTGATAAGATCCTACTGGAATACTAACTCCCAAAAATAGAGGTTTTAAATTTGAGTTCCTTGTCTGCAATAGATGATAGTCACCCAAACCAGAACTCATACTAAGAGGATCACCTAATACAGCAATACCACAACCTATCTGTAATTTCCCAGTACAGAACATGGTTCTGTACTACCCTTAGGCCCTGTCAGGTTAAGTCCCTCAGTGACCTGGGGGCTCTCCTGCAGTGTCTCCCCTGCTGTTAATATAAGTGTCAATTATTGTCATAGGATTATAGTCAGTGTCCTAATGTATGGTCAGTATAAAGGACCTGTGAGATGTCTGAAGGACCTGTGAAATGTCACTTGTTATGTTATGTTGTCACATGATGTTACCCAGAGAACACCAGCTTAACCTATGACCCCAAGCTTGACCAATGGGCTTTGGCTCAGCCCCCTCTATATAAAGGCTCGGCCATTACAATTCTTATCTCTTGTACCATCAGTCTTTACTGAGACCAGCAACTACCCGAGATCTCAGTGCTAGTGACCAGCATCTGGAAGGCTGCAAAGCTAC